>NW_024746050.1:712500-791376 GCF_018991925.1 Homarus americanus
AATGAACGGCTCCAACACACACACATTATATATACACATAAAGGAGTTGTTGTTTCACCCTTTGGGACAGTTTTCACCAGCGAGGAATTATTGTCTTTGTTACCCACGTTTTGTTTGTCGTTGTTGGGTGTGATTGTTAAGGGTCGTTCTTGGGTGTGGTTGTTAAGGGTCGTTGTTGTAACGGATTTTGAGGGTTGTAGTTTGAGTTTGTCAACGTTGTTGAATCTAATGATGTATAGGCATCAAAGCAGACCTGACCTGACCTGACCTAACCTAACCTAACCTAACCTTACTCCGACACCCACACTTTCTCCACCCGAGCTGATCATCACACCCCACTCCAACCACAACCCACGCCCACCACAACCCAGCCCACCACAACCCACACCACCACAACCCACACCCTCCCCAACCCACACCGACCATCCCATGCCCACCACACTCCAACACCCTCCAACCACAACCCATGCCCACCACACTCCAACACCCACTCCCAACACCCACTCCCACCACAGCCTACGCCCACCTCACTCCAACACCCACGGCGTGAGATAACATATATTAGTTTAAGCTTTGCGTCACACTTCCCCACACCGTCACAACACCAAGAATATAACATCAAAAAGTTCTCCTGGGTCGAACTTTTCCATCATCAATATTGTCGTCTCAATATAGATTTACCATCAAATCAAATCGAATGTTCAGGGGTCATCCTGCAGCAAAATTATAAAATTTAAAGTTTATGTAAAAAAAAATGACCACAGGTTGGTAATTATTACAGTGAAATCTCCATATTACGGACTTCTCTCTCTCTCTCTATATATAATCCGTTGGATGGAGGTTTCACATAAAACAAACCCTCGATATAACGGACTCTCACCTCTATATAGTTCATTAGATGGAGGTTTCACATATAACAAACCCTCGATATAACGGACTCTCACCTCTATATAGTTCGTTAGATGGAGGTTTCACTATAACAAACCCTCGATATAACGGACTCTCACCTCTATATAGTTCATTAGATGGAGGTTTCACATATAACAAACCCTCGATATAACGGACTCTCACCTCTATATAGTTCGTTAGATGGAGGTTTCACATATAACAAACCCTCGATATAACGGACTCTCACCTCTATATAGTTCATTAGATGGAGGTTTCACATATAACAAACCCTCGATATAACGGACTTTTCTCTCCATATAGTTCGTTAAATAGAGGTTTCACTGCAGGAACTTGAGATGAACATTAAGTCGCGTCTTCCCTATAAGCTTGAAGAAATTGATGGTTGTTTAACAGGTGATGTAAGATGCATTAAATAGTAACACGAGGATAAAGGTGAAGAGTAGAAGTTAGTTAGTTAATTATTCAGGAATATGAAGACGTGGGTGTTTTTCCAGGTATTGTTTTAGCTGTTACTGTCTTATACTTGTCTATTATACCTGTCTACACTCGTCTACACTCGTCTACACTCGTCTACACTAGTCTACTCGTCTACCTTGTCACCTCGTCTACACTTGTCACCACTAGTCTACACTCGTCTACACTTGTCTACACTCGTCTACACTCGTCTACACTCGTCTACACTTGTCTACACTAGTCTACACTCGTCTACACTTGTCTACACTCGTCTACACTCCCCCACACCACTTTCTTAAGGGTTTTCGTTCCACCTCCATCCAGCCACGACAAAAAAACGATAATAAAGTGAAAGCAGACGATAACCAAAGCATGAGAGGCACGAAGAAACATGGAATAGAAAGACAAAATGGAATAGTAAAGTGAATAGAAGAAAAAAGCGAGGGAAGTAAAAAGGGGATGACAGAAGAGGCATTTTTATATGATGAAACTTAGAAAGAGAGTGTGGAGGGGTTGTCGAGCTACCATACGGATGAGGAGAGCGAAGATAAAAGGAGAGAGATGTGAGGGGTGTGAGTGAGTGTGTGTGAGTGTGTGTGAGGTGAGAGGTGTGTGTGAGAGAGGGTGTGTGAGAGGTGTGTGGGAGTGGAGTGAGAGAGAGGGTGTGAGAGTGTGAAGGGTGTGTGTGTGAATGAAGAGGTGTGAGAGTGTGAGAGAGGGTGTGAAGTGAGTGTGAGTGGTGGTTGATTTTTGCGCTTGCCGCATTTTACTGTGTGCACCTACACTCATCCTGTGAGTGGTAGCGCAAGGATTACAGAGTAGAGTTTACAAGGGTCATAATAATTAACCCCCGTTGTCAGGATATTATGGCACTGAAAGTTACAGTATTTCATTTACATTATTTGTTTAGTTCTATACATAAGGGTAACTTATTCACAAATGCGTGAGAACAGGCGTGTGGGGCAGTATGTCTGGCCTCACACTTTGTTATTCACATTTACGTGGGAAGGTATTCAACTGTGTATTTGGTTCTGTACATGAGAACTGATATAGTTACTAAGTGCAATGAGTGAGAGGGGTGTGTGTGAGAGTGTGGTGAGAAGAGTGAGAGGAGTGTGAGAGAGAGTGTGAGAGACAGATGGTGTGTGAAGTGAGTGAGATGGGTGTGAAGTGAGAGGATGAGAGTGTGTGAGAGAGAGGTGTGTGAGAGTAGTGAAGAGAGAGAGGGTGTGTGAGAGAGGTGTGTGAGAGTGAGAAGAGAGAGGGTGTGTGAGAGGTGTGTGAGATGTGTGAGAGAGGTGTGAGAGAGTGTGTGAGAAGTGATAGTGAAGTGAGTGTGAGAGAGGGTGTGAGAGGGTGTGTGAGAGGTGTGTGAGTGGGTGTGAGAGGGTGTGTGAGAGAGGGGTGTGTGAGGGGGGTAAGTGAGGGGGTGTGTGAGAGGGGGTGTGTGGTGAGGTGTGTGAGAGAGAGGGGTGTGAAAGAGGGTGTGTGAGAGAGGGGTGTGTGAAGTGAGTGAGAAGGTGTGTGAGACAGATGGTGTGTGAAGTGAGTGTGGTGAGTGTGTGAGAGGTGTGGGTGTGTGGGGGTGTGTGAAGAGGGTGTGTGAGAGGGTGTGTGTGGGGTGTGTGGGGAGGGGTGTGTGGGGGTGTGTGTGCATGTGTGTGAGAGAGGTAAGCCTGTGAAGTGTCGCCATTGGTATGGTAATGTGTGGAGGAGGTGGAGTCTTGGCTCAGTCTGATGATACCATGGGACACTTGCTGTATTTGTTGCCTTCATATACTGTACAGTATATAAACACTTGAGAGAGAGAGAGAGAGAGAGAGAGAGAGAGAGAGAGAGAGATTAGGTTAGGTTACATATGTTTAAAGTCAATTAGGTTAAGTTTTATTAAGTTAGATTGGGTTCGGTTAGGCTAGGTTAGGTTAGGTTAAAATCGTTAAGTTAGGTTAAGTTAGATCACATATGGTTATAGTCAGTTAGGTTAAGTTTGTTTATATTTAAATGATTTGAGATGAACCAGAGTCCAACAGCCAAAGAGGAAAGATAAAGTGTTGAAAGTCTGGAGATGGACTACACTACTGCATCACTTGGCAGATGTTCTGACAGTGTGGCGAAGAGTCGTTGTCTAGCCAAGGGATTTAAAACTCCTGAAGTAGTAGTAGTAACACCAGTGGGTGAACAAAGTACCTCTATTGTCTCGTAAAATATTCACTTCAAGCAGCTGACAATTGTTTTGGTTACCATGAGAACATCACTACATCAACGTCACCACCATTATCATCACCACACATAAACTCATCACCATTAAATAATTTCGTTGCACAAGTTAAAACATTGGTGATATGTCAGTCAAAATCTCTACATATACTAATCGACGTCATTAGTCCTATAATCATGAGAAAAATGTAGAAAGAATTATGTCCAGAAATAACTCTAGCTAAAATATATACATCTGGTATCCATTTTCCCTCACAAATTATCACTTCCAATATTTGTCTGGCTACACTACAGTGTCGAGACTCAAGTTGTCAACAAGCTCATCTGTACCAGCCTCGTAAAGTCTTCCTGAAAATAAAGTAAATCTCGGTAAGCTTGATCATCCATTTCACGAGGCTTTAGAGCCTTTACAAGAACCTCAACACTTCCTGACTATACACGCCAGGCTCAGAACTCCCACAGGAGACCTGAAACAGAGAAGGTTTTTTTTAAGTCTTCGTGACTACAAAACAAACGTTGTTATTGGTGTGATACTCATCTACGAGGTCAAATGTGTTATATGAAGTCCTCTCTCCTGGCTTCATATCCAGGAGTTTTACATCGCCAGAGAGAACGATATTCCAGATGGCGGTCCGGCAATATTACAGAGTGGAGTTAAAATTTTAGAAGACTGGACGCTTACGAACGCGCGAATGCCAAATTTTTGCCTGTGGAATGTTTTATGAAGTCAATTTTACAGCTTGGTGGCGCTTCCTTTTATGATTTCAAAGCACATTTTAATGGCCTTGGGGACGCAGGGTATTAGATATGCTTTCAATATTGTTGGCGGGATTTACGGAGAAAGGAAGATCTGTGAGCGAGCCAGTGGGCGGTATACTTGTACACTTGGGAGTTGTACATTGCTCCATGGTGGCGGAGCCATCCTGCCACGCTCTCCTCTCCACCTACTACTTGTTATTATCCGTATGAGTTGTTTGTTTACCCAGAATTTGGATTATTTATGAAGTTTAAGTATTATGACCTTACTGGCATCTATACGGTATATAAAGAAATATGTCTTTCCACCGAGAGGCTGTTTCGGTTCAAGGGCAGTTTCTTATCTCACAACATTGGTAGAATATTAGAAACATTACATTGGTTGAAAATGAATAAGACGAAGCTTGTCTCTCATCATGGCTCCTGTCGTTATCTTACTTCCTTTATTATACAGGGTTTAAGTGGCACCTCAGGTTGATTGGTTCTTGCTCATTCATAATGTCTTCTGTTGTCCCTCCCACTACTTCCTCTTCCACACCTCACACTGGGAAGGTCAGCAAACTCTATACTCGGGGACAACCAATCAACGCACGTCATGCCCTCAAAAGACGTGGATTTTTACTTCTGTATCTCTCTTCCTGGTGAGCCCACTCCTTAGCAAATTTTACACATCTATTGTAGTCGTCTGTCAGTTAACTTCTCTTCTCTTCTCTCACCTGGTTATTATACCTACAGGTGAAGTTTCAGAACTCGACAGTTACCCAACGTGTACCTGTGAGCGAGTTACCTGTCCAGTGTAATATATTAGTGTGGTTTTCTTGCCTAAGAGTAAATGTAGCATCGACTTTATACTTAAATTAGTCTATATATTTTGTAGTTTATTCTGATGTTTTTTCTCCACACACACACACACACACACACACACACACACACACACACACACACACACACACGCGGAATAATCGCACAGAAAAACACCCCAAAATCTTGAGAGACACTCGGGCCCGTCCACAAGACCATCTGTGCTGAACAAGTGAGTTTACCATGAGATGAAATAACATCCCCAGGAGAGGAAGGCAGGAGGAATATTTACGTCGCTGAGCCCTGGTTATTCGTTGGCTGTTTTAAGAGCCAATATCGTTTGCCTTACACCGTCCTGAGAGAGTTGCATCAGCACTTTACTCAACTTATCGTCGTTAATAAATATTGTCTCCTGATATATACTGAGTCGACACCTTTCTAGTTGTGCTGGTCGTCCGTACTGCTGCCCTGTATAAACCCCTTAAACAATGACCATTTGAGTATATAGGCTTATATACAGTAAGGGTATATAGGCGAACATAGGAATATATAGGAATAAATTGGTGTATATAGGCGTACATAGGGTATATAAAGTACATAGGAATTATATAGGTACATAGGGTATATAGGCGTACATAGAGTATAGGCGTACATAGGGGTATATAGGCGTACATAGGGAGTATAGGCGTACATGAGGGGTATATAGGCGTACATAGGGGTATATAGGCGTACATAGGGGTATATATAGGCGTACATAGGGGCATATAGGTACATAGGGGCATATAGGCGTACATAGGGGTATATAGGCGTACATAGGGGCATATAGGCGTACATAGGGGTATATATAGGCGTACATAGGGGTATATAGGCGTACATAGGGTATATAGGCGTACATATGAGGTATATAGGCGTACATAGGGGTATATAGGCGTACATAGGGGTATATAGGCGTACATAGGGGCATATAGGCGTACATAGGGGCATATAGGCGTACATAGGGTATATATAGGCGTACATAGGGGCATATAGGCGTACATAGGGGTATATAGGCGTACATAGGGGTATATAGGCGTACATAGGGGTATATAGGCGTACATAGGGAATATAGGCGTACATGAGGGTATATAGGCGTACATAGGGGTATATGGCGTACATATAGGGTATATAGGCATTACATAGAGGGGCATATAAGGGCGTACATAGGGGTATAGGCGTACATAGGGGCATATAGGCGTACATAGGGTATATAGGCGTACATAGGGTATATAGGCGTACATAGGGGTATATAGGCGTACATAGGGCATATAGGCGAACATAGGGGTATATAGGCGTACATAGGAATATATAGGAATAAATTGGTGTATATAATCCACAAGAGTCTTGTTGTGAATGAGACAGATCCATTAAGACGATGCCATAATCTTATCCGGAAATATACAGGGAGAAAGGTAAAGTCTATATACAGGTTATATACATGATTAATTTTTTCCATCCAAACGACTTCATATATTCATTTCCCTCAATTCTACTTTTCCATCATAATAACGAAAGAAAAAACATTACATCATGGTAGAATCCCTTGATATTTTCATTAATTCGTCTCGTTATTCATTAATTTATGGGTGCCTGTCTTCAACCCTGCAGGAGTATGAAGCCCTCTTGACTAACGTGACTCATCTCCCTCACACTCACCTCCACTAGTATGACTCAGACACAATATTCTTGCATTTTTCTCCGTCCTTCACACTAGAGTTCATCACTAGTCAGGTTTCTCGTCATTACATCCAGTTAATTCTTTTGGTTCGGTTCTTTTGGGTCGGTTCTCCAAGTGGGTAATGGCCAACCATCACCCACTCCAGGGAATCGGTCTGGGCGTTAAAAGGATGAACTCACTCTATTATAGGATTTAAGTCGTCGTACTTGGTTTATTGTACTCAAAGGGTTGTTATTGTACTCATGAGTTAAGATATTTTATTCAATGGGTTAATATATTGTACTCGGGGTTAATATTGCACTCTAAGGTTAAGATATATGACTCAATGTGTTAATTCATTGTACTCTGGGGTTAACATCGTACTCAAACGTTAAGGTATCCTGATTTACTGTACTCAATGAGGTTAATATCGTACTCAATGGTTTAATTAATCCTACAAGCTGTCCCACACATTTCTAGATCAACAGTTTACATTTTACTCTACTGTGGTGACACCCAACCCACCTCCTACCTGAAGGTTGGGTGTTACTTATGTAGGCCGCTGACGTCCACTTGGGGAGGGAGGGTAGGGAGCGAGGGAGGGACCGAGGGAGGGAGGAAGGGAGGTAGCTAAACTTCACCATTTCGTTTCTATCTTTTACCTAATTCCCCTTTCATCCTTTCTTATAACTTTTGTTTTTGTTTTTAGGTCTCGAATATATTTACCATCTGTGACTTTTGTTCGCTTATAAATCTCCAAAGTTGTAGCGTTGTGGAAATGTTGTTATTGTTAGGAGATTGTTCTTGAGATGTTCTTCCCAGCGAGTACCTCAGTGACCACCATGTTATACTCTCTCTCTCTCCCTCTCTCTCTCTCTCTCTCACAACAATGACCTTGGGAACACCTGCAACAGAAGAATCACTTAACTTCATCTCAAACCATATATACGCCAGTGTTTATAATGTTTACAATTATCTTCCTCTTGTTAGTGTTTTTCTCTATGTGTATCTAAGAAAGTTAACCAAGATGGGATAGTTCCTCACACACTTACTAAACACGGCACTTTATAGTTTGTGTGGGGTTATTACGGTGACCATCTGGACAAAATCAGATCTTTTTTTTTCCTGTCGGTGAGTTCTGCCATAAATGAATGTTGTCGCCATTGTTCATTTTCGAAAAATTTACAGGAGGAAAATACTGATTCATATAAAAAGAGTGTGTGTGTGTGTGTGTGTGTGTGTGTGTGTGTGTGTGTGCAGTTTGTTGAAGAACCTTGCTTAAAAAAAAGGGTAAAATTTCCTTCATTGCTGTTGAAGTTTAAGTTAATGAAGCTGAGATTTAATGAAGACAGGTTGAATGGTAATGAATGGAAGTGATGTTGAAATTAATCTGTGGGATATTAAACCAGGGTGAGTGAGCGGGCTGGGGTCAAGAGGTGAGTGGAGGAGGAGAGGGGGAATCCATCACCTGGACTCTCCATCCCTCTCACAACTCTCCCTCTCACCATTCTCCATCTTTCGCATCACTCTCCCTTTCATCACTCTCCCTAACACCACTCTCCCTTACACCACTCTCCCTTACACCACTCTCCCTTACACCACTCTCCCTTACACCACTCTCCCTCTCATCACTGTCCCTGCCTCTCATCTCCCTCCCTCACATCACTGTCCCTCTCACCACTGCCCACCATCAGCCTTCCCACTCAGGTGAATTAATATTACGGAATGGCGAACAAAAACTGGTGTTAAGTGAGACAACCTGTGCGTGTGTAAAGTCATCCTCCAGATCTAAAGGTTAGGAATTATGTACGTTTTATGAATCTCCTCTTGTGGTCCTGTGAGAGAAGAACACAGACAGAGAAGGTTGGGTAGAGAGAGACAGACAGAGAAGGTTGGGTAGAGAGAGACAGACAGAGAAGGTTGGGTAGAGAGAGACAGACAGAGAAGGTTGGGTAGAGAGAGACAGACAGAGAAGGTTGGGTAGAGAGAGACAGACAGAGATGGATTAGGTAGAGAGAGACAGATAGAGAAGATTAGGTAGAGAGATAGAGATAGAGAATAGGTAGAAAGAAACAGAACAAATACAAGTTCTTTTTCCACTGTTTGAATCACTCTACTCAGCAGTACTTGAGGACCCTGATGTAAATAACTGAGGGTTTGGTGGGTTTGATGATTTGTACGTCGTAAATACTCTTATTCAGTTCATGGGACAAAATATTTCTCTGGTACCGGAAGCTGACAGGAGAGCAGATAATTGTGAATCTTTTCGAAAATAAACTTCTGAAATATGCATTATCATTTTTTCTTCTCTTTTTAGTTTATTTTTATGACAGGTTAAAAATTCTTTATCAAACGTTGTAAAATGACACAAAAAAAGACGTTTATCAGCTTCATTTTTAAGGCCCTTGATAATACATTGAGTCTTTAACCCAATTGGTGACACTTATGACGCAGAAGCCAGATAAGGTTGGCAGGTGTACACAGAAAGGTCACTTATGTTATGTCAAGGTCACTCGATAATGTTAAGGTCACTAATACACCTCACTATCATTACCATCAGTGAAGGTCTAGTTATTATTACCATCATTACCATCAGTGAAGGTCTAGTTATTATTGTTATTATTACCATCATTACCATCAGTGAAGGTCTAGTTATTATGTTGTTATTACCATCATTACCATCAGTGAAGGTCCAGTTATTATTGTTATTACCATCATTACCATCAGTGAAGGTCTAGTTATCACTACCATCATTACCACAACTTAAGGCGGCATTTCCTCTGCTCTAACGCCTCACATAATTGCCTCGCCTTGTATATTACTCGCCTTGGCTTGTCCACCTGTCTCACTCTATCGTCCAATATTATCATCCATTTATCCAGGTAAAAATCACAGCTGGTCAGTTTAGAGCTGAAATAAGTGCTGGGATTTTACTGGTGCCAGAGAATATCAGGAAAGGTCAACAGGAAAGGTCGAATCACTCTTGGGAACTTCCTTAATTATTGAACGATCCTTAATAAAACAAAATAAGTAAACTGTCTTTCTCGGGTCAATTTAGGTCAGAGGTCACAAGGGGAAGTTATTGCAATTTAGTGACCACCTTACTACAGTTGTAACCATGTCATGAGTTTCCCGCCACTTGAGAGTTCCCGCTAATTTTAAGCCAATAGTATGAAGGCCTTAGGCCTGTATTCGATAAATGAGAAAGCCTATGAGGCGTGACGTCATGGAAGTTGTGGCGTCCCTTGTGGCTCACTTGGTTTGAATAGGAGAGTCTGTGTTGGAGAGGATGGTCTATGTTGGAGAGGATGGTCTGTGTTGGAGAGGATGGTCTGTGTTGGAGAGGATGGTCTGTGTTGGAGAGGATGGTCTGTGTTGGAGAGGATGGTCTGTGTTGGAGAGGAGAGTCTGTGTTGGAGAGGATGGTCTATGTTGGAGAGGATGGTCTGTGTTGGAGAGGATGGTCTGTGGTTGGAGAGGGATGGTCTGTGTTGGATGGTCTGTGTTGGAGGATGGTCTGTGTGGGAGGATGGCCTGTTGGAGAGGATGGTCTGTGGTGGAGAGGATGGTCTGTGGTGGAGAGGATGGTCTGTGGTGGAGAGGATGGTCTGTGTTGGAGGAGGAGGGATGGTCTGTGTTGGAGAGGATGGTCTGTGTTGAGTCTATGTTGGAGAGGATGGTCTGTGTTGGAGAGGATGGTCTGTGTTGGAGAGGATGGTCTGTGGTGGCATATGGCTTTAGTATTCTGTTCGGTAACTCCATAAGTTCCCATTTGTTGTGAGATACGTGGTCCCCGTTTAACTAGCTAGGAACATAGGTTTATTATTTTGAAGTGTAACTGTTAAACCCTAACATAAAGTATTCAATAAATACAGTAACCGTTAATAAGAGTCCTTCCCTTATTGAGAAAGAATGATGTGTTATAAACGTCTTGGCATTATGCAGTAATATTGAGTCATATATATAATAACTATCCTATATTTCCCCTCTGTGAAGAATTTAGTTCCCTTAACCAGCGTCCCTGAGTCTCCCCTGGCTGGTGTAGGTCTTTCTAACCAACCTACAAGCCGTTAGTCTTGTGCCCCCTTCCTCACACGTAAACAATTCCCTCACCCTCTCCACTTCTCACGAGTATAAGTAAAAGAAGTAGTAAGAAAAGAAAGAATAAAAAATATAAATGAATAGTAAATAAACATAAAAAATTAAAAGACAATGAAAGAATAAGTTGTTACAATAAATGTTACTACATTGACCTCCTTATTACAGTGACCTCCTTATTACAGTGACCACCTTATTACACTGACCTCCTTATTACAGTGACCTCCTTATTACAGTGACCTCCTTATTACAGTGACCTCCTTATGACAGTGACCACCTTATTACAGTGACCTCCTTATTACAGTGACCTCCTTATTACAGTGACCTTATTACAGTGACCTCCTTATTACAGTGACCTCCTTATTACAGTGACCACCTTATTACAGTGACCACCTTATTACAGTGTCCGGTTGCTCAGTTATCGGGTTTAACGGACAGTTCGTCAGTGTCAGGATATGAGCTTGATGTAGGCACCTTCTGACACGATATGCGGGTCTGTCGGCAAATATTTCATACGACAACTGACAAGGTCTCTGTAGTGAACATTTTTCATCGTTAGTGATGGTTAGTGTTCTTGTTGTGGGTGTTGTGGGGCGAAAGATAGCGGTTAATGTCCTTGTTTTGTAGTTAGTGATGGTTAATGACCTTGTTAGTGATGGTTAATGTCCTTGTTAGTGATGGTTAATGTCCTTGTTAATGATGGTTAATGTCCTTGTTAGTAATGGTTAATGTCCTTGTTAGTGATGGTTAATGTCCTTGTTAATGATGGTTAATGACCTTGTTAGTGATGGTTAATGTCCTTGTTAGTGATGGTTAATGTCCTTTTTAATGATGGTTAATGTCCTTGTTAGTGATGGTTAATGTCCTTGTTAGTGATGGTTAATGACCTTGTTAATGATGGTTAATGTCCTTGTTAGTGATGGTTAATGTCCTTGTTAATGATGGTTAATGTTCCTTTTTAGTGATGGTTAATGTCCTTGTTAGTAATGGTTAATGACCTTGTTAGTGATGGTTAATGTCATTGTTAATGATGGTTAATGTCCTTTTTAATGATGGTTAATGTCCTTGTTAGTGATGGTTAATGTCCTTGTTAGTAATGGTTAATGTCCTTGTTACTGATGGTTAATATCGGTTAAATACAGCAGCAGCAGCCCTGTCATCGCCATGTGTACCAAGGTTGAGCAGTTAATGTGCTGTAACCGCTCAGTAACCGCATTGTTTTTCAGAGCTTTCGGGCTCATTTTCCTATTCTAATTGTGTTCTTGGTTTCACTATGCCATAAAGACTTCACGGTACAATAAAGGCTTCATGGTACCATAAAGGCTTCGCGGTACCATAACAAAGGCTTCACGGTACCATAAAGCCTTCACGGTACCATAACAAAGGCTTCACGGTACCATAACAAAGGCTTCACGGCACCATAAAAGCTTCACGGCACCATAACAAAGGCTTCACGGCACCATAACTTGCCTACAAGCTGCGTCCCGTCTGATAAAACACTAAATAGAGGCGATAAGAGATTATGACCACATCCAAACTTGGTCAATACAGTATAGCCTTGTCTCTTCCCCACACTAAAGTTACGTGTGTCACACCAAGCGTAAGTTACATGTGTCACCCCTAGCATAAGTTACGTGTGTCACCCCTAGCGTAAGTTACGTGTGTCACCCCTAGCATAAGTTACGTGTGTCACCCCTAGCATAAGTTACGTGTGTCACCTCTTGCATAAGCTACGTGTGTCACCTCTAACATAAGCTACGTGTGTCACCTCTAGCATAAGCTACGTGTGTCACCTCTAACATAAGCTACGTGTGTCACCTCTAGCATAAGTTACGTGTGTCACCTCTAGCATAAGTTACGTGTGTCACCTCTTGCATAAGCTACGTGTGTCACCTCTAACATAAGCTACGTGTGTCACCAGTAGCATAAAGTTACGTGTGTCACCCCTAGCATAAGTTACGTGTGTCACCCCATAAGTTGTGTGTCACCTCTAGCATAAGTTACGTGTGTCACCCTAGCTACGTGCATAAGTTACGTGTGTACCTCTTGCATACAGCTACGTGTGTCACCTCACCTACGTGTGTCACCTCTAGCATAAGCTACGTGTGTCACCTCTAACATAAGCTACGTGTGTCACCTCTAGCATAAGTTACGTGTGTCACCTCTAGCATAAGTTACGTGTGTCACCTACGTGTGTCACCTCTAACATAAGCTACGTGTGTCACCAGTAGCATAAGTTACGTGTGTCACCTCTAGCATAAGTACGTGTGTCACCTCTAGCATAAGTACGTGTCACTGCATAAGTTGCACGTGTGTCACCTCTAACATAAGTATGTGTGTCACCTCTAACATAAGTACGTACGTGTGTCACCTCTAGCATAAGTTGCGTGTGTCACCTCTACGCATAACCTACGTGTGTCACCTCTAGCATAAGTTACGTGTGTCACCTTGCATAAGCTACGTGTGTCAACGTGTCACCTAACATAATACGTGTGTCACCTCTAGCATAAGTTACGTGTGTCACCTCATAAGTTACGTGTGTCACCTCTTGCAATAAGCATAGTCGTGTGTCACCTCTAAGCATAAGCTACGTGTGTCACCTCTAGCATAAACACCTACGTGTGTCACCTCTAAGCATAGTTACGTGTGTCACCTCTAGCATAAGTGTGTGTCACTCTACCACCTCCATAAGCATTAACATAAGTGTGTCACCTCTAGCATAAGTTACGTGTGTCACCTCTACATAAGTTACGTGTGTCACCTCTCATAAGCATAAGTTACGTGTCAGCATAAAGTTACGTGTGTCACCTCTAGCATAAGTTACGTGTGTCACCTCTAGCATAAGTTACGTGTGTCACCTCTAGCATAAGTTACGTGTGTCACCTCTAGCATAAGTTACGTGTGTCACCCCTAGCATAAGTTACGTGTGTCACCTCTAGCATAAGTTACGTGTGTCACCTCTAGCATAAGTTACGTGTGTCACCTCTAGCATAAGTTACGTGTGTCACCTCTAGCATAAGCTACGTGTGTCACCTCTAGCATTATAGGTTAAATTATCTACTGCGTACAAAGCTTCAAAGAGGTCATATGATGCTCACTAGGATATAGATGCAGGAAAAGATCCACATCTTAAACATGATCTAAAATTTATAACTAAAGAATAAAACTTCAAAATCCTTGACGTGTCTTTAAAAAATATTTCTAAGGCCACTAATTCTGTTTGGCTTAGTCTGTCAACAAAAGCATTAGACGAACAAACTGACCAACAAATGGATGTCCTGTTTCTCGCTGAACTTGACTAGTAGTGGGGGGGGAGGGGGTGACGAAGGGTTCAACTCACTGTAGACTGACCGACAAAATCGATTCAGATTGTGTGTTTATTCATGTACCACAAGCGAGGAGGTAAGCGTCAGTGTGGCTAGAATCCTATTAATTAAATTTTCATAAACTGAAGAGGATTAACAGAGAGGTTTCATGTTTGTGATGTATATCTGTTAATGAGGGAAAAATTAATTAGAACGACAAGTGACAGCAGTAGTTTGTGGACGTACGACATTTTTAGACACCACATCAAGGCCAGGACGTGACGATGTTGGCTGACGCGTGGTGACAGTGTACTGCCTCTGGTTACTTCATGTGCTTAAGGAGTATAGTACACGAGGTCCTGGGAGTAAAGGGAGTGTAATTATTGGTGTTAGTGTGTGTGTACGTACAGTCGCCCAAAAAATTGTGTCACAACGGATGAAGGATTTTGACAACCCTACCGAGACAAGAGGAGTCACAGTGTTCATTCTGAAATTCATCGACCACCCCAAGTACAGATACTTTTTTGAGTGACTGTACATGTAGTTGTGTCGTGTGATGTTGTAGCCGCCAGAAGTAAACAGTGTGAGGTCCGACGACGCTTCTCATCTGATTGACCTTTTATCTGAGAATTGACGCACCTGTTTCTCGACTCTTTTCCTGGAACATCTTTTTTTTTTTTTAACATTTACTTTAACAGACAGACAGACAGACAGACAGGCAGATACAGACATATAGATACAGATAGATTGATAGAAAGATAATAATAAAAAGGCAGACAGACGGACAGAAAGACAAACTGAATGACTAGATAGACAAACAGATATCAGTAAATAGTTGAAAATTTAGAGCAAAGTCCAACGTTTTGCTGTACACAATGTTGAAGGTTAGTTGGAACCTGGAAAATTTACAGAAGGGTGACATTTCAGGGAGGAGTCGTGTGTTGGTGATCAGAAAACTCGTCAAAAACTAAATTAACCTTTACCGTGTGTGTGTGTGTGTGTGTGTGTGTGTGTGTGTGTGTGTGTGTGTGTGTGTGTGTGTGTGTGTGTGTGTGTGTGGGTCATCTCCAAGGAAAGACACAAGGTTTAGTACAAGACACTAGGGGTCGTAGGTGTTAATTACTTTGAGATGACCTGACCTGACCTAACCTAACACACCTGTAAGGATGAATAAGACAATCTAGATGTTTCTTATTAGGGTAGAATAAAATATATATTACCAGGTATATATACATAATTTATATATACTTGTATTCTCCCTATTTATATTTTCTCTATATAATATAAAAACACCAACAAAATCAAACTGATCATTATGAAAACATTTACTGAAAACATTTGATATAAACTGACCCATATAGTTACCACAACCACTGTAATGTGTCGCTTTTATTACGGATTTCAATAATTATTTTATAATTTATTTTGTGTAATTTAACATGAGGGTCAAAGGAGGATACAGGGAGGAGGTGAGGGGTGGTGAGGGGGTGGTAAGGGAGAAGTGAAGGGGTGGTGAGGGAGAGGTGAGGGGGTGGTGAATAAAAACACCAACAAAATCAAACTGATCATTATGAAAACATTTACTGAAAACATTTGATATAAACTGACCCATATAGTTACCACAACCACTGTAATGTGTCGCTTTTATTACGGATTTCAATAATTATTTTATAATTTATTTTGTGTAATTTAACATGAGGGTCAAAGGAGGATACAGGGAGGAGGTGAGGGGGTGGGTGTGAGGGAGGGGGGTGGTGAGGGAGGGAGAGTGAGGCAAGGGGTGAGTGAGGGTGGGGCGGGGAGGAGGGAGGTGGTGAGGGGTGGTGAGGAGGGAGGGTGAGGGGGTGGTGAGGGGTGAGGGAGGGGAGGGGGTGAGGGGGTGAGTGAGGGGGTGGTGAGGGGTGGTGAGGAGAGGTGAGGGGGTGGTGGTGAGGGTGGTGGGGAGAGGGTGGTGAGGGGGTGGGTGAGGGTGGGGGGTGGTGTGGAGGGAGGAGGTGAGGGGGTGGTGGTGAGGGGGGTGGACGTGAGGGTGGAAGGGAGTGAGGGGGTGAAGGAAGGTGAGTGTGGTGAAGGAGAGGTGAAATGAGGTGGTGAAGTGGTGAGGGGTGGTGAGGGAGGGTGAGGGGTGGTGAGGTGAGGGGGTGGTGAGGGGTGTGGGAGAAGGAAGGTGAGGTGTGGTGAGGAGAGGTGAGAGGGGTGAAGGAAAGGTGAGGGGTGGTGGTGGTGAAGGAGAGGTGAGGGGGTGGTGAGGGAGTGGGGGTGGTGGGGAGAGGTGAGGGGTGGTGGTGAGGGTGAGGGGTGGGTGAGGGAGGGTGGGGGTGGTGGGGAGGGTGAGGGTGGTGAGGGAGGTGAGGGTGGTGAGGGGTGGTGAGGGTGGGGGTGGGGAGTGTGGGGGTGGTGGTGAGGGAGGGAGGGTGTGGGGGTGGTGGTGAAGGAGGGAGGGTGAGGTGGTGGTGAGGGAGAGGTGGGGGTGGTGAGGGAGAGGTGAGGGGGGTGAGGAGTGGTGAAGGTGGGGTGGTGGTGAGGTGAGGGGGGTGTGAGGGTGTGTGGGGGAGAGGTGAGGGGTGGGTGAGGGAGAGGTGAGGGGGTGGTGAGGGAGAGGTGAGGGGGTAGTGATGGAGTGGTGAAGGAAAGGTGAGGGTGGTGGTGAGGGAGAGGTGAGGGGGTGGTGAAGAAGAGATGAGGGAGAGGTGAGGGTGGTGGTGAGGGAGAACCATAGTCTGGCTCTTAACGTTATTTCACAGAACTTATTATATACTGTATACAATTCTTTAATGGATTTATTCTTTAAGTAGAGAATTATTTTACCATTAACATACATCCCGGAAAATATTATCAATAGGTAATTTAATATTTTCCTCCCATTTATATTTGCATTTTCTTCTATTTATTTTCTATTATATATTTCTCATCATCGAACTTATAGAGAAAAATAAGAACTCAAACTAAGATTAAAACTCAAGATGGTCTGTCAGTTTGTCAGACCCCATGGGAAGTTAGCCTCGTTTGTTTAGTATTCTCCGTCACAAAGTTTCAGAATCTATCAAAGGATCAGATTCTGTGTTTAAACCTTATATAGATATTCTTGGTGGTTAGGTGAGGTTTGTGGCGTCTTGGTGTCTACTGTAAATAAGTTGGCTTCAAAATTAGGAAACGGTGAAATGTCAGCCAGTTGTATGGTCCTTTGTATATATGGTCCCCTTATGTATGGTCCCGTATGGTCCCTTCTGTATGGTCCCTTGTGTATGGTCCCTTGTGTATGATCCCCTTATGTATGGTCCCGTATGGTCCCTTCTGTATGCCCCCCCTTGAGTATATAGACCCCGTATGGTCCCTTTTATATGGTCTCTTTCGTATGGTCTCTTTATATAGTGCCTTCTGTATGGTCACTTCTGTATGGCCTTCGTCAGATCAACTTAACACCAACCGACCATTAAATAATACACTTTAAAAGAGTCAAATACTAACGCTGGGGAGACTGATTATTTTATGAGGGTTTTAATTAGTCTCGGGTTCCGTGTTCAGCAAGACAAAAGATAATAGTTTATAAAATATTAGTGTTGATTCTTGTACCGATATATTTGGAGAGGGTGGGGAGAGAGAGAGAGAGAGAGAGAGAGAGAGAGAGAGAGAGAGAGAGAGAGATGGTATTGTAAGAAGCCAGGAACAAGAGAGAGAGAAACAGACAGACAAATTGATCTATAAAGGAAAAAACAAAGCGATAGTTAATAAAATAAATAAGAGAGAAGGGAAGGATGAGATAGAAAGAGGAGTAGAGACAGAAAATGAAACACAAATAAGCAGAATTAATAATTAAAAAAAAAAAGATGAAAGAATAATATCTGAAATCAAACAATTTACTGAGCAATTTGTTGATAATCGATGCGAAGAAGCTAAGCGTTGAGATCCACACGTACATAACCCACGAGCTAAGAATACAGTAGGTCACTCGGCAAACTATTGTGCTCTTAAGTCTACGTATAAGTCAAGTCTTTGTATGTCAAATGTAATTAAACATAATAAAGTGTGTAATGTCCCGTCATGTGTGTGTGTGTGTGTGTAAATGCCTCTGTGTGTGTGTGTAAAGGCCTCTGTGTGTGTGTGTGTGTAAATGCCTCTGTGTGTGTGTGTAAAGGCCTCTGTGTGTGTGTGTGTGTAAATGCCTCTGTGTGTGTGTAAATGCCTCTGTGTGTGTGTGTAAATGCCTCTTGTGTGTGTGTGTAAATGCCTCTGTGTGTGTGTGTGTAAATGCCTCTGTGTGTGTGTGTAAATGCCTCTGTGTGTGTGTGTAAATGCCTCTGTGTGTGTGTGTGTAAATGCCTCTGTGTGTGTGTGTGTAAATGCCTCTGTGTGTGTGTGTAAATGCCTCTGTGTGTGTGTGTAAATGCCTCTGTGTGTGTGTGTGTAAATGCCTCTGTGTGTGTGTGTAAAGGTCTCTGTATTTATTCACCTCAGCTAAAAAAGGAGTCAAGTCCACCTGAGCGAGATAACACAGGTGGTATGGGGCGGAAGGCAAGTTGATAAAGTGGTATTTGAAGGTAGCTTATCTGTTACATAATTCACCAACTTTTCAATGGACTTCCTGATAACTAACTACTGAAATATTCACCGAACTCAACTCCTGACGATGTAGGTATCACAACTTTTACTTTAGAAGAATCGTATCGTTTTTGCTTAGCCCAGATATGGAACAATCGATGTTTATATGTGTGTGTCGTGTTACAGGTGTGTGTCGTGTTTACAGGTGTGTGTCATGTTTATATGTGTGTGTGTGTCGTGATGTTTATATGTGTGTTTCGTGTTACAGGTGTGTGTCGTGTTTATATGTGTGTTTCGTGTTACAGGTGTGTGTCGTGTTTACAGGTGTGTGTCATGTTTATATGTGTGTTTCGTGTTACAGGTGTGTGTCGTGTTTACAGGTGTGTGTCATGTTTATATGTGTGTTTCGTGTTACAGGTGTGTGTCGTGTTTACAGGTGTGGTTCGTGTTTACAGGTGTATTGCGTGTTTACAGGTGTGTTTTGTGTTGACCTTGTCGGTAAAATTATTCAACACATTAATTCAACAATTATTCAACATCCACATTTAGTTTTAAAAAATTAAAAATTTAAGTTTTTATGATGAATCAAAAACGACGTTGACCTTAATAATCCACAAAGTTAAATTAAACATTATAGTTGACTTCTCTTACACCCACGCCGCATCTCATCAGTAGCGACTACAGATAATTTACTGATCACGTCTGGATTCACAGAGATTCGTACGTGTGATCTATTTGTTCCCCCGTGACTGGTGGCGCAAGAGACCATCTACCTAGCTAGCCCTACACGGTGTTACACTTGGATTGAAATTCAGCCAATATCAAGAAAAATTAATTGTTCTTCTTTAGTCGTGGGATTAAAGACCAAGTTATGAACGTTTGTGAACCCAGATACGATGCAATATGGTCCTGGGAATGAGGTTACGAGATTCAGGGTAAAAATGGCGCCTTAGTTTAGTTAATTTACCCATAAGTAACTTAACTTTAGTGACTTTAAACGACATCAGGTCTGAGTGTTGAGAGAGAGAGAGAGAGAGAGAGAGAGAGAGAGAGAGACAGAGAGAGAGAGAGAGTCAAAACTAATTTATAGAACCATTACTTAGTAACACATCACAAGGCCTTATAACTGTGAGTATTAGACAGTGAGACTAAGTGGGTCGTGTGGCCCGTCTCTCTGCCTTGTTAGCGCTGTGTATCGTCGCTAATTGTAGTGAATGTTGAGTGTTTCACTGTGTTACTGCCTCGCTTATGTCATCCTCCCTAGTCTAGTGCCTTTATATTAGATATTTATTGTATTGATGTGGTTCTGTGATGTGACAGTACTTGACCTGATATAAAGTGGCAGTACCTTAAGTGACAGTACTTGACCTAACATAAAGTGGCAGTACCTTAAGTGACAGTACTTGACCTGATATAAAGTGGCAATACCTTAAGTGACAGTACATGACCCATTATAAAGTGGCAGTACTCAAAGTGATGTACTTGACCTGATATAAAGTGGCAGTACCTTAAGTGACAGTACTTGACCTAACATAAAGTGGCAGTACCTTAAGTGACAGTACTTGACCTGATATAAAGTGGCAGTACCTTAAGTGACAGTACATGACCTGACATAAAGGGCAGTACCTTTAAGTGACAGTATTTCTGACCTGATATAAAGTGGCAGCACACGGAGGACAGTACTTGGACCTGATATAAAGTGACAGTACATTAAGTGGACAGTACTTGACCTGATGTAAAGTGACAGTACATTAAGTGACAGTATTTCTGGACCTGATATAAAGTGACAGTACATTGGCGACAGTACTTGACCTGATGTAAAGTGGCAGCACTTAAGGACAGCACGGACCTGATATAGCGGGCAGTACTCTTAAGTGACAGGGCATTTCTGACCTGATGTAAAGTGGCAGTACCTTAAGTGACAGTACTTGACCTGATATAAAGTGGCAGTACCTTAAGTGACAGTACATGACCTGACATAAAGTGACTGCAATACTGTAACTCGTGTACTGTACTGCTGTGCTTCTGTAACGTAATCTAATGAAACACGACGGTAATTGCTGTAATAATTCCCAGTATGATATATTTCCCTAAAACATTATATTCCCTTTTGTATTTTTTTGATGTACCGCTGTTGTGTGTTCTTCACGTCACACCTACACCTCTGACTGTAATGTCCTGTAATATACTGTACTCGTATCTTAAGGCTGTACTCTTGTAATATACTGAACTCGTATCTTAAGGCTGTACTCTGGTAATATACTGAACTCGTATCTTAAGGCTGTACTCTGGTAATATATTGTATCTCTGGACTCTGGTATACCAACTTCTGACTTACACTGACGGAAGCTAATCCTCTTTCGGGAATAACACTTGAAAATTTATTCTGTTTTGAAGACGAGACTCGGAGGTCCTGCCATGAAGTTACTAACTTCCGCACACGTAACTGCAATTTAAACGAACCTAACCTAACCTAATTCAACCTGGAGTAACCTAACCAACTCATATCTAACCTAAACTTATCTGACCTTAACTAACTTACCTGTTACTAACATAACTAAACTTAATCCGACTCCACATAATGTGATATAACCTACCGTAACATAATCTAACTTAAACTAACCCTATTTTAATCTAACCTAACCTTAACTGATCTAAGTTAACTTAACCTACCGTTAACATTTAACCTAATTTAACCTAACCCAAACTATACCCTTACTTAACAGAATCAAAGCTAATCTAACCTGCCCCTTGCAAAACCTAACTTAGCCTAATCAGTGTGAAAGCTTTAGTACAAATATTAGAAACTGTTATATGTCTAGTGATTAGTTTTGTCGGTGTAATAGAGCACAAGAATTTTATAGACGGATGTACAGTCACTCAAAAAAGTATCTTTACTTGGGGTGGTCGATGAATTTCAGAATGAACACTGCGACTCCTGTTGTCTCGGTAGGGTTGTCAAAATCATTCGTCCATTGTGTCATTTTGTCTCAACACAATTTTGTACAGATAGTTTTTTTAAGTGACTGAATTTATTAAGTCGTTAAAAGGAAAATATATGACGAAAATGACAATGATTCGTCCAGGAAAACCTTAAAATAGAAGGTAGTAATTCAATGAGGATATTAGCCATCTTGGTGACCTTTAACCTCCATGATAAATAACCCCAATAACTCAAACGTACAAATTATTACTTGGATATTGATCACTTAAAACATTGGACAGGTAACATTTGACTTCACTAAAGAACGACAATGATCATTTGACTTTAGAAATATGTGACAGTAATTCTGTGATCCCTCGCCAGCATATAACCTAAGCTGTTGGGCCGCCCATGATGTTATTACCACACTTAATCAACTCTGGCTGATAAAAGCCTTTGTCAATGTTCCTTTGACCTTCAGAAAAACTTGGACGGTAACGTAAAAATCTCGAAAGTTGACAAATCAGCGAAGACAGATCCCAAACAGTAAATATACAGACCAACAAAGATTACCTTACATTAACTCGGAGTCTAAAGGTTGGTCAGGGCAAAATTCTGGTGGAAAGTTTCGGAACTGATGCATTTTTCACTTTTTATTCGACCTTGAGTCTTGGATAATGTTACGTGCTGTCCAAATCTTGTCTTTAGCGTCTTGTTATTCTTTCATGTTATAACGAAGATGTAATGATGGCATACAAGTCTTCCCTGATTGCCCGCTAAATCTTGTGTTAAATTACTCTATCTTGATTCCATGCGTGTACAATATTTATCTTCTCTGAACTTGTACTTTAGAGTTGATGGTCACTGGGATGTAATGTTCAAGTTTCATAAATAAACAATTGGTTATTATTATTATTATTATTATTATTATTATTATTATTATTATTATTATTATTATTATTATTATTATTATTATTGTTATTGTTATTATTATTATTATTATTATTATTATTATTATTATTATTATTATTATTATTATTATTATTATTATCATCTTAATATACAGGTTAATGATTATCTTAATATACAGGTTAATGATTATTTTAATATACAGGTTAATGATTATCTTAATATACAGGTTAATGATTATCTTAATATACAAGTTAATGACCATATACCTGCATTACGTACTCTGATATACTGTACCTGCATTACGTACTCTGATATACTGTACCTGCATTACGTACTCTGATATACTGTACTCACGGTCCGATATCAACTCGCGTTAATCGAGAGCAATTCCCGTAAATGTGTGAAGGCATCGCCATCACACGACCTCGTTCATCAGCTGTCTAGTTGGTATCTTCTAGTTCATATAGTGTATTAATAGCTCTTGACTCACCCCCATCTATTTACAGGGTCTAGTAATAGCATAGCGTTAACAATGTACTTCAGTTGCGACCATTTAACCCCTTCAGGACGATGGCTTAACTTAACCCTTTGAGGACGATGATTTAACCCTTTGAGGATGATGGCTTAACTTATACATTTGAGGATGATGGTTTAACTCTTTGAGGATGATGGTTTAACCCTTTGAGGATGATGGTTTAACCCTTTGAGGACGATGATTTAACCCTTTGAGGATGATGGTTTAACCCCTTAAGGATGATGGTTTAACCCTTTGAGGACGATGAGTTTTAACCCTTTGAGGATGAAAAGTTAACCCTTTGAGGATGATGGTTTAACCCCTTAAGGATGATGGTTTAACCCTTTGAGGACGATGATTTAACCCTTTGAGGATGATGGTTTAACCCCTTAAGGATGATGGTTTAACCCTTTGAGGACGATGAGTTTTAACCCTTTGAGGATGATGGTTTAACCCCTTAAGGATGATGGTTTAACCCTTTGAGGACGATGATTTAACCCTTTGAGGATGATGGTTTAACCCCTTAAGGATGATGGTTTAACCCTTTGAGGACGATGAGTTTTAACCCTTTGAGGATGAAAAGTTAACCCTTTGAGGATGATAATATAACCTTCCAAGATTCAAAGGGTTAAAGGTTGCAGCAGGTGCAGGAGATCAGCGTCAACATTGATCAACTTGTAAACACTTGCCCGAGACACTGGATACCGCCATAAGAGCTACTCCATACTACAAGGAGACCTTGTGGCTGATTTTTGAAGTGAAAAGGTTAAGCGACTTAATGGATCAGTAAGGGACCTGCTGCTACAACAAGGCCACAAAGAAGCTACGACACGTCACCTGAGGCATCGAGCTACTCCCGTGTGTGAGGTGGACGGTGTTGCTGATCTCTGAAAAAATATCTTCCAGATCACTTGTTCCGTCTGTCCACACCAGCTGATGCCTGGACCATAAAAAACATATTTTATGGCAAACATTATGAGGCGAGAGAGACACTCCAAATAAAGGCGCCAACTCCCACAAACCTGGACGACGCCTCCTGACGCTGAACATTTATTTACCTGGCACGGTACTTCATACACACCAGCCCGAGGCGGTGCAGGTGTGCTGGCCGTCACAGCCAAAATAAGAACTGTCCCGTATAACAAGAGAGTGAGAGCTCCTCCCTCCCACGTGCCATATCATGAGGAGACGTTAAGCGGTAAAACAAAACGGTGAATTAATCATATTTGACCTTCACTCGGGTGTTGTCCTAATCCAAGATTATCTGACGATTAACAGGTTTTATCTCCTGTGTTAAATATTTAAACTGAACTCAATTTTAATCTGGTACAAAAGTGTTTTACCTTGGATTAATGTTTCTTTGTGTGTCGAGGTGACCCAGGTGAAGGTCTCTTGTATACAGAAGAAATACAGGGTGTCCATAAATGATTACCCTGTTTTTAGGGTAGTCATTTATGGACACCATTCATTATCGCTACACAACGCCACTTATTATGAGCATTAAGAAGGAAATACCTAATTAAACGTCACATGTTTATCACTTTTATTGACGTGTCTGCCATAACATCACGAACAGTAGTAATATTTTTTCACTTTATTCATTAATTCATTGTTCATTTACACATACAGTCAGTCTCCGATAATCTCCATAGTATTAAGTTTTTAGGTTGATTAAGAATATTTCCATAACGTTTATTGATGTTTTAATCTTTTGTCATATTTATAATCTTTCTCTCTCTCCCAAGCCTTTCTCGCTGAAACTTAAATGTTCATATTATTGCTGTAGTTTTTGTCTGAAATATGTTTAATGCTAAGCTGTATGAATATATATTACTTGGTACCCATTAAACACACACACGGTTCCCTCCTTGTACACCATCGCTCTCTCTTACAACAAATGACTGGACTGTCTGATGGGTGTGCTGGGCGATGGCGGAACAACCCTTAAGTGGACTAACATACAGTGAACTCACTGTCCCTCAAGAACTAAGAATGAAAACCCTCGGGGCGTAAAGTTATGGCGGTGAGCCAAATGAGTCAACAGGTGAGTTATTGAGTGAGTCTCAGCCTTCAGAAGTTGTGGCGCCTCACCGTTAATATTCCTGAGTAGAGGAAGAATAGTGTCCTATACTGACTGACTGAGGAGGGTAGTGCCCTATAATGAGATCAGACCGCAGAGATTAGCTATATTCTGATGTCAGCAACTCCCCCTACAGAGTGTCAGCAACTCCCTTTACAGAATGTCAACAACTCCTCTTATAGTATCAGTATAACTCCCTCTACAGAGTGTCAGCAACTCCCCCTACAGAGTGTCAGCAACTCCTCCTATAGTATATGTATAACTCCCTCTACAGAGTGTCAGCAACTCCCCCTACAGAGTGTCAGCAACTCCTCCTATAGTATATGTATAACTCCCCCTACAGAGTGTCAGCAACTCCCCCTATAAATATGTAACTCCCCTACAGAGTGTCCTTAACTCTCCCCTACAGAGTGTCAGCAACTCCCTCTCCAGAGTGACAGCAACTCCCTCTCCAGAGTGTCAACTCCCTCTACAGAGTGTCAGCAACTCCCCTAAAGAGTGTCAGCAACTCCTCTCCAGAGTGTCAGCAACTCCCTCTCCAGAGTGACCAACTCCTCTCCAGAGTGTCAGCAACTCCCTCTACAGAGTGTCAGCAACTCCCCTAAAGAGTGTCAGCAACTCCACCTACAGAGTGTCAACAACTCCTCCTATATTATATGTATAACTCCCCTCTCCAGAGTGTCAACAACTCCCTCCAGAGTGTCAGCAACTCCTCTCCAGAGTGTCAGCAACTCCCTCTACAGAGTGTCAACAACTCCTCCTATAGTATATGTATAACTCCCTCTCCAGAGTGTCAGCAACTCCTCCTATAGTATCAATATAACTCCCTCTACAGAGTGTCAGCAACTCCCCCTACAGAGTGTCAACAACTCCTCCTATAGTATATGTATAACTCCCCTCTCCAGAGTGTCAGCAACTCCTCCTATAGTATCAATATAACTCCCTCTACAGAGTGTCAACAACTCCCCCTACAGAGTGTCAACAACTCTTCCTATAGTATCAATATAACTCCCTCTCCAGAGTGTCAGCAACTCCTCCTATAGTATCAATATAACTCCCTCTCCAGAGTGTCAGCAACTCCCCCTACAGAGTGTCAACAACCCCTCCTATAGTATATGTATAACTCCCCTCTCCAGAGCAGGGCCGGATTCAGGAGTGGGCAAAGTGGGCAGCTGCCCAGGGGCCTCCACAATCTGGGGGCCTCCACATATTACAATATTTTATTTATTTGTTTATTCATTTGGATTATTTATATTTTCATTCTTTAAAATTCATGTTTATCTATTCCATCACGTAAAACTATGTTCAGCAAGAAGCGTGATAGAAATTAGGCAGGCTACTCCTTCAAATAACTAATAACTAATAATATATTCTTTTCTGTGAAGTCTCTTGAAAATTTTTGACATGTGTGGTAGTAGCTATATCAGGGCTGGTCGACTTGAAACCACATGAATGACTCCAGTCATGTCTCACTTTTGTGTATGTGTGTGTGTTGGGAATTTGTACACTATCAATAAATATACAGTTAATTAAAAATTTCTCAATGTTCTAATTTCCTCAATATAACTGCATATGGCTTCAAAATTCTCCAAAGAAGTGTTCAAATTTCAAAATTTTCCCGGGGGCTTACAGCTCCCCCCCGGAACTCCCAGATGTTTAGGCTCGCTTCACTCGCCACCCCACCCTCTTGGGTAGTTATAATGAGGGGGGCTTCCACAAAGAGGCTGCCCATGGGCCTCCACAGGTCTAAATCCGGCACTGCTCCAGAGTGTCAGCAACTCACTCTACTGACACCATCAAGTCACAAATGAGAGCAGCCCGGCCTGGCATCATAGTGTCAGCAGGTCGGGTAATATTAGCCCAATCCGTTGACCGTGACAAACGTCTTCTTTACTGATGTACAAAGCTACAGTGAATCTATTTTACCTGCTAGTTGTTGTCCATTATGAGGAGCTGTTAAATTTGTAAGACTGGTTAATGAACAGAGCTTTAGCGGTTAATGTGTGTTAGGTCTTGGGGATGATGTCAACAAGAGTCTTAACCAAAGAGTGACGTATAAGACGGCCAGGCAGGTTACTTGTGTTGTCCTCCAAAACGTTTAAGACAGTCAGAAAGAAACGCTATTTTGACCGATACTTTTACACCAACACTCGCGAGTCCGTTAGATATGAAGCCCTCCATGTAACGAACTCTACTGTTTAGTAATGGAAGTGCGTTTTATCGAGAGTCCGTTAGATGTGAAGCCCTTCATGTAACGAACTCTACTGTTTAGAAATGGAAGTGCGTTTTATCGAGAGTCCGTTAGATGTGAAGCCCTCCATGTAACGAACTCTACTGTTTAGAAATGGAAGTGCGTTTTATCGAGAGTCCGTTACATGTGAAGCCCTCCATGTAACGAACTCTACTGTTTAGAAATGGAAGTGCCTTTTATCGAGAGTCCGTTAGATGTGAAGCCCTCCATGTAACACACGTCTTGCCCGCGGTACCCACCGTTTCGCTGTGGATGTCGGTCACACTATAATAACCCGTTATAGTACTTCCTCCTTTCCTCACACAGCCAAACTGTGGAATGCTCTGCCTTTTTCTGTTTTTCCGTACTTATACAATCTGTCTCACTTTAAAAAGCTGGTTTTGCGGCTCTTCGTAGTGTAGATTAACACAGTATAACCTTTTTCTTCTCTATTTTCAATGTCTTTTTTTTTCTTTTTTTCGCCCCCCAGGCCCCGTTGGGTCGTTTGACCTGTGCCCCCGGGTGGGCTAATTCCCGTAAACAAAAAAAAACAAAAAAAACGAACTATACTGTTTAGAAATGGAAGTGCGTTATATCGAGCGTTCGTTAGATGTGAAATCCTCCATCTAACGAATTATATAGAGATAAGTCCGTTTTATCGGCAACTAGTTATTAAAAAAATGGTAAATAGATACATGAATTAAAAATTATAAAAGGCAAATTTACAAAAAATATCATGTTTCAATACTTAAAGTAGTTAAATAAATATATTAATTATAATAGGCTATTCTTCACATTTATTACTCAAGGAATAACATCGTAAGTCAGCCAATCAGATCTATCAGAGGTTTTTCTTCAGCTCTTATTGGTTACTAGCTAAGACAGGTTCCACCAATAATAATCGCTACAACTCCTATTATCCGTTTATTAAGTGGGTGTTACAGGGACGCTCTCAACACGACTGAGATTAATGATGAGAGAAGCATGTCAATGTACTCAGTGTCGAGCAGGTCTGTCTATAGATGATTCTGTTGTTTTCTTTATTATTATTATTAGTAGTAGTAGTAGTAGTAGTAGTAGTAGTAGTATTAATATTATTATTATTATTATTATTATTATTATTATTATTATTATTATTGTTATTATTATTATTGTTATTATTATTATTATTGTTGTTGTTGTTGTCGTTGTCGTTGTTGTTGTTGTCGTTGTTGTTGTTGTTGTTGTTTTGTTTTTTTCTCAAGTGTAAAAGAAAAGAAAATAGAAATTCTCTTTCTTCAGAAAATCTACCTTCGTAATTACCTGTTAGTTCTTCATTCGGTCCAAGAGAAAGTTACCTCAGTTATGGACTAAAACAAGTTAGATATTCCTTTTTTGGTTGGTGGGGGGTGGGTGTTGTATCATAGGTAAAGTTCCCTAAGTATAAGGTGTGTCTGTCTCCTACTTGAGAGACTAACAATCTCACCCACGGTCACCTGTCTCCCACACTGCTAAATATCTCTACGAAGAATTTTAAACTTTTTTCGGGTTAACTAAATTTCAACAGTAAAAAATTGGTATACATAAATTACCCCGTTGTTGTTGTTTTGTTTTTTCAATAGTCATAAAAATTTGGCTAACCAATGGTACAACAGCAGTCAATACCAACTTCACCGACATATTTACTCATAAGTTTATTCATAAGTTTACTCAATAGTATGTTCTTCTTGAGATGATGACAGAATTGTATATAATGCCAGACTCAGTAACGTAGAGTAACTGATTAATATGGGGAGCCGCTCAGGCGAGGCCTTTCCTTGTTAACGTGAGCTAAGTAACTGTCGAGGTAAGGTTAGTTTAGGTTAGGTTAGGTTAGGTTAGTTTAGGTTAGGTTAGGTTAGGTACCAGAGCAGCAGTTTATGTCTAGCGGGTAACATCGGCTCTCAACATCATTCTCTCACTTACTCATTTACTGACGGAGCACATGAACGGCTACACTAGCATAACCTTACATGAATCTTACTGACTTATTTTAACTTTTAGAGTATAAAACATCGAGGGATCCTTTTAAAGTACATCGAGGATCCTTTTAAAGTACAAGACATCATCGGATATCATCAAATAACGAGTAGGCGGCGGGATTCTGTTAAACATTCCTCGAGAAATTTGTTTCGTGAAAATACCGCCACAGTCGATCTACTAACCTAACCTAACCTAACTTAATTTAATCAACTATGAAGACAGAGTGACCGGTGTCGTGGCGTTAAATACACAGGATCTTGTTCTGACACAACGAGAAGGTCAGGTTAATTAACAAGACGGTGATTACGGTGTTGTGTGCATAGGATAACTCGATGCAGGTAGTTGAAAGTTTTCCAATAAGTCGCTGCTCATAGATATTTCGTGTTACTCTGTCGGTGTGTTTTTCTCTCTATCTCACACACACACACACACACACACACACACACACACACACACACACACACACACATACACTTGACCGTCACTTTATTTATATTTTATGATCCAACAGAAGTTATAAAACAACAGAAAAGAAATATTTTTTTTATTTGTTACTTTTTGGTGGAGTATTAATATTCTGTTATCGTTTTATTATTATTAATGTTGTTGGTACTACTATAACCGTACTATAACCCATGATATATTAATTCCATACATTCTTCAACACCGTATCGTATTCTTGACATTTAATTAGTTTAAGGAAAGCTAAAAAAATTTTGCTAATACATTTTTTTATTTTTTTATTTACTTCTTTTTTATGTCACTTATCCAATAGTAACAAGTTTGGAATAAGAGTTTCGAGGGTGACACGAAGTATTGCTCAGGAGGTCTCACGTCCTGTACAGCTGAGACCAAACTCCCCTGCTCATTTGATAACATTGTCTCTACTCGGAGGTAAAAAACAAACTAATGTATTACTGATTATAACCTTTAGGAAAACGTCATATATGTTCTTATTTTATGAGTAACGTCTTGAGTACAATGTCTTAACCCCTTGAGTACAATGTCTTAACCCCTTGAGTACAATGACCTAACCCCTTGAGTACAATGACCTAACCCCTTGAGTACAATGACCTAACCCCTTGAGTACAATGTCTTAACCCCTTGAGTACAATGACCTAACCTTTTGAGTACAATGACCTAATACCTTGAGTACAATGACATAACCCTTTGAGTATAATGAGTTAACCTCTTGAGTACAATGACCTAACCCCATGAGTACAATGACCTAACCCCTTGAGTACAATGTCTTAACCCCTTGAGTACAATGACCTAACCCCATGAGTACAATGGCCTAACCCCTTGAGTACAATGTCTTAACCCCTTGAGTACAATGTCTTAACCCCTTGAGTATAATGACTTAACAGCTTGAGTACAATGACTTAACCCCTTGAGTACAATAACCTAACGCCTTGAATATAATGACTTAACTGCTTCAGTACAATGACTTAACCACTTTGGTATTTAAATCATCGTACTCAGGGTTTAAATCATCGAACTCAGGGTTTAAGTACCTGACTCTGGGTTTAAGTTACTGTACTCAGGGTTTGTCACCGTACTCAGGGTTTGTCACCGTACTCAGGGTTTGTCACCGTACTCAGGGTTTGTTACCGTACTCAGGGTTTAAATCATCGTACTTAGGGTTTGTCACCGTACTCAGGGTTTAAATCATCGTACTTAGGATTTGTCACCGTACTCAGGGTTTAAATCATCGTACTCAGGGTTTGTTACCGTACTCAGGGTTTAAATCATCGTACTTAGGATTTGTCACCGTACTCAGGGTTTGTTACCGTACTCAGGGTTTAAATCATCGTACTTAGGGTTTGTTACCGTACTCAGGGTTTAAATCATCGTACTTAGGATTTGTCACCGTACTCAGGGTTTGTTACCGTACTCAGGGTTTAAATCATCGTACTTAGGATTTGTCACCGTACTCAGGGTTTGTTACCGTACTCAGGGTTTAAATCATCGTACTTAGGATTTGTCACCGTACTCAGGGTTTGTTACCGTACTCAGGGTTTAAATCATTGTACTTAGGGTTGGTCACCGTACTCAGGGTTTGTTACCGTACTCTGGGTTTAAATCATTGTACTTAGGGTTGGTCACCGTACTCAGGGTTTGTTACCGTACTCTGGGTTTAAATCATTGTACTTAGGGTTGGTCACCGTACTCAGGGTTTGTTACCGTACTCTGGGTTTAAGTGACCGTACACAGGGTTTAAGTCGAGTACTCAAGGGGTTAAAGCTTTTACATAAATTCAGTAAGTTATCTTGTATTCTGTCCTCCAAGTCTTAACACTAAAACCTCGTAACTTATCATCTCAGAAAAACACAAAAATACAGTTTACAAATTTTCTCGATTTCTTTCGCACATATAAACAGTTTTAAAAGTTCGCTACTTCAACTAACTTCATAATGTAAATGCTACTTGTTTTTACCTTTAGGAAATATATAATAGAAAAGGTAATATATTTTCCTCAGTGGAGTAATATTATTTTTACTGATGTGTATGAGAGAGACGATGTTATGTGATGTGGTTAAGTCCTGTTGGGTCTCTAGATGTTAATAGAGATGTGTCCAGTAGGTCGCTACAAAGGTTATCGTCGTCGCCATGGAGAAGGACTGTGATCTCTTGGTATAACTTAATCATTATGACAATTTTAGATCAAGATAGATCTACGAGTGGATGGTTGTCGTGTGGTGTGGCACTGTCGGTCACTGTCGTGTGGTGTGGCACTGTCGGTCACTGTCGTGTGGTGTGGCACTGTCGGTCACTGTCGTATGGTGTGGCACTGTCGGTCATTTTCGTATGGTGTTGCATTGTCGGTCACTTTCGTATGGTGTGAAACTTATTAGTTTTGATGTTGTTATAATGTTTATCTATCAGACCAAAGCATCCAGGCCAGTTGTATAACATAGACTGAGCAGTAACCAGGGGAGCACGTGTTCACCCACGGAAGTTGACACAAGAGAGGTCAGTCACGTTGACCCAGAGTTCTCACTGCCACGCGATTAACTTTATCCGGCGAAATGACCGTGTTACCCAAGAAACTACACCTGACACCACTACACCTGGTGGTAATAATTAGGAAGTATTGCCGACCGGCGACATGACCGTGTTACTCAAGAAACTACAACTGGACAAACACAGCTGTCCAGACCTGACCCAAAGGAGGTCAAGTTCACAAGGGAACCAGAATTCTCACCGCCACTCGATCAGCTCAACCCGGCGTCATGACCTTGTTAATTCAAGGAACTGCTAACCAGTCAGCACTTCTGTTACTCGACCTAACACCCAGTCAAGACACACCCAGTTTAGTGTTAATTAGGAGAGGTCATCCGCCGGCTGGGGATCTCCAATATATAGGCCCTGTAGCTCCTTTCACATGAGAAGCCTTGTAACTGTGAAGGGCCAGCAACTACGTCCCCAGTCCCGCTCGTCGTCTCATCGAAGAAGTCTGTCACTAAGTGCAACGAGGTCTCAGCCTGGTCTATCAACAGTGTGCCAGCCACTCAACGTGTAGAAGTAAGAGCTGGATGTGTGGGCGGTAGTGGTAGATCCTGAACCGCCCCAACGATCGACTTAGTGCCCATTCTACTTGTTAGGTTATAAGAAAATATCATAGTCTATTATATATTGTGTACGAACCCCCATTAATTCCCCTTATTTAAAGTGTAAAATCAAGTTGTAACATACATTTGTGTTTTATATACTACACTTGTACTGAGCCTTTGTTAATATATAGTATAAGCTTCACACCCTCGAGTCACGCTACCTCCTTCCCCCACTATACGACTCTCCTACTATAAACTCCTACCTTACCTCTTCATATGAGATTTAACCTCATTATATTATAATTCTGTTATCAGAGTTATAAACTACTGTAGAATTTTATTTAGCACACAATGAAGTATTTTGAATAGAGAAAAATAAATAAATATTTGGTTGTTAGACTACCACACACACACACACGCACACACAACTACCACACACACACACACGCACACACAACTACCACACACACACACACATACACACACACTATACCAGTTTCTTTACTCTTGAATGCTGATCACCCGAGGAAGCTTACAGCGGTCTTTGGTGATGTTGAAACTGTAATTGTTGAGAAGAGCGGAATTATGGCTGACAGCTGCAAAGGGTGACTGACTTACCTTGTAATTAAATAAGTTCACCTGTAAAACTCACCCGCCTCCCACCAAAGGAAAAAAAAGCCTTAGAATAACTTACTTAATCTATAGCGTAACTGATAACTTTCTTCAACGTTGAAAAATAAAGAACAATCGGTATAGAACAACAAAGGAGAATTTAGGAGAGAGAAAAAATTACAAAAAAGGTAAATTGAGAAAGTTAACAAATACTCGGCCAAATACTTATCTAACCACTAGATAACTCAGGTGGTAGATAAACAGAGACGATTGGAAGATGAATAGACAGGTTAATCACAGGTAGATAGATACGTTAATGACTGGTAGATACATAAACAAAACTGGTAAACAATGTTGCAATGTTGCTTCACTCTCTCTCTTTTACAGGTACTTTAACAGGCAATTGTTCGGTGGATTTGGCATCCTGTGTACCGCCGGCCAGCCCGTGGGCTCATAACACACGTCTTGCCCGTGGTGCCCACCGTTTCCCTGTGGATGTCGGTCACACTAGAATAACCCGTTATAGTACATCCTTCTTTCTTCACACAGCCAAACTGTGGTGGAATGTTCTGCCTTCTCTGTTTCCATACTCTTACTATCTGTCTCACTTCAAAAAGCTGGTTTTCTGGCATCTTCGTGGTGTAGATAAATATAATCTTTTTCTGTTCTATTTTTTCGCCCCGTTGTGGGTCGATGACCTGTGTCCGGGTGGGACATTCCCCGTAAAAAAAGAAGAGAGAAACTGTTTACACAAGATATGGTAGACAGACATGTGCAGATAGACAGACAAACAGACATATATATACAGGCAGACAGATACATACAGGCAGACAGATACATACAGGCAGACAGATATATACAGGCAGACAGATATATACTACAGGCAAACAGATATATACAGACAGACAGATACATACAGGCAGACAGACAGACAGACAGACAGATACATACAGGCAGACAGATACATACAGGCAGACAGATATAGACAGACAGATATAGAGAGACAGACAGACAACACGAAGACCCTTGGCCACATCTTCAGTTCTCGTGACTGTGTACAGCATGAATGTTGTAAGAGCATCGAGAGTCGTTTAGTTTTAGATGATAAACTTCAGGTCCCGTTTATAGCTTTCCGAAATATTCAATGAGCCAAGAAGAATTACTCTATTATTATACTCGAGTTTATTTATTGATTATTGTTATTCTATTGACTTAAATGTTGTGTGTGGTAGTAGTGGTGTGTGTGGTAGGGGTGATAATATGTGTGTGTGGGTTAATGTGGTAGGGGTGATAATATGTGTGTGGGTCGTGTGTGGATAGTGTGAGGGTGGTGGTGTGTGGATGACTGTGGTACTTATAGAAGTGATCGTAGTATTATAAATACGAATGGTGATGGTTGCAGTAGATAATTGGATGGTGATGCTGGTAGTTGTACGTGTGTGTATGGTGGTGTGTGTGTGGTGGTGTGTGTGTGTGTGGTGGTGTGTGTGTGTGTGTGTGTGGTAGGTGGTGTGTGGTGGTGGTGGTGGTGTGTGTGGTGGTGTGTGTGTGGTGGTGGTGGTGGTGTGTGTGTAGGTGTGTGTTAGCTGCCGCCCACGACGATAACATAACAGCATCTAGCTGCCGCCCACGATGATAACATAACAGCATCTAGCTGCCGCCCACGATGATAACATAACAGCATCTAGCTGCCGCCCACGATGATAACATATCAGCATCTAGCTGTCGCCCACAAGTACGGCATATACAGTGTACAGTACCTTGGGCCAATACCCAACGTGTATATAACACACCCAAGCGGCCCTAATCCCCTGGTCAGTGTAATCGGCTCATGTCTATTGTCACAATCCTACAAGCTATTGAGGGGGAGGGTCAGTATTTCTCTCATTCTGGAAAACAACAATAACAACCACCACCACAATAACAACAACCATCATCACAATAACCACCACCACCACCACAATAACAACAATAACCACCACCACCACAATAATAACAACAATCACAACAACCACCACAATAACAACAATCACAACAACCACCGCCACAATAACAACAACAACAACCACCACCACCACAATAATAACAACAACAACCACAATAACAACAATCACAACAACCAATTCCACAATGAATAAATAACAACCACTACACAATACAATAACCACCCAATTCAATAATAACAACAATAACCACCACTACCACAATAATAACAATCACAAGAACCACCACAATAACAACAACCACCACCACAATAACAACAACAACAACAACCATCACAGTAACAATAACCACCACCACAATAACAACAACAACCACCTCACCAGAATAACAACAACCATCATCACAATAACAACAACCACCACCACCACAATAACAACAACAACAACCTCAATAACAGCAACAACAACAACCACAATAACAACAACAACAATCACAACCACCACCACAACAACAACAACAACAACAACAACCACCACCAACACCACCACAACCACAACCACAACAACCACCACCACCACCACCACAACATCAATAACAACAACAACCATCACCACCAAGTACAACAACAACAACAAACTACTACCACAACAAACAACAACCACCAACACCACTACAACAACAACCACCACATAACAACAACCACCATCACCACAACAACAACCACTACCACAACAACAACAACCACCAACAACACCACTACAACAACAACCACCACATAACAACAACCACCATCACCACTACCACTCACAACAACAACAACAACCACTACCACAACCACCACCACCACCACCACCACAACAACCACTTTCACCACAACAACAACAACCACCAACACCACTACAACAACAACCACCACATAACAACAACCACCATCACCATCACCACCACAACAACAACAACAACCACTACCACAACCACAACCACCACCACCACCACCACCACAACAACAATCACCACAACAACAACAACTACCACAGCAATAACACACACCTTTAATAAGAATAAAGAATTTGAGTATATCACCATTATAACTCTTATTTACGTATTACAAAAGAGAGAAAAAATACATCCCACTTGTTCAGTATTCCAACAAAGCGAGTTGTTTATACACCTCACAGTAAAGAACACAAGGAAGGATAAATGAAGGAATAAAATAGAGTAGAGAAGAAACGACGAAATTTAAACTTAAGGAAAATTGCCAAATACGTCATCATGGCCGCCATAACGGGGAGCCTCTGTTACTGAAGCTGTAAATCTGGCGGACGACGACTAATATTTATAGCGGGATATATGACGGATAGGCACAATAACGTCCTTCCTTCCTTCCCTCCTTCCTTCCTTCCTTCCCTCCCTCCTTCCCTCCCTCCCTCCTCTTCTTTCCCCTCCCTCCTTCCTTCCTTCCTTCCTTCCTTCCCTCCCTTCCCTCCCCCTCCCTCTTCTTCCTCCCTCCTCCCTCCTTCCTTCCTTCCTTCCTTCCCTCCTTCCTTCCTTCCTTCCCTCCCTCCTTCCCTCCCTCCCTCCTCTTCTTTCCCCTCCCTCCTTCCTTCCTTCCTTCCTTCCCCATCTTTCTCCCCCAGAAAAAATAATAACCTATATTAATCTAAGTTAACCTAAGTTGGCTTTAAAGTGTATTATATGACTTGAGTTCAACCTAACGTGACCTAATGTTTTGAGTATCACAAAATGTTTTCTTTTAAATTCCTACTTCGGTATTTACTGTTTGTGTTTACTTACTGGGCTGTGGGTCGCCTTGTGTAGGTATCATGTGACTCTCTCTCTCTCTCTCTCTCTCTCTCTCTCTCTCTCTCTCTCTCGTACATATAAATAAGTATATTCATCTTCTTGTAACACTGGCCATCAACTTAATTCCTCCTTCTGGCTGTGGGAACTTCGACTCATCTTAAGTTATGGGGCCGATTACTCACGTACGCCCGGGTCCTGAAATGGGCGAATTTCGAAAGGTTAATGGAGTCCCCCTGGAAGTTGGTGAACAATGGGGTGCGTTATTGGTCTAGTCTCCCGTCCCCTCCCCCCCTTCTCCTTCCCTTCCCCCTCCCTTCACCCTCCCTCAACAGTGACGAGCTGACTGGGAAGGTCTTATCAACATTGTACAGTTCATTCACTGATAACTGTGGCTCGGGGCGCGTGTGTGTGTGTGAGTGACTATTGTTGGGGGGGTTGGTGTTAGTAACTCCCAATACAGTCACTGGAAATATATTTAGTTAGACAATTAACCCAGTATTATTTTCTGCGTCGGTATGTAGATGGTTTCATTCTTCTTTGATATATAAATATATCTCAGCAGAAAGTTTCATAATAAGTAAATATACGCGGTGGTCATATATCAAGTCCAAGTACAGGAAAACTGTTATGTGACCTTTGTTAATAAAAATGCTAAAATAATGTCTTCAAAGAGTCTGAATTCCTTACCGTGGCACAAGAGTCCAAGGGGCCATTTCACTCTGAACTAACGTCGGAAAATATTGATAATCGAATTCGTCTGAGATCGTGTTGTGGTATATTGAAACGTCTATTAAATGGACTATATAGAGAGGAAAGTCCGTTATATAGGAGGTTCGCTAGATGTGAAACTCATGTAAGGAACAATAAGAACACAAGAAAATAAGGAGTCTGCAATAGGCCGGTTGGCCTGTTCATGGCAGCTTCTGTCGAGAGTTACTACTACTCTCTATCATCCATGAATCTATCTAGCCTCCTTTTAAAACTTTTCAGCGTTCCCGCACTTACTACAAAGTTGCTAAGCTTGTTCCACTCGTCTTCCACCCTATTTGTGAACCAGTTCCTTCCTATCTCCCTCCTAAACCCAAACTTATCCAACTTAAATCCATTGCTCCGAGTCCTATCCTGCTCGGATATTATAAGAACTTTATCTATATCTTCTTTATTGATTCCTTTCACCTACTTAAATACTTCTATCATATCTCCCCGCACTCGTCGTCTTTCTAGGGAATGCAAGTTTAGTTTCTTAAATCTATCTTGGTATGGAAGGTTTCTAAGTCCCGGAATCATTTTCGTCATTCTTTGCTGCACCGACTCCAGTGAATTGATATCCATTCTATAATAAGGGCACCAGAACTGAACAGCATAATCAAGGTGCGGCCTGACTAGCGCATGATATACTGTATTTGCAATATGACCTCCGCCCTCTTATTACTTACACTTCTAGATATAGTTGCAATATGACCTCCGCACTCTTATTACTTACACTTCTAGATATAGTTGCAATATGACCTCCGCCCTCTTATTACTCACACTTCTAGATATAGTTGCAATATGACCTCCGCCCTCTTATTACTTACACTTCTAGATATAGTTGCAATATGACCTCCGCACTCTTATTACTTACACTTCTAGATATAGTTGCAATATGACCTCCGCCCTCTTATTACTCACACTTCTAGATATAGTTGCAATATGACCTCCGCACTCTTATTACTTACACTTCTAGATATAGTTGCAATACAAGTGATCGTGGGCCCTTCGTGCCCGGTGGCGAGTCCGGTGGTACAGTTTACCAAAGCATGAAAGTTCGAACGCTCGTGCTTGGCTAGCGCACAACCGCCAGCCGGCTGACAGCGTACAGCGACATCGTTTTCCAGCGTAAATAAAATGGTTAATTAATGCCTTCCTAAAGAAACCATCGACATGGGACCAGGTATGTTCCACTCTACGAATTTTTTTGCGATTTTTCCACCAAGTTTGATGAAAAACGATTGTGCCGTTTCGGCTGCCCAGACAGACAGACAGACAGACACACACTCACACGGCTTGTCCTATAGTATATTAAATGACCTCCGCACTCTTTTTACTTACACTTCTAGATATAAAACCTAATACTCTGTTTGCCTTATTTCGAACATTAACGCACTGTTTTCTAGGCCGTAGGTCCGGGCTTACAAGTACCCCTAAGTCTCTTTCACAAGTCGACTTCTCTAGGTTGATGTTGTTAAGATTGTATACATTGACAGCATTTGTTCTTCCAATATTAAGTACGCTGCACTTGCTGGTGTTGAATTTCATTTGCCATTTTTCTGACCACTATATATAGATGAAAGTCCGTTATATAGAAACTCAGATATGAAACCCTCCATCTAACGGATTATATTATGAAGAGAGCAGTCCGTTATATGGAGGTCATACTGTATAGCTATATAATGTACACCTGTTGATATTTGTCCGAGTTATTGTATTAAAGCTCTGATGAACGGAGGCAAGGACTGCAAGCATACCCCCGCCCCCGCCACTCCCTCAAGCACTCCCCGTACCTCTACGTAAGAGTGGCCTCAACAAAGGAACTAAACAACTATAGCAGGACTGTACAATGAGACCTACTTTCACCTGGGTTGGTATAAAATGTTGTAATTCTTTTCTCCGAAATCACTTAACAACTTTATTAACCTTTTATACCATTTTTACTCTTGACGGAGATATTAATTACTGACTTAACACAGACATACAGTATACTATACGTAACCTTACGTACTTATTTTATTGCCATACACTTACCAGTCATTCCAGCAGTCACTCATCACTCACCAGTGTATACATCCTTTCGCTACGACAGTCATCTTAAATATCCTTCTTTTCCTAACTGACTGACTGACTGATATTTATTTTTTCATGAGACTTTCCCTAGATAGACACCATTAAATATTCAACAGGTGCTCGATCAACCGTCTCTAACAATAACCAGTGACTCCCACTCATGTGTTACTGCATCACGTATTGAAGAGTTGATGTTGTAAAGGAAGTGAACTGCGCGATGACATTTATATAACCTTTGATGTTTTATTAGTTTAGTTATTTATTTAGATTATTCTACTTGTTTTTTCCATCAATAGTCTATGAAGGTTTTGATCCTATTAGTTAATAAACTTTTTAATGCTTTTCAGTTTAATTTTTAGATGTTCTTTTTCGATGATTAATTAACCACCATAAGCACAAGGAAGGCTGACGAACTGACCAGAGAGCTTCCTGTATGTTCATTGGCAGGTATACTTCACGACCTGTGTATACTGTACGTCCACGCACTGTTCTAACGAGTTATTGTACAGTCAGACAAAACTTCCTCCCCCACGGTGAAACTGAGTCACGAGAATGAGTCTCCGAACTGACTTAACCTGACGGGTGGATGTGTTGTATATTTTATTTGGAGTCGATGCTGCTTCACCTTGTCAGGGAACGAACTTCTGCCCCAGGGTGTACAGTCGCCTACACTTATACCTGGTACAAGGCTGGGCGCATTCTGTGAGATGTGGCACCACTGTGGAATGTTTATCTAGTATCCATAGTCTGGTTACTATTGTGAGGTTCTTTAGGGCCAGTCTGGGAGTTTTAATACGATGTAAATAAACAGATTTGCCACATCTCACAAAACGTGCCAGCCACTGTAACAGGTATAAGTGCAGGCGACTGTACACTGAAGAGCATCATCACTACATACATACATACATGCATACACACATACATCCATCCATCCATCCATACATACATACATACATACATACATAAACACATAATAATGGTTGCCGGCCCAAGGGCCACCTAGGCGTGAATTTGTGTAAGGTGTAGAAGCTGTCGCCAACACAACACCCACACTCTAAGTTAACGAGCTGCTTGACCCAGTGTCAAGGAATGGTCCGAGAAGACCGGACAACTCGCCAACTACACTGGCTAACCATTACCCCGGAACACGATCCGCAAATCATTTAACATCCTGGTCCCCAATTACTGCTGGGGTAAAGAAACTTGCCCATAGTTTCACCCTGCCCGAAGAGGCGAGCGTGCTGACCATTACATCACAGGTCGCCTTATACATACATACATACATACATACATACATACATACATACTGGGGGCATCAGGGAGAACCCACATATTAATTGTCGGTATTCTATCTAACATAATTAACGTACACTTTTGACTAACACTGTGGAACTCTCGGTTACACATTGTTTCCCTGTATCGAGTAACTTCCAGTGGTTTAAAACTTTCTGCTTCAAATTTCCTCTGTTCTAGACAAGGGGATACGCTGTGGTGATTAAATCTGACAATGGAGTTTAAATATTATCGTGTCTGGGATTCTGCAATTTTATTTATGACTTCTATTATTGGTAATTAGGAGAGAGAGAGAGAGAGAGAGAGAGAGAGAGAGAGAGAGAGAGAGGTGGAGACAGTGGACGGAGAAAATGAAGAGCTGTCAGTCAACGGGGGCCACACGGCTACACCATTACTCTGTCAATCACTCGTCAGCCAGCCACCTCGCTGACGAATGTTTAGTCCACAACATCCAACATCCACCTTACTGACGAATGTTTAGTCCACAATATCCACCTCACTGACGAATGTTTAGTCCACAATATCCACCTCACTGACGAATGTTTAGTCCACATTATCCACCTCACTGACGAATGTTTAGTAAGATATGTAAGTATGTAAGATAATTTATAAGTGAGAGATATTTTTTTTTTACTTGTGTGTTTGTATACATAATCCCATCGCCCCCCCACTCGCTCCTCCCTTTCGCCCCCCTCGGCCCCGCCCTCCTCGGCCCCGCCCCTCAGCCCCGGCCCCCCTCAGCCCCGTCCCCCTCGGCCCCGCCCCTTGCTCCCCCGCCTCCCGCCCCAAGTCATCCAAACAATTTAAAACGGGACAAAAAAATATTATCAACTCGTGTGTTTTTCGACTTTTGTTGTTACTAATATTTAGTGTTGGGAAGTTGACTGTTGTTTTTTCCTTGTCCCCCACTGGTTTGTTTTCACCTCTCGTAATGGCTGACTCTTGTTAACTATTATTATTTTGTTTTGTATCCTAATTTTGCCCTCAGGACCCCGTTAATAGCACCATTAGGACCCCATTAACACCACAACACCTCATAAACCACCAATAACACCATTAGGTTCCCATTAACACCACAACACCCTCATAAACCCACCAATAACACCATTAGGATCCCATTAACACCACAACACCCTCATAAACCCACCAATAACACCATTAGGATCCCATTAACACCACAACACCCCCATAAACCCACCATTAGGACCCTATTAACACACCAGAGTCAAGAGGTAAAACAACTCATGGTATAACCTGTCCCTGGAGATGAGTTATAGTCTGGCTCGGCTCATCTTTATATATTTGAAGGGACGCTCCACCCATGTTGTTATGTTTAGTTATCAGTGTAAATGTATGAAACTACAGCATTAGAGAGAGGGGGTGGTTTAGAGAAGGGGTGGTGGTAGAGAAAGGATGGTGGTAGAGAAAGGGTGTGGCTGAGAAGGGGTGTGGTAGTAGAGAGGGGTGTGGTAAAGAGGGGGAGTGGTAGAGAGGGGGAGTGGTAGAGAGCGGACGTGGTTAGGTTAGGTCAATACGAAATATCATAGAACCGTGTGGATATGACGCAAAACACACGTGTATCACTTCCTGAGTTAACATACCACAGTGTTCCGGGAGGATTAAAATATTTTGTACGTTACATTCCCCCTGTTGTTGACCTTAGCACTCTATTATATATTAAAGAGAAGAATAAAAAAATATGATTTCAAGTAAGTATTTAGCCGGACAGTACATGACCTTCCGCATGTGGTAAATAATATACGTAACTGATCAAATATAACCACATAACTTTATCAGTACTAGACTTGACTTATCTGACATTTGAATAAACAATTAGTTAAAAGTAAGAAAGCTGATAAAAACTCCAGTATTATATTATGGTTCGTAAACTTTGGAAACTGTATCATGGAATCGAGTAGTCGACTATTCTTTATCTCTGAACCGTTATTGCCGGCAAGACAACGAGGAATTGACTGCTGATTCCGGTCCTCTGAATTGTATGTCAAGTAAAGTGTTGTTTTAATTTTTGTTTTCAGTACGAGTTTGAAGGATTTAGGTCGTACATAATTTGTTAGACGTTTATTACGGAAGCTTAATACTATCCTAGATTGAAACTGGGTATAATTAGTATTGTTGTTGCTGTTTTTGGTAGTAGTAGTAGTAGTAGTAGTAGTAGCAGAAGTAGTGGTAGTAGTCCTGTTTATATTAATTAATTTTACGTACGTGATACCTTTTAATCTCTTTTAAAAATGCCAACTCTCATTGGTGCTTCCTCCCCGCCAACACACACACACACACACACACACACACACACACAGTTCCAATGCTGTACGACAGTTTGGGAAAGCTGGCAGTGCTAACAGGTCTCCAAGATGCACTTTAGGGCACCTTAAACGCAATATCCTTTTACAATCACGCCCTTAGAACCACCTCAGAGTGACAATCACCACAAATACTGAGTTTGAAGACAGTACAGGACAATAGATGAGGGAAGTGTGTGTGTCTGACTTTATCCTGAGACATAGACTGAGACATGCTTGGTGTTAGACATAGACTGAGACATGCTTGGTGTTAGACATAGACTGAGACATGCTTGGTGTTATTATTATTATTATTATTATTATTATTATTATTATTATTATTATTATTATTATTATTATTATTATTATTATTATTATTATTATTATTATGCTCCTACTTACAACTTCGGGGCAGGGTATTGTTGTCGGTCCTGTCTGTCTGTCTGTCTGTCTGTCTGTCCCAATATAAATCAGGACCGGGTTAGCGAACTTGACAGGTTTGATCAACAGGCAACAATCCATATGATGAATGTTTGGTGCAAATCGCGTCGAAATTGGCTCATGATTACCATGGTAACTGTTCGTACAATGATATAAGACAGGTGTGTTTTGGGGCTCAAAAAAAATCATCAAACACTTTCCAGCGGAAGGTGGGGTGGTGCAGGGGAGTAACTTGGTCTGGTTCTTCTGCGTCACTATGGTAGGGTGTGTTACGGGATGGTCGACCTGTATACGATCTGCTTGTTTCAGGGCGAAGAAATCGGTGAGCTGTTTGTCTATCTTGACTTATTTGGTGTATGTGGAGAAGCTAAACTGTCCTGTTTACGTTGGAATCTCTGGCAGACACCACCATAAGGGATATTGCTTACAACCTTCCCTCAACATATGACAGTCTCCGGCAGACACAACCATTCCTCAACATATGACAGTCTCCGGCAGACACAACCTTCCCTCAACATATGACAGTCTCCGGCAGACACAACCTTCCCTCAACATATGACAGTCTCCGGCAGACACAACCTTCCCTCAACATATGACAGTCTCCGGCAGACACAACCATTCCTCAACATATGACAGTCTCCGGCAGACACAACCATTCCTCAACATATGACAGTCTCCGGTAGACACAACCTTCCCTCAACATATGACAGTCTCCGGCAGACACAACCTTCCCTCAACATATGACAGTCTCCGGCAGACACCACCCGGCAGCTGTTACTCGGCGTTACATTATTATCGTCTTACTTGTTCCATACATTGTGTTATTAAGGGTTGTTACGGAGAGCCTTCTTTGAACCTTTAACAGCGAGGGGCGACAGAAAGAACTTGTAGGTGATAAGTCAGTATAATATGGGAGATGTAGTGAGACCTTAACAGTAAAACAGAGCACATATACCACCATCATACACTATAATGCACCACATAATCCCATCAATATGTATGAGCAACGTGTATGAGCCGCCACTCGATTAGCCAACTGCATAACAATTGCATCGACCAAACAACGAAGGTCAGCTCACATAACTATATATGCAAATTCTATGCATTAAAATATTGGGTCATATATATATATATATATATATATATATATATATATATATATATATATATATATATATATATATATATATATATATATATATATATATATATCAGAAGAAAGTTCCAAGCTTTCATCTATTTCTTAACATGTTCAAATTTGAAGGAGGAAGTGTTGAGCAAGAGAAGACTTGTATAACTTTCTTTCTCTTTCATAGAGGAAATTTTCCAGTGTGTTCACTTACTTAAAGTCTGTGTGTGTATGAAGCACAATATTCATTGAAGCTCACATAGCAAAGATTCTTCACTTAACGAAGATTAACCTAACCTTGTTTACCAAACCTAACCTAACCCAGTTACCTCACCATCCTAACCTGAGCCAAGCGGTGGTGGGTCTTGTATGACGTGAATATAATCACCTGAGCCAGCACTCAACAGCCTCCTGGGACTCTCAATCGGATAATCAGCAGCAGGAGAGAGGCAACACAGTACAGTTGTGTCGCCACATCTTCTTTACTGCCGACCGTCGTACTGACGACAGCATCTCGCCAAACACTTATCATTATCTTCCATCGTCTATCTGAGCGTCACATAGGTAAGGGGGGGAATATATTAACTCCGCATTTTTTTTTATGTTATAAGATAGTTTTTCATGTTTTCTTGACGCAATATTTAATGAAAAGTAAAGTTGATCTCTATAAATAATCACGTGTATGACGCAAAACTAGATACAGTATTACTAAATGTCGAGGGGAATTTTGGCGGCAGCCACATCGCGATAATTCTGTCATTTTTTGTAGATTTTTTAGATTGCCCCCGAGGGGGCTAGTTTATTGGACACCCCCTTACATCCTGTGCAAGGTGAAGCGCAGAAGCGTTTACAGCGCCCATCTGGGAAGCATGCGGAGTTCATGCTTGCCTTTATAACAAGATTAAATATACCAGTACAATATACGATTATTTTCAATGATATGATGAAACACATGCTATACAGCGACCATAATAATAATATAGATTTTTATTTATATCTTCCTTTATTTAATTCATCTTCATTGTTTTATAAAGACGGAAGGTTCGTGTATCATCGGTGACTTAACTAGATCATTTCTATACCAAACACACGTACAGTATCTCTCGTGGTGACTAAGAATATAAACCTGGAGACCTTAGTTGTTGAGGTGAGTTTTAATACCAGCATCCCATCCTCCCTCTCTCCCACCTTCCTTCTCTCCCACCCTCTCTCATCCTCTCTCTCTCACCCTCCCTCTCTCTCACCCTCCCACTCTCTCACCCTCCCTCTCTCTCACCCTCCCTCTCTCTCACCCTCCCTCTCTCTCACCCTCCCTTTCTCATCCTCTCTCTCACCCTCCCTCTCTCCCACCCTCCTTCTCTCCCACCCTTTCTCATCCTCTCTCTCACCCTCCCTCTCTCTTACCCTCCCGTCCACCCTCTCTCACCCTCCTCCTTCTCTTCCAACCTCTCTCTCTGTCTCTCTCTCACCCTCCCTCTCTCTCACCCTCCCGTCCACCTTCTCTCACCCTCCCGTCCACCTTCTCTCACCCTCCCTCTTTCACCCTCCCTCCCTTTATCCATCCCTCCTTCTCTTCCACCCTCTCTCTCTCTCTTACCCTCCCTTTTTCTCACCCTCCTTCTCTTATACCCCCTCTCACCCTTCTTTTCTTCCACCCTCTCTCACCACCACTCCCCCTATTTCACCAACTTTCTCCCTTTGATCATCTCCCTCCCTCCCTCCCTCGCCCAGGCATCAACAGGTGGCTCAGGGGATGAAGTCAAGTAAATCAACTGAGACCTTCTGTTCTCGTGACGTCCTTTCACGTTCTTGCCGCCACGGCTCTCCCTTTCCTCCCTCCCTCCATCTCTCTCTCTCCCTCCCTCCCTCTCTCCTTCCCTTTCTCCCTACTTTCTTCCCTGACCACTCCTTCTGTACTTCCTTACCTACCCTTTCCTACTTCCTCACACCTCCCTCCCTCCCTCCCTCCCTCCAGATGTGTGAGGAGTTTGATACTCTCCCAACACGACACACACACCCACACACACACACACACACACACACACACACACACACACACACACACACACACACACACAATAAAACAAATGCAAACAACAACAATAAAATACTGATTTTTTTAGTGTAAAAAATCATGGCATAGATTATCAAGTTTTATATTTACAGTATTGTAGAATTATACACAATAGTAAAAAGTTTGGGAAGATATGTTTTATGTGTTTTGTTTACGCACACACACACACACACACACACACACACACACACACACACACACACAGAGGAACAAATAAAAATAAAAACTGTTGATCAATATGAACTTTCTTGTGATGAAAAATTTTAACAAAGAAAGTATGGTAATTTTACGTAGGCGTTTGGGTTCAACTATACGGGTTCACACACGTCGACAGCTGGCCATATACCGTGTATGTATATATGGAACACAGGGAGTGGGGTACAAGAACACAGGTGAGTAAAAACAGGAAGTGGGTACAAAAACACAGGTGGTGGGTACAAGAACACAGGTAGTGAGTACCAGAATACAGGTGGCGGGTACAAGAACACGGGTAGTGGGTACAATAACACGGGTAGTGAGTACAAGAACACAGGTAGTGGGTACAATAACACGGGTAGTGGGTACAAGAACACGGGTAGTGGGTACAAGAACACGGGTGGTGGGTACAAGAACACAGGTAGTGAGTACAAGAACACAGGTAGTGAGTACAAGAACACGGGTAGTGGGTACAAGAACACGGGTAGTGGGTACAAGAACACGGGTAGTGGGTACAAGAACACAGGTAGTGGGTACAATAACACGGGTGGTGGGTACAAGAACACGGGTAGTGGGTACAAGAACACGGATGGTGGGTACAAGAACACAGGTAGTGAGTACAAGAACACAGGTAGTGGGTACAATAACACGGGTAGTGGGTACAAGAACACGGGTAGTGGGTACAAGAACACGGGTAGTGGGTACAAGAACACAGGTAGTGAGTACAAGAACACAGGTAGTGGGTACAAGAACACAGGTAGTGGGTACAATAACACAGGTAGTGAGTACAAGAACACGGGTAGTGGGTACAATAACACGGGTAGTGGGTACTGGAACACGGGTAGTGGGTACAATAACACAGGTAGTGGGTACTGGAACACAGGTAGTGGGTACTGGAACACGGGTAGTGGGTACTGGAACACGGGTAGTGGGTACTGGAACACGGGTAGTGGGTACTCACCGTGGCTGTGGAAGGCAACAGTTATCAGCAGTATCAGTAATAGATGACGTAACATTGTCTTCACAATTAACAATTATTGGAGTTATTTTTATTCCTTTTTTATTTTTTTTCAATTGTTTTTTTGTCAATGTTCTCACCAAACGACGAGAAGAACTGACAAATAAAATCAACTCGTTTCACTCGGTTTAGAAGCTTCGAAACAATTACCAAAACTGTGAGACTTTATTCAGCAATATTAAAAAAAAATCCATGTTTGGGTGAAGGATATTTGTTCATAGTATCCTTAAGTCTGTGTTGACAGGAGGACAGACAACAGGTAACGCGAGGATTCGATGGATTATCAAAGTGATTCAATTTCTAAGTTTCTGTCAGCTTTATACTTTCTTTGTTTGTTACACAAAGGAGTTAGATATAGTCTATGGTTCTGTATGGATGTGTTTGCTTAATTCCTGGTCTAATTTATGTCTAATTCAATAATCACAATCACTATTCTGCCAGCCATATTTATATTACATGTCATCATCTCTAACTACTGTGCTTCCATCTCTATGACCCGGTAATATTATCAGACTGTGTTATGGTCTTTGCGGCCGACGAGGAGGAGAAGAAGGTTGTAGTGGAGGGACGCGTGTGAGGGAGGAAGAGAGAGCGAGAGCGGACTTCTTCACCCTCCGGCGTCCAGCATGACACTACCCGCTGACTCCAGGCCTCGGCCAGGGCACCGTAAGGATGCCAAGTGCCGCCGGGGATCACCATCTCCTTAAGTCATTCATACATTTGGCCCGTGAAGTGGTGATGGTGTTGACAGAACTATGCCACTATTACTAATACTTCAACTACTACTATACTACTACTAATATTACTACTACTAATAATAACGATGATGACAATAATAATAATAAAAGTTATTTTGAATATAATAATAATTTTATACAGGGACCTTATGAAAGGTCATAACATTGAAAAAAGTATAATTTTCCATTAGTTAGGAGTATGTCGCTGCATCAGCACACGAACAACTGAAATTTGGTAGGAAGGTGGGAGTCGTGTCCGTCCACCCGGGTGATGCCTGGTAAAGTCACCTAGTGTATTGTGCAGTAACCTCGTAGTACAGCAATATCCTCTTAAATACAGTCAGGTTACAGTTGGAGTTACAAGAACTCAAACATGTTCGGTATAAATAAAATATTACGACATTGTATCGTAAAAATAAAAGGTGACGCTGATGGCCTTCATGCGTGTTGATGACCCATTTGCCAATTTCATACATAGAGATGCATTTTCTTTCGTGATAAAAGGATATTGATGACACGATGGGAATGTCAATGTGTGTGACTTGCTGATGATGGTCATAGATTTTTTATTAATTTTATTTATTTTTTTTATTTTTTTTTTCAGGGGATGGGGCGGTTAGGTTAGGTTAGGTATGTACCGGTGATGTTTACTTGTAATTTGTAGTCTATCAGCTCGACAAAAAGTTCAGATAGACGTAAACAATTTTGTTATTATAATTTACTCAGAAACTTATGACAGAACAGATCACTGGTTTTACTTTGATATAAAGTATGTAATGTGTCTAGGAAATGAAATAGTAGTAGTAATAGTATTTCCTATCACACACCATATAATTACATCAGTTAAAATATGAAGGAATAACAAGAACGTTCCCTTAACTTCGTAATAAAATAAAATATTATAGAATTATTAAGTTCCACTGTTACTGAAGCTTTTGGAGACGTTAATTGAGTTAAGAGAAATGCAGCAGTAGACGAAGAAGATCAAAGGAAATTTTCTTTCTTGTTGAGAGTGTCTGTCTGTCCGTCTGTCTCCCTCCCACAGTGAGAGACGGTGGTAGGTGTATAGCAGACAAATATATCCCCGGGAAGGAGGAATATTAAGCAGGTTTGGTGAAAGGACTGAAGCAGTTGTCTGTGTTATAATATTAGAGGAGTAATGTAGTCGTTGTCTCTCTCTCCCTTCACTACCCTCCCTCCCTCCCTCCCTCCCTCCCTCCTTCACCCTCTCCTTCACTCCTTCCTTACTCTTCCACTACCCTCCCTCCCTCCCTCCCTCCCTCCTTCACCCTCTCCTTCACTCCTTCCTTACCCCTCAAATACCCTCTCCTTCACTCCTTTTTACTCCTCCACTACCCTCCCTCCCTCCCTCCCTCCCTCCTTCACCCTCTCCTTCCCTCCCTCCTCCTTACACCCCTTCCTGCAGACTTAATACAAAGCACGTCAACAACAACGGTATTACTGTACACTGGCAGTAAGTTATGAGTAAGTCTGGTTGACATAACTACAGTACGTATAAAACACATCGAACCAGGTATAACACTAATCCTTAAACCTCTGGATATTAAGGGTAATCCATTCTTTAACACGTGATCTCCGAAGGATTAGTGTATCTTAAGGTCAGACGAGATAAACATAAAGATTTAATAGTGAGGAGAGAGATATAGTCAGTTTTAAGATTGACCTTTTAACCTTGGGACTTCGTTGGTTTATCCTCTGAAATAAAAATGGAACAGCCTTGAAGCAGGGAGCACGCAGTCAGGTATCATGTACACACGATTTTTGGCCGCTGAATACAAGGGGCGGATCTCCCAATACACCTGAGCGGTCCCATTAATTATGTCTCTATGAAATGTATCACTTTCTTTTTCCTATACCCACTTTGTTAGAGGAAGGACCTTTTTAATGGGAAATTCTTGTAGTACCTGTGACCTTTTAGTACCCCAGTACTACAAAGAGAAGCCCTATTTAGCAACAAACACACTAATAATAATAATAATAATAATAATAATAATAATAATAATAATGGTTGCCCCTCGTGTAACGAGGATGGTCGGTCCTAGGGCCACCTAGGCGCGAATTTGTTTAAAGTGTAGAAGCTGTCGCCAACACAACAACCACACCCTAAGTTAACGAGTTGCATGACTCAGTGTCAAGGAATAGTCCGAGAAGACCGGACAACTCACCAACTGCACTGGCTAACCATTACCCCGGAACACGATCCGAAAATCGATTAACATCCAGATACCCAATCACTGCTGGGTAGACAGAGGCAAATGGCGTAAAGAAACTTGCCCATAGTTTCACTCTGCCCGGGGATCGAACCCGGATCCGCTCGCTTGCGAGGCGAGCATGCTGACCATTACCTCGCATGTCACACACACACATACACAATATCTCCCAAGAAGTAAAATGACTCTAGTACGTCTCGGTATCGTTTTCACAGTTATTCTACAACAACAGTAACAGAGTCAGGCAACAAAAACACGTCTTCTATTACATATCGTCTTGTTTTCTGTAGGAATTCCATGATAAGTGATAAGTTCTTGGCAGCTCCCAGGTGTGGCGGCGGTGGTGGTGTGTGGACAATAGTGTGTTTTGTTTTAAGGTGAGGTAGAATGATTCTCTAAGGATATAACTGATAACCGGTGCACTCTTAAGTATACTGAACACGAAGAAAATATTCCCGTTAAAGAATACGTCCTCACTCAGACCCACAGGATGATGTTTACAGAGAAAAATATTTAAGATGAAAGAAGCAATTTTGTACAGAAGTGTGTAATGAAATGCTTCGTCTTCGTCTCTCATACAGTGGACGGGGGTGGCGGTCACAAAGCGGCGCCCTTCGTCACCGTCGCATCCTTCCTGCCGTGGTCGACGAAGGAACACCTTCCGCACACAACTGAAGATCCGAGTCCATCTCTACCCGGTCCTCTTAGTATATTTTAATTAAGATAAGGTGACGGAGCGTGAATGACGAAGCTGGTAGAGACAGCCGACGTCGGGGAGTGACTTGGCGTATCGTGGTATTAAGATAGGAGTCATATGAAGTAGGAGGAGTCAAGGGTGTTGTGTGAGGGGTCGTATTGTGTAAGGGGTCGTGTTGCGTGAGGGGTCATGTTGTGTGAGGGGTCATGTGTGAGGGGTCGTGTTGTGTGAGGGGTCATGTTGTGTGAGGGTCGTGTTGTGTGAGGGTCGTGTTGTGAGGGGTCATGTTGTGTGAGGGGTCGTGTGTGTGAGGGGTCATGTTGTGTGAGGGTGTGCTGTGTGAGGGGTCGTTGTGAGGGGTCGTGTTGTGTGAGGGGTCATGTTGTGTGAGGGGTCATGTTGTGTTAGGGTCGTGTTGTGTGAGGGGTCGTTGTGTAAGGGGTCATGTTGTGTGAGGGGTCGTGTGTGAGGGTCGTGTTGTGTGAGGGGTCGTGTTGTGTGAGGGGTCGTTTGTGTGTGAGGGGTCATGTTGTGTGAGGGGTCGTGTTGTGTGAGGGGTCATGTTGTGTGAGGGGTCGTTGTGTAAGGGGTGTTGTGTGAGGGGTCGTGATGTGTGAGGGGTCATGTGCGGGGTCGTGTTATGTGAGGGGTCGTGTTATGTGAGGGGTCGTGTATGTGAGGGGTCGTGTTATGTGTGTGAGTGGTCGTATTGTGTGAGGGGTCGTGTTATGAGGGGTCGTTATGTGAGGGGTCGTGTTATGTGAGGGTCGTGTGTGTGAGGGTCGTGTTATGTGAGGGGTCGTGTTATGTGAGGGGTCGTGTTGTGTGAGGGGTCGTGTTATGTGAGAGGCCAGACGAACCTTACATATATAATGGTGGTGCTGGATAAAAATTATCATCCCTGCATGGCTTGCCATATACCCTTATCACCGCCACCACCGTAATCACCACCACCACCACAATCACCACCAAAGCTTGACATTCACCTCCACCACAATCACTACCAATGCTGCTACACACCACAACCACAATCCCCTATCACGACCACCACAAACAGTACCAACCATACATCTCTACCACCACCACCACAACTACCAAAATCCTCCACCCACACCCCTACCAACACAGCCCTTCACCTGCGTAACCCCCCCCCACTCTCTCTCTCTCTCTCCCCACCTGCCTCTCACCTTCACCTGTAGTCCAAGAGTCATATATTGATTCTTTCCAATTGCCAATTGGATGTTCTCCGATAGCTGACTGTCTCTTCCAAAATGCACGAAATACCCTTCCAATGCTTCTGCTGACATTTAACCTTTGACCTGACCTCTCCTACTAAAAAAAATAGATAAAAAGAAAGAGTAAAAAAGAATAACAAGGTAGAGTGTCACAACTCGCTGCCCGTGTCATTTAAAAAGTGTTAAAAGTTCTTGAATTCAGAGTTGATTTTTGTTTGTAAATTGTCTGGTTTGTGTTGATCTTGAGTCATGTTCCGCCTTACATTTTGAACTGCACATTGGAAGCTTTTTTCTGGTACCCTTAGTGACATGACGGGTCATTCTTCCCTAAGAGAGAGTGGTGAGGTTTGATTCTACTGCTAAGAGGTAAGAGTGAGTGTGGACTTGTTCTCTCGTCACAGTGAGACACATAACAGTTCCCCCTACTATGATACATTACAGTTCCCTCCACTATGATACATAACAGTTCCCTCCACTATGATACATAACAGTTCCCTCTACTATGATACATAACAGTTCCCTCCACTATGATACATAACAGTTCCCTCCACTATGATACATAACAGTTCCCTCCACTATGATACATAACAGTTCCCTCCACTATGATACATAACAGTTCCCTCCACTATGATACATAACAGTTCCCTCTACTATGATACATAACAGTTCCCTCCTCCACTATGATACATAACAGTTCCCTCCACTATGATACATAACAGTTCCCTCCACTATGATACATAACAGTTCCCTCCACTATGATACATAACAGTTCCCTCCACTATGATACATAACAGTTCCCTCCACTATGATACATAACAGTTCCCTCCTCTATGATACATAACAGTTCCCTCAACAAAGACACACAATAGGCCCCTCCATTAAGACACGTAACAAAATATTCTCAACCACTATACCACAGTGAGATTTATAATAATTGTGTGTAAAACTTTTCTTCCTTTATCACAAATTACTTATAAATCGTCACAACTTTTTCTTTGGTTAGTCAATTGCAAGTCTTTTGTGGTTAGTGTCTTTACCGCGTCAGCCCCGGCCACACACTGTACTTAACGGTGTGGTGACAGGGAGAGTCGTGGTCAGGGAATTAATTCAGGAACATTGGTTTAGTTCAGGTGTTTAGGTCATGGTACAATTCATATAGGGGTACAGTGAAACCTCCGCATAACGGAATTTCTTATCTAAATAGTTCGTTAGATGGAGGCTTCACATCTAGCGGACCCTCGAGATAACGGACTTTCTTCTCCATATAGTCTGTTAAATGGAGGTTTCACTGTATTTCCAATGTATTTTTTTCTTAAAGCTACAATTTATTAGATAGTTTGAAAGTAAGTTAGCAAAATGATTAAATAAATTAAAATATAAAAACACTATGAAGAATTTTATACATTTGATTTTTATTGTTTACTTTCGGTAATTTTCGGGTTAAAAATAAACCTATGCGTCGCCCTAATAATAAACTTAGCTTCCAATTTCATGGTGAATAGAAATAATAGACAAAATGAATCGTGTTCCCTGGCATTTTCCTGTCAAAAGTAGGCGACTGTGACCTACATTTCACACCTCACTAACTTTCTGTAACCTCTTGTGTTTACGCTGCCAGTCTCCTCAGCCAGTTCCTCCGACCATCTGTTTAAAATTAGCGATAATGTTATTTCTTCTCCGTAATTATTCTCATTATTATTTACCTCCGTTTTTAACTAGTCAAGGTATAAAAACATCAATTACGCGAGTAATAAACTTATATTCAATAAAATAAAATAAATAAAATAAAATAAAGATCAGTTCTACTACAACTGTTGTATATAATATTAAATCTGGATCCTCGGTAATGAATCATCCATCAACAATGATATATTTTTCTCAATAAATTTCTTTTGCAAACTTGTAGGTTGATTTTATTGAAAAAATAATATTATTTCTATTAGCAGCCCAGAAGTTATGTTACAGCCTGGATGAGATGTCGACTGTCCTTCTCTCTCCTTCGGTCAGCTTTGCTCTGCCTCAAGGGAACGAGAGCATCGGCCCCAAAGCCGACAACAGTTGCATATATTGACTATGAGGCAACAGTCACTGAATGCCGCATAGATGTGCGGCTCAACTAACTCAACACAGTTAGGATAGCTACTTATGCATTAGGATACTTAATATTAAGGTAATAAAATGGTGGCGAAGGTGTGGCTCTTGGGGGAGGCTGGAGGCCATTTTAGAAAAAAAAAGTAGTAATAGTAGTGTTGTTATTATTAATATCACTACTAAACAGCTGGAAGATTGTGGAAACCCAGCACATTAACTTGTCGTGAAACTCGAACCAGCGATTGTTAGGACAGAAGGAAGAGGCTGTACCCACTTGACCACCACCCTACTGATTCATTACTTTTTCATGAAATTTGTGTTTCAAATACAAGATATATTGGTGTCACTAGACTGAGGAAATGGAAGGTGTCACCATTCAGCTGTCAGGGGATACATGCCTAAAGTTAACACTATGATTTTTTTTTACCTAAAACGTGGCTCTTATGCGTGGCTCTTATACATGGCTCTTTTATGAAATTGTCGAGGCTTTTTTTTTACCTGCAACTATGCAAAAGCATCACTACCCTCTGCCTATCTTGTTAATTTTTCTCTGGTTTCTGTGTAAATTGTCTACGACTTCCTCTTATCGTGCTTGGCACAGATGTTCTGGGAATTACTCGTTAATTTTTTATTTTAGATAAATTTCATCATAATTCGTTTCTGTGCTGTAATCGCCTTACTTGAAAATAACTAACATTTTGGATGGTAGCACCTTAGCCGTCTTTACTACTCGTTGAGAGTTGCCCTCGCTAATCATTTAATTCTCTGGAAGACAGTCTCGGGTTTCTCTGTGGAGGAGTTGGGTCAAAAGGAACGTGGTTGTCGGCGTGGGTAAAGTACATCATTGAGGTTCGAGGAGCCTTCCGCTGCTTCTCATCAGTGGGGATCACAACTTGGTGCATCTGTTAAGAAAACATGATTGACAATAATAGTAAGATTTAACGATATATTATGTCCAGTTCCTAGTTTAGTGAATTAACGATAGTAAATTATCAAAAAGTCGAAAAAGGTTAAACAGTCACATACTACTCGTGACGTGAAGGGAAATAATATCCTTTTGAAGTCTTATCTTGATCTCTTCTGCTGTACACAGTGGTGAGATCCAAGAGAAGACAGACACTCTTTCATTTGTTGCCCTCCTTTCATTCTTACTCCTGTAACAGATGTATTCTGCCATGGTGCTCTACGTCTACAATAAGACCCTAAACTAAAGCATCATACATCACCAGTTATCCTTCACCAAAAGCTGCTGTTGTCACACTCTTAGCTCATTCACGCTCACTAATGCTTCCTGGATGTCTGTGTTTTTATAAATATTCCCAACCCCCTCCATTATCTTCATCTCTCTGTCCTACCTCTGTCTCTGAATTATATGCTGGAAATTTTTTTATCAATCTTTCATTTTATATTCTCTTTACTTATTGTAACTCTCAGACCAACATTTGTTCACCTCTTCCCTTTCTGTTTACCCAACAACCTGTTCTCAAAAACGTCATTTCTCTTGCTTATAATTTACATTTTCTTTTGTCCGGAGTCTATATTTCGCCTCTCTACGGTAATGTTGGTCACCCTGTACTGCACATCCCTATAGTTGCGTCCACTGATTCAGTTCTCTATCCATTAATCTGTGATTGAGTTCGTTACACGGTAGTCCTGACATTACCATTTAGGCCTACAGTTATCTGAGACATGTTACTTTATCCCGTCATCATTAACACTAACGTTCACTTCTCACTGTCACGCTATTTAAATTCACTTTGATTTTATTTACTTAAACCATCAACATCGTCTCATTACTGTACACACTTTACCCAACTCCGCCATCAACACCTGCAGCTAACCTCTCCCCAGCACCTACAGCTAACCTCTCACCAACACCTACAGCTAACCTCTCACCAGCACCTACAGCTAACCTCTCACCAGCACCTACAGCTAGCCTCTCACCAGCACCTACAGATAACCTCTCACCAGCACCTACAGCTAACCTCTCACCAGCACCTACAGCTAACCTCTCACCAGCACCTACAGATAACCTCTCACCAGCACCTACAGCTAACCTCTCACCAGCACCTACAGATAACCTCTCACCAGCACCTACAGCTAACCTCTCACCAGCACCTACAGCTAACTCTCTCACCAGCACCTACAGCTAACCTCTCACCAACACCTACAGCTAACCTCTCACCAGCACCTACAGATAACCTCTCTCACCAACACCTACAGCTAACCTCTCACCAACACCTACAGCTAACCTCTCACCAGCACCTACAGCTAACCTCTCACCAGCACCTACAGCCCCTCTCACTAGCACTACAGCTAACCTCTCACTACACCTACAGCTAACCTCTCACCAACACTCCCTCACTAGCACCTACAGCTAACCTCTCACCAACACCTACAGCTAACCTCTCACCAACACCTACAGCTAACCTCTCACCAGCAGATAACCTCTCACCAGCACCTACAGCTAACCTCTCACTAGCACCTCCAGCTAACCTCTCACAGCACCTACAGCTAACCTCTCACCAACACCTACAGCTAACCTCTCACCAACACCTACAGCTAACCTCTCACCAACACCGACAGCTAACCTCTCACCAACACCTACAGCTAACCTCTCACCAACACCTACAGCTAACCTCTCACTAGCACCTACAGCTAACCTCTCACCAACACCTACAGCTAACCTCTCACCAGCACCTACAGCTAACCTCTCACCAACACCTACAGCTAACCTCTCACCAACACCTACAGCTAACCTCTCACCAGCACCTACAGCTAACCTCTCACCAACACCGACAGCTAACCTCTCACTAGCCCTACAGCTAACCTCTCATCTGCAGAGCTTCATCTGGAAACATCAGCTGATTCTCCTTCTCGTTACAGCGTGGTCCACCAACCCGCTCTTTATAACCAACCCATGGAAGTAATGAACAGCCGTGACAACAACAGACAACTTCTTCTTCATAATGAAAATGAATTAATCGTTCAGTGAAACCTCCATATTACAGACTTCTCTCTATATAATCTGTTAGATGGGGTTTTATATCCAATGGACCCTCGATATAACGGACTTTCATATCGTTAGTTGGAGGTTTCGCTCTAATGGACCCTTGATATAATGAAATTCAGGGAATTTCATTATATCAAGGGTCCATTAAATAAAGGGTTCGCTGTACAAAATGGTCCACACACACACACACACACACACACACACACACACACACACACACACACACACGTATATAAACAAAAGGAGAGATCAACTCACCGAGGCCAAGAACTTGTTCCCAGAGTAAAACTTGAGGAATTCTCCCGCTAACACTAAGATGGTGCCGGGGCGGGGAGGAGCATCAATCCAGGACCTTTCTGTACATGAAGGGACGGAAAGAGGAGGTTACTCACGTCACACGGGGAGGAGGTTACTCACGTCACACAGGGGAGGTTACTCACGTCACACGGGGGAGGTTACTCACGTCACACAGGGGAGGAGGTTACTCTCACACAGGGGAGGAGGTTACTCGTCACACAGGGGAGGAGGTTACTCACGTCACACGGGGGAGGAGGTTACTAGGGAGGTTACTTAGGTCACGGGGAGGAGGTTACTTTACTACACAGTCACACAGGGAGGGGGAGGAGGTTACTTTGGTCACACAGGGGGAGAGGTTACTCACGCCACACAGGGGAGGAGGTTACTCACGTCACACAGGGGGAGGAGGTTACTCACGTCACACAGGGGGGAGGTTACTTAGGTCACACAGGGGAGGAGGTTACTCTCGTCACACGGGGGGAGGAGGTTACTCACGTCACACAGGGGAGGTTACTCACATCACACAGGGGAGGAGGTTACTCACGTAACACAGGGGGAGGTTACTCGCGTCACACAGGGGAGGAGGTTACTCACACGGGGAGGAGATTACATGTCACACAGGGGAGGAGGTTACTCACGTCACACAGGGAGGTTACTCATGTCATACAGGGGAGGAGGTTACTCACGTCACACAGGGGTAGCAGGTTACTCACGTCACACTGGGGAGGAGGTTACTCGTCACACAGGGGAGGAGGTTACTCGTCACACAGGGGAGGTTACACGTCACACAGGGGAGGAGGTTAGTTACACACACAGGGGGAGGTTACTCACACAGGGGAGGAGGTTACTCACGTCACACAGGGGAGGAGGTTACTCACGTCACACAGGAGAGGTTACACAGGGAGGAGGTTACTCACGTAACACAGGGGAGGAGGTTACTCGCGTCACACAGGGGAGGAGGTTACTCGCGTCACACGGGGAGGAGGTATTTAGGCACACAGGGGAGGAGGTTACTCACGTCATACAGGGGAGGAGGTATTAGGTCACACAGGGGAGGAGGTTACTCACGTCATACAGGGGAGGAGGTTTCTCGTCACACAGGGGAGGAGGTCGTTACTCGTCACACAGGGGTTAGGGGAGGAGGTTACTCACGTCACACAGGGGAGGAGGTTACTCACGTCTCACGGGGGAGGAGGTTACTCACGTCACACAGGGGAGGAGGTTACTCGGTCACACAGGGGAGGAGGTTACTCACGTCACACAGGGGAGGAGGTATTTAGGTCACACAGGGGAGGAGGTTACTCACGTCATACAGGGGAGGAGGTTTAGGGTCACACAGAGGTTACTCACGTCACACAGGGGAGGAGGTTACTCACGTCTCACAGGGGAGAATTTAGGTCACACAGGGGAGAGGTTACTCACGTCACAGGGGAGAGGGTCACACAGGGAGGAGGTTACTCACGTCACACAGGGGGAGGAGGTTACTCACGTCACACAGGGGAGGAGGTTACTCACGTCACACAGGGGGAGTCACACAGGGGAGGTTACTCACGTCACACAGGGGAGGAGGTTACTCACGTCACAGGGGGAGGTTACTCACGTCCACAGGGGGAGGAGGTTACTCACGTCACACAGGGGGAGGAGGTTACTCACGTCACACAGGGGGAGGAGGTTACTCACGTCTCACAGGGGGAGGAGGTTACTCACGTCACACAGGGGGAGGAGGTTACTTAATGGGACACATGTGAAGGGTGTTACTATGGGATACATATAGGAGTCTCTCGTATCCCTAGGTTTTTTTTTTTCTTTACCCTCCGTACGGTCCTCTGACTACATTACTAAGTAGAATCATGAAACATGACGTATGATAATTACTAAAAAAAATAATGTATGACCATCACTGTCTGATCAATTTTCTGAAAATATGAAATTTACCTCATAATAAAATTACTGTGATTAGGTGTTCTGAAAATCCAGCAATCGTCAACACTACATAGGTTGGTGAGGCAGAGATCCATTCCGTACTGTAGAAGGACAACTGAGTCGCTCTGATAAACGTAAACTTACCTGGAGGTTGCCAACGGTATCCTGAAAGATGAAAGTTATAGTGGTGAAATCAAAATGGGCTGCAAATCGAGTGGTGCCTTCATCAGGGGTGGATGAGTCGGGGTTGTAGTGGATGAAACGCAGAATGCTCTCGTCGGTGCCTCTATACTTGTGCAGTGAAAGAAAGTAATCTTGGGCCTTGCCTGCCAACAAACAGCCTTAGTTGAACGAGGAATTTATGTCTTCATATTCTAGAGAAAGAAACACATGTTAAAAGAGCCTCTTCTAGACCACAAGTAAAATATTGTTAAAGATCCTCTAATACACTAGAGGTGGTAAGAGAATGGAGCCTTTTAGAGAACGAGGTTTTCTTCAGCATATCAGCAAGATACACTTTATCTCTTAACTAATGTTGTTTTCTCTTCATTTACTGTTCACTGAATATTCTTTTTGCCAAATGTTTACTTTATATCGGTCAATGTGAGCCCTCAGTGCTGTGCATTATTGCTTACAAGTAAATGGCTCAATATTACTGATCAATTACTTGTACCAGTAGTGGGCAACCTAAGACCCATCAGAGCTCTGAGTGCGGCCCATCAGATATTTTGTTGGTCGTTGTCTCCAAACAAAAAAATTTTACCTAATTTTGACTCCTGTAACCGAGTTCTTTAATATAATAAGATTCACACGTACAGTACAGTGGTCTTATTCATATTTCAGTATGTCAAACCTGCATGAACCACGCTCCTGACTGTGTTACTGCCAGAGGTTGGCAGGTAATTACTACTGGGCACAATATTGACCAAGTCCTTTGGTATTTCTGTTTGTCATTGTTTACATTTGGGGGAAATTGGGTGGCTAATAAAACTTAAGAAGTAAAACAAAACCACTTATACTACAACAACTAAAAATAAGTCATGTTTCTGAGACTGGGGGTACACTACACTGGCGGCAGTATCTTGGATAAATTCTCGCAAATATTTCTGCTCGGAAAAGTTTACCGACTTGCTCTCCTTTACTGATGGTTTATATCGCTGGGAAACTTATCTACCTAACCTAGAAGTTGAATTCTCACTCAACTGTGATTAAGTTCTTCATACCTAGGCCGAGGTATAAGGCGGCCATGATCCGAGTGGAGAAGCTCCTTGCAAGACTCGAGAAAGGCAGCCGCGGCGGGCTTAAAGGCTGGAAGCTCCAGCTCATCGGGCCCCTGTTTTGACATCCTTGCTATGAAACTTTCGTGTAGTTCATGAGCTGCATCATGCAGGGTAACAGTAGTACTGTACGGGTTCTGCCATATTCAGTGGACTGATATATGATGTAATTACTCATAATTAATGGGAGGGGACCATGAGTATGGTGTTTTATAGGGTGTTGGGAGCAGGAACTGAAACAGGATAGGCAAACTCTGGATTTCCAGATCTCGCCAAAAGATGATTGTTCCATTCCAGTGTGAGGCTGGTTTCTCTATCTTGGTTTCTATAAAGAGTAAGATCAGAAATCATGTCTATATTACAGATGAAGCCCATTGGGCTGTATCAGTCACCAAACCATGAACTGAAGCCTTGGTAACTCAAAAGCACCGCCAGTTGTCACAGTGAACTGCGGTTGGCCTCAGAAATGACTTTGCTGTTTCCGTTTTGCACTGAATTTATTAGATTTAATAAAAGGCATGACAAAGTTAGAGGTACTAATAGTTCTTGTTTTATTGACTTGTTTCATAAATATTTTACTCAAATATTAACAGCCAAAAGTTTTAGCTCTGATAGCGTTTTGTGTTGATATTTTAGCTTAAATAGGTAAATATAGATTGTCAAAGTCAGAATTTTGTTTCTACGTTTTCATGAATAAATTACCAAAATATTATTTGTCTTAAGTTTGGTGTAATACCATCATATTTGACATGAAATTTACTGAAGACTTAATTCTGGAAGTGGTGATCATGTGAGGTCACACTGGTCAGGGAGGTGGAGAATAAGCGACACGTGTTGGTAACCTCTTTATAGTTCTACGATAATCTGTACTCGTGTTATGTCGCTATTTTCTTTCTTAATTTCACCTGTATGTCAGATTCTTTGAGATCTTTCATGCTATAGTCAGCAACACCACGGTCACTCACCTGGTCATCAGGGGCACCATGGTTAGTCAGATGCACAGCCAAGATCACTGAAGGCGTCATGAAACTCTCGTGTCTCCCTTTGCCACTCCTTTTGGCTCGGCTCCATTCCCTGCCCCAGACCTGTTGGTGAGGAAGGTCTTTATGTGGCTGAGTCATGCTTCCCTAGGGTCCAGACATTGTACAGTACAGTACATCATATCTGGGACAGACTTCCCAAACATGAGGATGAAGAACAACTTTGATGTGACTGAGGCCTCAGTTCCTCCGCCCAAACTCTTCATTCCAACTTTACCAATGAATGCCTCAAATGTTGTATCACATACGGTATAAGCAGCAACAACACTAGCATTGACTGACTCACTGTACCAGCCAACCAGACGTTACGTAATGACTGTGGACTATTTTGTGTCTTAATGAAAAACAGTAGTTAATGTACCACGAGCGGAGGGAAACTGATAACTGCTGAACTTTTAAAATCAAACGACTTCCTTCGAGATCTTGGTTGTGAAGGCTGGTACATATTCTCAGAGCATCGTACTGTATAGGTTTAATTTACCGCTGACGACAAAAGAACGTGTTTGTTTCGTTTTCTATGAAACAAAGATTATAACGAAAATGTAACGTACTATATACGTTTTCTTGTCGTCAGTTATGATATGAAATTTTTAAAGAAAGTTTGAGAAAGTGAACGATGGACTGACTCACCCAGCCGACCAGGGTCGATCACTGGCACCTTCATGGTTGACGCCATTCTCCTTTACACTCAGTTTTCTGTGAATAAAATAATTAGAACAGTAAATGTTATCATTAATTCAAGCGTTGCAGGTAAACTTAACAGCTGAAGTACATAAAACAAACAACTAACAACACAATTGTGATTTTTAGATATCACAACGAATCTTGATCTAGTTGTCAACATCAACTATAGTCGTTCTACTAGACCCTAATCGTAATTCAACCCAACATGTTGACACACTAAAACACTTAAATATTTGACTATATATGATACAGTATAGTTTCCTGTGAAATTCCTGTAAATTGTCAAACTTGAAGCAGCGTCCGGCCCAGTGATATGTTTCAACTCTCAAAGGAGAAGACGATTGTCTGTTGGAGGGAGAAACTACAATATTGTGCAGCCAAAATTCTCTTAGGCGCCAAACATTAGACATCTGTAATTGACTCAACACTTCACACAAGCTCTATTTTTTTTTAATGTGGGATAGATAAATAGTTTTATAACACCATATTATATTACTTGAAAAATATTAGTAAATATGTGCTCATGTGACATGTTTTTCTATGCTGACTAGCGAGGTCATCTTAAAATTATATCTAGCGCTTGTGAGACTTCACCTGGATTACACAATTCAGTTCTGGTCACCTTATTACAGAATGGATATAGAATCATTGGAAAGAATCCAGAGGAGAATGATAAGACTAATCCCGGACATTAGTAACCTTGAATACAGACAGGTTAAAGCATCTTAATTTGCACTCCCTCGAGAGACGTAGAGTGAGGGGCGACATGATAGAGGTGTATAAATGGAAGTCAGGGTTAAACAAAGGGGACATTACAAAGGTACTCAAACTATCCAACCAGGAGCGAACTCGTAACAGTGGTTTTAAATTAGACAAATTTAGATTTCGGCGTGAAATAGGTAAACACTGGTTTGGAAACAGAGTAGTGAATGAATGGAACACGTTACCAAATATCATCATTAACTCGAATACGCTGGATAGCTTCAAACATAGGCTGGATGCTTATATGAGCAATAGGGGTTGGGTATAATCGGGACTGCCCAGTATGGGTCAATAGGCCCGCTGCAGTTTCCTCCATTCTTACGTTCTTTTGTCAGGATAGAGAAACATAATCTTTGTAACAGTACAGTATTTATAGAGAGATCATTCTTGCTTTAAGCGTTTTCGACTTATCATCTTGTGTCCGAGACCCAGCAAAGAAAATGTTAAATATTTTTATTGGTAACTGAACAAATTATATTACTAAAAAGGGAAAGGAAAATAAATACATAATGAAGGGGATAAGTAAAGTAATTCGGAACTGCGTAGACCGATACAGTATAATATTCATTTGGTAACAAAATAACACAAGTGTTGCTTTGACCGAGATAAATTTAAAATTTCCAAATATCATACTTAAGCTGAGCACAAAGTATCTGGAACAAAATTTACTTTGTATTGATGAACTTACGCACGTGTCTCCAACACGACTCAGAGGATCACTGTAGCAACAGAAAGAATAAGACCTTGATAACAGCTTCGCTCTGCTGTCTTAATGGTTATGAGTATTCTTATTTCTTGCGACGTATCCTTGGTTTTCGGTACTTAGTGAATGTGAAAGCTAATATACAGGTTGATCAGAAAAAAACGTTCACTTCTCGCGATTTAGGTATACAAAAACTCAGCGAGATAAATCCAACAAGCATAATCACCGTTGTGATGGTCAACTGGGCGTGCAAGGCAATGCACTAAAACACTTAAAATTTGTGACCCAAAAATGCCATTTTCCTCTGAAATTTCCTGTAAATTGTCAAAATTTAAGCAGTGTGTGCCCCAGTTATATGTTGCAACTCATTAAAGGAAAAAACGTAATGTCTGTTGGAGGGAGAAACTACAATATTATGCAGCCAAAATTTTACTTAGATGTTAAACGCAGAGCGTTGACGGCCTCTCCCCCTTTCCCGAAAAAAAAATTGTATCACATTTAATAGGTGCAGAGTGTTGATAAATTAAAAAAAAGACATCAAGACTGTCAAGTCTTACGAGTGAACCATTACCAAAATCCTAGAGATTGATTGCGACTTTTAAAGATTATTACGAGTTTATTTAGTTTTACAGAATTTTACAGATATTACAGGTTTTTCCAGATTGATTATATTTACATAAATTGGGGATTTCGGCTAATTTCTAATATATAAAAGGCCTAGTACGGGCGCCCCTAGTCGGCATGGGGCCCTGGGAAACAGCCCTGCCCCCGTGCCCCACCCTGACTACGCCCTGATTAAACATTAGACTCAACACTGCACACAAGCTCTATTTTTATTTTAATTATGACACATACAGTACATAGTTTTATAACACAATATTTTATTACATAAAAGAAAAATTCGTCCAAAGTCTGCTTAAGAAAGTATTTCTTGTATATAACTTAATGTCAGTGTGTAAAATGTGGATAAATAGTATCAAGAAATATATGGGATAGATACAGGATGCGTCATGACGTAGGAATATTAGTACTGCTGCTGCTAATGAGTATTTTTCATTAAAAAAATTAAAATACAAAATACATAACGGATGAAGCTACACCAAGAGAAGATAGTGAGTTTCTATATTATTAACCACAGACGGTTGTACAATATTGTTCAACTTGACCTTGAAGTGTTCTGTCAGCCTCGGTCCCTCGGATTATTCGGATAGTTCAAGCACAATGTAATGTTCGTTATATTTATTAAGAAAAGTTTTCTTTTACTTCTGTAGATATTATAGTATTACTGATTAGTAACCAAACCTAAGCCTAAGCAAATAAGTTCCTACTGTTTTTATAGTAAGCATATGATGGTTTATCGGTTACTGTTTGCTGTTGCACTGTTTAGGCCTCTAATTATAGGTACAGTACATTGGAAATACCGTATACCTGCATTTAAACTCATTCAAGACCCGACCAACACTTGCTCAGGTACAGATACATGACCAGTACTTGCCAACAGTATGTAATATGGACGTAGCCGACCGTCCAAGCGGTTAACGGGTCGATCAGTAGCAGCGGTAAGAATATTTTAAGAACTTACTGCACGTGACAATTCGACTCAAGCACGACCAAGCAGAGCACTGACCTCTGATCGTTCTTATCATACAACCTTGGGCTTTGGTGCTACATAAATGTGAAAGCTAATGTACAGGTTGATTACTTTTTACTATACAGAAACGCCTGAGTACAATATTGCAAAAGTATTAGAATTTTCTGATAAAAAGAGGGGTCCAGTTCCCCCTAGATCCGCCCCTGACAGCGTTTGGTCTAGAAATCGCAACTACAGGTAATTCTCGCAATTCAAAATAAGACCACTATTGTATTATATTAAAAGTTAAAATAAACTGTATTATGTATTGGTGTGCTAAACAGTTGTCGTCCACTTAGTTATATCTTATACATAAAAAATAAAATATGTTCTATAGTACAACAGGTAATATGAATCAGTCGTTTAATTCCTTCACGTTGTCCACTTATTCGTATTTATCTTTTGATTCCCACAATGAAGATACAGAATCGACTGAAACTTTAAATTATATACACGGATAGTAAATTTATCCTCAAAATATAAAAAATAGTTTTAATTCGGGATATCCTGTTAGTTTAGTCTGTTTCTACGGTTCAAGACCAAACTTTCTTCCTTCTCGTCAGCCAAGAACGAGTCCACAAACAGGGGTACCTAGTGACAGCACTAGGATCCCGCTTCCTCTATCAAGGAATAAACAATTGAAATTGAATTGAGTCCACAAGCGTTTCTTCTAACGTTTATAACATAATACAAAGCAACAGTTGTAGGGGCTAACAGTTCATCGTCAAAGTCTTTAAAGGCTCTGGCCAATATTAAGAGATTGTGCTTGATTACGTGGCCATGAAGATGGGAATGGGCCTCCTTCGAGAAAAAAAATCGCTTCATAGTTCTTGGATATTGCTCCATCAACTCTGATACTTCGTCTGCAAGGTACAGTTGAGATGCCTATTATGATCAGTTTGTGCATGAAGAACATGAAGATCCTCGTATATTATATCCTACATAAACTTCTTTTGATGCCAAGTTCAGCTGAATGGATCTATTGAACAACTGTGTGTGTTGCAGCAACTTTGGGACATTTACCTCTGTTGTTGTTCCTTATCATCGTTCTAACAGCTCTAGCTAGTGTGTTACTTTTACAAACCCTTCGCCCAAAACACAGATCAGCACCGTTATAATGAGTTAGTGCTCGTGCTAAATTTAAACCACCTATTGTTTTACAAACCTTCTTCGTGATTTACTTCAAAGAAAAAATCATAAAAAATAGCCCTACAGATAGCAACCGTAACTTACCCACCCCCCGCCATACCCCCTTCCCAGAGTTTTGAGATAACTAAACCCATGGAGACGAGTCCGCCGATATTATTGTTACCAGCAAGGAGTAGTGGGAGAATAAGTAGCGCTGCAGGGTCTCAAGAGTCACTGATAGCCAGGTCATCACCACCAGCACAATGACCCTTCTGAATTACAAGTGTCCGATGAGGGAACAACTGCTGAATTATCTGTCTCGGGGGATAAACACCACCCATCTGTCTGCCCGCTGCTGGAATCTGTCTACCTAGTGATAGACGTACTGACCGTCCAGGAACGTAGTGATCGAATTAGTTGCCTCCAGAGCCCTATGATAGATGTATTTGTAGCGTACTGTATGTGGCCAGTTGTCAATTCTCTTTGTATGGGCACACAAACGTACGTACATGTAGATATCTCACACTCAGGAATGAGGTAGGATAGAAACTCACAATGCGCTTTCTGTATATATATTGTTGTACAGCGCAGTGCTTAGGAGTGACTAGGTGAGGAGTAACTTGCTCAGAGGTCCTGTAGGGCGAGGAGGTTTCTGAGGAAGCTGGGTGGTGTGGAGCTGTGAGAGATGTTGCTGGTCCAGTAGCCGAGTGTAGAATGGTCTCCCGATCGATCGATCGATGGGTGAAGTAAAGTATGAAGAAATCTTGATGCACGTGCTTAGATTGGTGGTGCGGGAACTGGACTTGAAGAATAATGGTAGAATTTGGAGGGACTTGGGGTTGGTGGATAGTGCAGAAGAAAAGCGAGGAAATTGGAAAATAGTAGTAGAATGTTAGGTCTTGGGGCTCAACCCAAGTGTTTCTGTTTTCTCATGTTTGTGTTTCAGCTAATTTTCGTCTTAGGTATTATATTTATGTCAGGTGTTTGTATGTTTAGCAAATATTGCAATTTTATGCCTTACATTTTCGGGTCTTATGTCCTAGGCAATGGTGAGGAGTCTAGGGTAGGTACTTGTGTTTCTGCTAAGAACATCCCGTCTTTTTATGATCTAATGTTGTAAGTGGTAGGGCTGCCAAGGTTGTCACTGGGGTAACGTTGCACCTTTCAATAGAGTGGAGTTGGTGTGGGTTCTCGGGCTCTTCTTTTACTGCGAGGGAACCACGAGTGTTCTCTTCGTCCGTCTCTTCCATCCATTCTTTGATTGGTCCTGCCTCTATTTCTTCTAACTTTGTCCATATTCTTTTTGAGTGTTGGTGTAGGTAAATGTTTAGAGGTTCTATTTGCGCTCGTTGGTGTAGTTGACGGTTGGTGACTATGTCAGGATATCTGATGTTGTATACATCCCTTAGGGCTAAGTTTTGAATTGTCTGCAGTTTCTTTAGGTTTGTTTGTTTTATTGCATGTAGGGAAATTGGTGGATATACTAGTCGGGATTGGACAAAGGCTCTATATAACTTTAACTTGTTTTTTGCTGACAGGCTTCTGACGCGTTTTAATTTAATTCCCATGTTTCTGGTTTTTGCAAGTTTTTCGGTGATGAATGTTTTGTAGCCTTTTGTTGTTATCTTCAGCCCTAGGACAGTGCCTTCCATGGCATATGGAATCACTTTGTTGTCTACTATAATGGGGTCTTTTTTCCTTTTAGCGATTGGGATTATTTTGAACTTGTTGGTGTTCGTTTGTATCTTCCACTTTTTTTCGTACTGGTTGATGTTCTCTATTGCGTTGGCAGTATGTTGTGCCATTATTGCTGTTGATTTGCCGGGGTATGTGATGATTTGTGTGATATCGTCTGCAAAACTTATGTATTCACTGTAGGGAGCTGGTTCTGGTAGGTCTGCTGTGTAGATATTGTACAGCGTGGGTGAAAGGACACTGCCTTGGGGTACTCCACTTTTCAGTTTTATGGGTGGTCCTATATAGCTGCCAATTTGTATTTGTGCCGTGCGGTCGTCTAGGAAATCGCAGACGATTTTTTCTATTGGTTCTGGAAGATTTAATTGAAGCAGTTTAAATTTTAATCCTAGGTGCCATACTTTATCGAACGCTTTCTTAACGTCTCTTAATACACTGTTGACTTGGTTTCTTTCTGCTTTCTTGTTGGCTAACGTTTCCGTGATTATGGCTAGTGCAGTATGTGTTCCCTTTTTTCAGTGAATCCATGTTGTCTGGAGTTTAGTAGTCCGTTTTCGCTCCTGTGTTTTCTGATTCTCTTGTTTATTGCCTTTTCAAATAGTTTTCCTATAACTTCGAGTAGGGAAATCGGTCTGTAGTTAATTACTTGGGTGTGGTCTTTGGCTGGTTTCGGTATGAATATGAGTTTTGCGTTTTTAAATGCATCAATGAAGTATCCACTTGCCAAAGCTGAGTTAAATATTTCAAGGATGCCTTGTGTGCAGTTATTGGGTAGGTATAGGATCATATTTCTTGTGATTTTTGTAAATCCTGGTGCTTTTCCTTTAGTGTGCCTGATGTAGTGTAGCAGTTCTCCTTCTGTAGTTGGTTCTATCGGGTTGAGCCTGGTTTTGTCCACCACATGGTATGGGGTTATCCTATGTATTATTACAGCCATTTCTCTGCAGATGTGATTTTCGTGTTCCTCATCAAATTCCTCATTTTCTTCTTCTGATATTTAAAATACTTTTTTCCATTCTCTTCTGTATGCTGATTCTATCTTTTTCTTCAAAGAATTTTTTCCCGTTTTGGTCCTTTATGTATTTTTGTTGGGGTTTGTCGTTTCCTAGCATTTTGTTTACGTTCTGCCAGAAGTTCTTGTCATTTCTTGTGGTATCCAGGTTGTTTATTAGTTCGTTCCATATCTGTTGGTGTGCTACCAGGCTTTCATCTCTTAACTTTTGTTGTATTTGCCTTAAGTTTCTAATAAGCTCTGTTGTTGGTGGATAGTTTTGTATGTAGCCTACATCATTATGTTATTTTATTGTACTTGGAGCATTCGCAATTCATGGGATGTCCTGATATGTGGTAGCGTTCGATATGTTGTGATTGGTATGTTGTTCTCTATTGCCTTTTTGATGTTACGTATAAGGGTATCTGTTTCGTTGTCAATATCTTCTAGTGTTTTGCCTTGGAGATCTGGGATCTTAACTTGTTCTAGTTGCTTCCTGTAGCCTTCCCAGTCTGCTTTTTGCATTTGGAAACGTGGGGTTGTTGGTACTTGGATTGGGCTTGTGGATAGTTTTATTATCATTGGAGTGTGGTCACTGGTAGTTAGTGGTCCTTGTTTTATATGGTAATTCAGGAATGCCTTGTTATTGGTGAAGACTTTGTCTGGAGTTGTTGTTTTGTTATTGCCAATAAATGTGGTGAAGTGTGGTCCTAGGTGGATCAGCTTCCCTGTGTTCATTATGGTATGCAGTGAAGTGCCCACCCTGTTCCTGTTTCCGTGACCGAATATTGGATGTCTTGGGTTCAGATCTCCTATTATATATGTTGGGCAGTTGTAGTTCAATAGTTTTATCAAGTCTGGGGCCGGCAGGTAGTTCCGTCTTGGCGGTAAATATGCTGTGGCTATTGCTATTTCTCCTAGTGTGGTAGTTATTTTGAATCCCAGGAATTCATCCTGGAATTCGTCGATGATTTGATGTTTCAGTATGTGTTTTACAGCAATGGCCACGCCATCATTTAATTCTTCTGTTTTATTTCTTTGGTAGGTTGTATATCCAAATATTTTTATTTTCTTGGAATTTGAATTGCCGTGACTATTTATTAAAATTATGTCTTGATCAATGCTGAGGTATGTGTTTGCAAGGTTGTTTTTATTTGTTTCCCAGTTGCGGACGTTGTGTTGTATGATGGTAAGTCTTCTGGGTTTTTCTTTATTCATTGTGTTTTGATTTTTTGTTTCTTGTTTGTTGCGCGGGTGGCGATCTCTTGTCCGGAACCAGTTCATTACGGATTCTTTGGAATTTCCATTGTTCTTCTTTTTTGAAGTAGTGTCTCCTTATTTTAATCCTTTGGTTTATCAGGTAAGCTTCCACTAGTGCTTCAGAGTATTTATCGTTAGAGTAGGTCCATTTTAGTTCTTGTTTCGTTATGGCTTGTATAATGTCTGGCATCGTTTTGCATTCATTGGGGGTAAATATTTTGTCACACCAGTGAAGCTGTAGTTCACAGTCGTCTGCACATTCTAAAGTCAGGAGCGTTTCCTCGCCCTGGGTATCCATGGTTGCTGTTGAGACTTTTTTCCTTACGGCTCCTGTCTCTCTTTGGATGTTATTTTGAAGGTCCTGCCTCTCTACTGTACTTTGGGTGGATGTTTCAATCATTTGTGACTTTGCCTTGTCAGCTTCGTTTGTTTCGTGTACTGTTGCGGCTGGTGTTTGCTCCGTTGCTCCTTTTTCTTCTGCGTTGACTGTCTCCTGTGGTGCATCTGGGTTGGTTAAGCGGGACTCTTGTAGCACAGATCCGGAAGCTGGGTTGGCTGGGAAACTCAGTGTTGGGAGATTGTTTCTTCCAATCATTTTGTTCATTTCTATTTCGAACGTGCCTGGGTTCCCTATGTTCATTATGTGAGAGTATAATAGGCAGATGAGCACTTTGTAGTCTCGTATTTCGCTCAGTACAATTTTGGTGGTATTCTGTGGTTGTGTTGTTTCTTCAACTACTTTCTTTGCAATAGCAGCATATGTTGTATTCTCCTTCTGTTCTTGTTGTTGTTTTTCCTTTGCTACTTTTTCATTTATTATTTTCTTTTTGTATGGACAGGCCATTGCTAGGGTTCTGTGGGTCTTATATCCTGGTTCCTTCCGATTTTTACAGTTTATACATGCTTTGGGTTGATTCTTGCAGTCCCGGAAGGTATGGCCTTCTTCTGCACATTCAGAGCATATTTTAAGTTCCTTTTGAGGACAGTCTTTTGTTGCATGAGATTCATGTGCATAGCAGATAAAGCAGGTGAGAATATTAACATATTTCTCCCTTTCTAGTTGTTTAGGGAGTACTGACATGTTGAACCCTAAGATTCCAGATTCCAGGGCCTTGTCTGCCATTGAAGTGTCAGTGAATCTCAGCTTTAGGCAATGAGTGTATTGCTTTATTTTTACCACTTCTTCGATTTTTAACCAGTTGTTTTTTTATTTCTAGTTCTTCTTTTATTTCTTGTGCCGAGTGCTTTCCAAATTCGTAGTCAAGTCCACGTACAAATACTGATCTTTTTGCTTTAACCTCTGGTGGCATAATGACCTGGAGTCCTATGTCTCCAAAGGCTTGCATTCCCTCAGGGCTCAGAATGGTATCTGCATCCCCGTAGTCCCTGCATATTGCAGTGTATCCATCGTTCGAGGAGAAAATCCTTGTGAAGGGTACATTGAGTGTACCATACGCTGTTTCAGTTATCTGATAACGTGAAGGGGCTGTTCTCTTGTCTATAATCTTGAGTCTATCCTTGGTAGCCATTGGTTTATTTGTTTGTGTCTTCCTAGCATATAATAATTGTGGGTGATAAAGAAGGTTATTGAAGACCCTTCTTAGTGTGCCTATAGGCGACCCCCGGACAGTGGTGTAACTGCACTACCACTGTTTTTCCACTGCCGGATTGGCCTGTGTTCCCCGACCTCCAACGGACACACACAATCCCACCTACTGTGAGGTGTGCTCCACTGGAGGGGCTCTAGCACGAATACTTAACTATAAGCAGGTGCCTCGGCCAGGGTAAGTAAGAAAGGATTTCAGCAAGAGAGAAAGACCTCAAACCACGTCAGTACCGCCAGTCAATAGCGGCCCTCCAGCAGGAGTGTGGGTCACTCACTCTACCCGTGGGGAGGGCTAACTAGGGTTGACAGTCCTGAACGCTCGTGAGGTAGTCCGGTGGCAGTCGTGGTCGTTTCCAAAGGCGGAGGCCCCCAAGGGGCATTGCCCCAAAAAAGATTTCTGGGAAGGCCAGTGGTAGACAGAGAGGTCGAGTTGTAGTCAGGTCGTCAACAGTAGAAAGAAGGCTGGCTGCTTTGGCGGTGAAGGATCAGAAGAGAGGTCCAAGGTCTCCCTGGAACATGAAATGCTAGTGACAGGGGGGAAGGAGGTTCAGGGGAAGAATAAAGGGAGGATTGAAGTGAATTTTAGGAGGAGAGAATAGGTGCAGTGGCTAAACACCGCTTGCGTGAGGGAGTATAAAATGGAGGCAGCAGCAACTCGCCCGGACGCGGCCAGGAGGCGGCAGGACAGAGTCAGGCTAGCGTCAGGTCAAGCGTCAGGTGCGTGTTGGGTTGGGCCATGGATTCTCAGTGCTTGGTCGGCTTGATTGTGTGTGTTGTTTTCTTGTGTAGAGGGAAATGTCTTGGTCTTCTGTCTTGGTATTCTTCTTAGCTTGATGTAGATTTTCTTCTAACTCTCCTCCTCTTCTTGCTCTCTTGAAGTGTCCATTCATTCGTGTTTGGGTCTTGTTGTTCGTCTTCCTCGTGTTTTAAGTCCTCATAGGTGTGGAAGAAGTCGGAGACGGTGAGGTTGACCACGTGGGCTTCAGCTCCACGGGCCTCGTGGTGTTCTTGATTCTGTATGGCGGGTGTCTTTTCTTGTTTTTTCTTTTCTGCTGGTTTTTTCTTGTCTTGGGAGCGTACAGCAAGGAGGGCCTTTTTGTAGCTCAGTTTCTTGTCGAGTCGCGCCTTGGGGTACTTGTAAGCCCGGACCTACGGCCTAGAAAACAGTGCGTTAATGTTCGAAATGAGGCAAACAGAGTATTGGGTTTTATATCTAGAAGTGTAAGTAACAAGAGTGCAGAGGTCTTATTGCAACTATATCTTGCGCTAGTTAGGCCGCACCTCGATTATGCGGTTCAGCTCTGGTGCCCCTATTATAGAATGGATATAAATTCACTAGAGTCGGTGCAGCGAAGAATGACAAAAATGATTCCGGGACTTAGAAACCTTCCATATCAGGATAGGTTAAAGAAACTTAACTTGCATTTCCTAGAAAGACGAAGAGTGCGGGGAGATATGATAGAAGTATTTAAGTGGGTGAAAGGAATCAATAAAGGGGATATAGATAAAGTTCTTATAATATCCGAGCAGGATAGGACTCGGAGCAACGGATTCAAGTTGGATAAGTTTAGGTTTAGGAGGGAGATAGGAAGAAACTGGTTCACAAATAGGGTGGTGGGCGAGTGGAACAAGCTTAGCAACTTTGTAGTAAGTGCTGGAACTCTGGAAAGTTTCAAAAGGAGGCTAGATAGATTCATGGATGATAGAGAGTGGTAGTAACTCTCGACAGGAGCTGCCATGCACAGGCCAACCGGCCTATTGCAGACTCCTTATTTTCTTATGTTCTTATGTTCCATTTCGGGCAGGTCCGATCGGCGGAGGCAGGCAGCGCATTTTTTTACTGTGTTGGGGCAGACCGTGTAGCGGTGTCCGGGGCTGCTACACAGGGAGCAGGTTTCCTCCTGCGCTTCACACTTGTTGACAGTGTGTCCGTAGTGCTGGCATTTGTAACAGCGTTTCGGTCTGCAGTAGGGCTTGACTGGCACAGTTACCCACGCCAGTTGAGCCTCCTTGGGTAAGGTTGTATGGTGTCCGATGAGGGCAGTGGTGTCGGACAGCTTCTTCACAACTTGGAGTTGCCCCTTGAGGAGCTCACTCAGCTCTGCTGGTTGGTTGGTTATACAGAGAGAAGAGAGCAGTAGCTCTGAGAGTGGAAGAAGGGTATAGTACAAGGTAAAGTTCAGAAGTGGGAAGTAGAGGAGAAGGTTAACAGCAGGTGGGCTATCCACCTTGCGGAGACGGGTTTTTTTGTCTTCCGTAACAGTGCTGCCTTAGTGGTTCATGGGGTTAGGGAAGGCCGGTCTCAGCCAAGCTAAGCTAAGTTATTCTAAGTTGTCCTTGGGGCATATTATCTTAGGGGGGGGGGTCCCTCCAGGTCCTTGTGGCACTGGAGGGATGATCCCCATCTTTTTTTTTTGTGAACTATTTAGGTCTTTGTTTATTTGTGGGGTCCCTCCAGGTCCTTGTGTGACTGGAGAGTTGTGCCCATCTTTTGGTTCTTATTTGTTGTTATTTTTTATTGTTATTTTATTGTTATTGTGTATATAGAGGCTCTGGTTCTTCATTATCATTTTTCCTGCTTCTAGGCCACCATCTGTGTGATGTGTTGTTGTTTTCTTCGATTAGTTTGTTTAGTATGGGATCCTGTTCTTGCTGGATTTTTTCCCATATTGCATTTGCTTGAGTGTGTATTCTGGTGTTGAGTGGGTCTATGCCGTGTTCTGTGTGTTGAGTGGGTCTATGCCGTGTTCTGGTGTTGAGTGGGTCTATGCCGTGTTTGGTGTGGGGGATCGTGTTCTGGTGTTGAGTGGTCTATGCGTTTCTGGTGTTGAGGGTCTATGCGTGTTCTGGTGTTGAGTGGGTCTATGCCGTGTTCTGGTGTTGAGGGTCTATGCCGTGTTCTGGTGTTGAGTGGGTCTATGCCGTGTTCTGGTGTTGAGTGGGTCTATGCCGTGTTCTTCTGGTGTTGAGTGGGTCTATACCGTCTTCTGTGTTGAGTGGGTCTATACCGTCTCTGGTGTTGGTGGGTCTATACCGTCTTCTGGTGTTGAGTGGGTCTATACCGTCTTCTGGTGTTGAGTGGTCTATAACCGTCTTCTGGTGTTGAGTGGGTCTATACCGTCTTCTGGTGTTGAGTGGGTCTATACCGTCTTCTGGTGTTGAGTGGGTCTATACCGTCTTCTGGTGTTGAGGGTCTATACCGTCTTCTGGTGTTGAGTGGGTCTATACTGTCTTCTGGTGTTGAGTGGGTCTATACCGTCTTCTGGTGTTGAGTGGGTCTATACCGTCTTCTGGTGTTGAGTGGGTCTATGCTGTCTTGGTGTTGAGTGGGTCTATACCGTGTTCTGGTGTTGAGTGGGTCTATACCGTCTTCTGGTGTTGGTGGGTCTATACCGTCTTCTGGTGTTGAGTGGGTCTATACCGTCTTCTGGTGTTGAGGGTCGATACCGTCTTCTGGTGTTGAGTGGGTCTATACCGTCTTCTGGTGTTGAGTGGGTCTATACCGTCTTCTGGTGTTGAGTGGGTCTATACCGTCTTCTGGTGTTGAGTGGGTCTATACCGTCTTCTGGTGTTGAGTGGGTCTATGCCGTGTTCTGGTGTTGAGTGGGTCTATGCCGTGTTCTGGTGTTGATGGGTCTATACCGTCTTCTGGTGTTGAGTGGGTCTATACCGTCTTCTGGTGTTGAGGGTCTATACCGTCTTCTGGTGTTGAGTGGGTCTATACCGTCTTCTGGTGTTGAGGGTCTATACCGTCTTCTGGTGTTGAGTGGGTCTATACCGTCTTCTGGTGTTGAGTGGGTCTATACCGTCTTGGTGTTGAGTGGGTCTATACCGTCTTCTGGTGTTGAGGGTCACTGTCTTCTGGTGTTGAGTGGGTCTATACCGTCTTCTGGTGTTGAGTGGGTCTATACCGTCTTCTGGTGTTGAGTGGGTCTATACTGTCCTGGTGTTGAGTGGGTCTATACCGTCTTCTGGTGTTGAGGGTCTATACCGTCTTCTGGTGTTGAGTGGGTCTATACCGTCTTCTGGTGTTGAGTGGGTCTATACCGTCTTCTGGTGTTGAGTGGGTCTATACCTCTGGTGTTGGGGTCTATGCGTGTTCTGGTGTTGAGTGGGTCTATGCCGTGTTCTGGTGTTGAGTGGGTCTATACCGTCTTCTGGTGTTGGGGTCTCGTCTTCTGGTGTTGAGTGGTTCATACCGTCTTCTGGTGTTGAGTGGGTCTATACCGTCTTCTGGTGTTGAGTGGTCTATACCGTGTTCTGGTGTTGAGTGGGTCTATACCGTCTTCTGGTGTTGAGGGTCTATGCTGTCTTCTGGTGTTGAGTGGGTCTATACTGTTCTGGTGTTGAGTGGGTCTATACCGTCTTCTGGTGTTGAGTGGGTCTATACCGTGTTCTGGTGTTGAGTGGGTCTATACCGTCTTCTGGTGTTGAGGGTCTATACTGTCTTGGTGTTGAGTGGGTCTATACCGTCTCTGGTGATGGAGGGTCTATACCGTCTTCTGGTGTTGAGGGTCTATACCGTCTTCTGGTGTTGAGTGGGTCTATACCGTCTTCTGGTGTTGAGTGGGTCTATACCGTCTTCTGGTGTTGAGTGGGTCTATACCGTCTTCTGGTGTTGAGGGTCTATACTGTCTTCTGGTGTTGAGGGTCTATACCGTCTTCTGGTGTTGAGTGGGTCTATACCGTCTTCTGGTGTTGAGGGTCTATACCGTCTTCTGGTGTTGAGTGGGTCTATACCGTCTTCTGGTGTTGAGTGGGTCTATACCGTCTTCTGGTGTTGAGTGGGTCTATACCGTCTTCTGGTGTTGAGTGGGTCTATACCGTCTTCTGGTGTTGAGTGGGTCTATGCCGTCTTCTGTGTGTATGTCTTGTACTGTTTGTGTGTATGGTGGTTGGTGTTTTGCCGCTCTTCTGAGGGCTATATTTTGCACTGCTTGAAATTTAAGTTGATTAGTTCTTGCGATTGTGTTCAGAGGTATCGGAGGGTATTCTAAGTGTGGTCTGATCAGTGCTTTGTATAGGTGCAATTGCGTGTTGGTGTCCAATTGGCGGAATCTTCTGAGCTTTGTAAGTTGTGATCTTGCCATAGCTATTCTTTCGTTGATGTGAGGGATTATTCCGCTTCTGGATATCTTGAGTCCTAATCTTGAGCAAGAGTACGCTTTCAGGGAGTAACCTCAAGCTACAGGGTCCATGAAAACGGAACCCCACAAGGAGGCATCCTCAGTCCAATGCTGTTCAATATCCTGATGGAAA
>NW_024746051.1:0-20875 GCF_018991925.1 Homarus americanus
TTGAGTATTACAAAGCCCCCTGATCGAGTATAACAAAGTCCCCTTGTCGAGTATAACAAAGTCCCCTGATCGAGTATACCTAAGGCCCCAGAACGAGGATAACAAAGTCCCCTGGTCGAGTATAACAAAGTCCTCTGATCGTTTATAACAAATTCCCCTGATCGAGTATAACAAAGTTCCCTGATTGAGTATTACAAAGCCCCCTGATCGAGTATAGCAAAGTCCCCTTGTTGAGTATAACAAATTCCCTTGATCGAGTATAACAAAGCCCTCTGATCGAGTATAACAAAGCCCCCTGATCGAGTATAAAAAAAGCCCCCTGGTCGAGTATAACAATGTCCCTTGGTCAAGTATAACAAAGGCCCATTATCGAGTATAACAAAGTCACTGTTCTTGTATAACAAAGTCCCCTGATCGAGTATAACAAAGTCCCCTGGTCGAGTATAACAAAGTCCCCTGATCGAGTATAACAAAGTCCCATGATCGAGTATAACAAAGTCCCATAATCAGAATAACAATGTCCCCTAATCGAGTATAACAAAGTCCCCTGTTCTAGTAAAACAAAGTCCCTTGATCGAGTATAAGAAAGTCCCGTAATCGAGTATAACAAAGTCCCCTGATCGAGTATAACAAAGGCCCCTGGTCGAGTATAAGAAATTCCCCTGATCGAGTATAACAAATTCCCCTGATCGAGTATAACAAAGTTCCCTGATCGAATATAACAAAGCCCACTGATCGAGTATAACAAAGTCCCTTGGTCGAGCATAAGAAAGTCCCCTGATCGAGGATAACAAAGCCCTCTGATCGAGTATAACAAAGCCCCCTGTTTGAGTATGAAAAAAGCCCCCTGGTCGAGTATAACAAACTACCCTGGTCGAGTATAACAAAGTCCCATTATCGAGTATAACAAAGTCCCTGTTCTAGTATAACAAAGTCCCCTGATCGAGTATAATAAAGTCCCCTGGTCGACTATAACAGAGTCCCCTGATCGAGTATAACAAAGTCCCATGATCGAGTATAACAAAGTCCTTGATCGAGTATAACAAAGCCCCCTGGTCAAGTATAACAAAGTCCCCTGGTCGAGTATAACAAAGCCCCCTCATCGAGTTTAACAAAACCCCCTGATCGAGTATAAAAAAGCTCCCTGGTCGAGTATAACAATGTCCCCTGGTCGAGTATAACAAAGTCCCATTTTCGAGTGTAACAAAGGCCCCTGATCGAGTATAACAAAGGCCCCCTAATCGAGTACAACAAAGTACCCTGATCGAGTATAACAAAGTCCCCTGATCGAGTATAACAAAGTCCCCTGGTTGAGTATAACAAAGTCCACTGATTGAGTATAACAAAGCCTCCTGATCGAGTATAACAAAGTCCCCTGATCGAGTATAACAAAGTCCCCTGGTCGAGTATAACAAAACCCCCTGATCGAGTATAAAAAAGCTCCCTGGTCGAGTATAACAATGTCCCCTGGTCGAGTATAACAAAGTCCCATGATCGAATGTAACAAAGGCTCCTTATCGAGCATAACAAAGGCCCCTTGTCGAGTATAACAAAGTCCCCTGATCGAGTATAATAAAGTCCCCTGATCGAGTATAACAAAGTCCCCTGATCGAGAATAAGAAAGGCCCCTGATCGAGTATAACAAAGTCCTCTGATCAAGTATAACAAATTCCCCTGATCGAGTATAACAAAGCTCCCTGATCGAGTATTACAAAGCCCCCTCATCGAGTATAACAAAATCCCCGGGTCGAGTATAACAAAGTCTCCTGATCGAATATAACAAAGCCCTGTGATCGAGTATAGCAAAGCCCCCTGATCGAGTATAAATAAGCCCCTTGGTCCAGTATAACAAAGTCCCCTGGTCGGGTATAACAAAGTCCCATTATCTAGTAAAACAAAGGCCCCTGATCGAGTATAACAAAGCCCTCTGATCGAGTATAAGAAAGCCTCCTCATCTAGTATAAAAAAGCCCTCTGGTCGAGTATAACAAAGTCCTCTGTCCAAAAAATAACAAATTCCCCTGATCGAGTATAACAAAGTCCCCTTATCGAGTATAACAAAGTCCCGTAATTGAGTATAACAAAGCCCCCTCGTCGAATATAACAAAGTCCCCTGGTCGAGTATAACAACGTCTCCTGATCGAGTATAACAAAGCCCTTTGATCGAGTACAACAAAGCTTCATCATTGAGTATAAAAAAGCCCTCTGGTCGAGTATAACAAATTCCCCTGATCGAGTATAACAAAGCTCCCTGATCGGGTATTACAAAGCCCCCTCATCGAGTATAACAAAGTCCCCTGGTCGAGTATAACAAAGTCCCCTGATCAAATATAACAAAGCCCTGTGATCGAGTATAGCAAAGCCCCCTGATCGAGTATAAAAAAGCCCCTTGGTCGAGTATAACAAAGTCCCCTGGTCGAGTATAACAAAGTCCCATTATCTAGTAAAACAAAGGCCCCTGATCGAGTATAACAAAGCCCTCTGATCGAGTATAACAAAGCCTCCTCATCTAGTATAAAAAAGCCCTCTGGTCGAGTATAACAAAGTCCCCTGTCCAAAAAATAACAAATTCCCCTGATCGAGTATAACAAAGTCCCCTTATCGAGTATAACAAAGTCCCGTAATTGAGTATAACAAAGCCCCCTCGTCGAATATAACAAAGTCCCCTGGTCGAGTATAACAAAGTCCCCTGATCGAGTATAACAAAGCCCTTTGATCGAGTACAACAAAGCTTCCTCATTGAGTATAAAAAAGCCCTCTGGTCGAGTATAACAAAGTCCCATTTTCGAGTGTAACAAAGGCCCCTGGTAGAGTATAACAAACTCCCCTGATCGAGTATAACAAAGTCACCTGATCGAGCATAACAAAGTCCCCTGATCGAGTATAACAAAGTCCCTTGATCGAGTATAACAAAGTCCCATGATTGAGTATAACAAAGCCTCCTGATCGAGTATAACAAAGTCCCCTGATCGAGTATAACAAAGTCCCCTGGTCGAGTATAACAAAACCCCCTGATCGAGTATAAAAAAGCTCCCTGGTCGAGTATAACAATGTCCCCTGGTCGAGTATAACAAAGTCCCATGATCGAATGTAACAAAGGCTCCTTATCGAGCATAACAAAGGCCCCTGGTCGAGTATAACAAAGTCCCCTGATCGAGTATAATAAAGTCCCCTGATCGAGTATAACAAAGTCCCCTGATCGAGAATAAGAAAGGCCCCTAATCGAGTATAACAAAGTCCCCTGGTCGAGTATAACAAAGTCCCCTGATCGAATATAACAAAGCCCTGTGATCGAGTATAGCAAAGCCCCCTGATCGAGTATAAAAAAAGCCCCTTGGTCGAATATAACAAAGTCCCCTGGTCGAGTATAACAAAGTCCCATTATCTAGTGAAACAAAGGTCCCTGATCGAGTATAACAAAGCCCTCTGATCGAGTATAAGAAAGCCTCCTCATCTAGTATAAAAAAGCCCTCTGGTCGAGTATAACAAAGTCCTCTGTCCAAAAAATAACAAATTCCCCTGATCGAGTATAACAAAGTCCCCTTATCGAGTATAACAAAGTCCAGTAATTGAGTATAACAAAGCCCCCTCGTCGAATATAACAAAGTCCCCTGGTCGAGTATAACAAAGTCTCCTGATCGAGTATAACAAAGCCCTTTGATCGAGTACAACAAAGCTTCATCATTGAGTATAAAAAAGCCCTCTGGTCGAGTATAACAAAGTCCCATTTTCGAGTGTAACAAATGCCCCTGATCGAGTATAACAAAGGCCCCCTAATCGAGTACAACAAAGTACCCTGATCGAGAATAACAAAGTCCCCTGATCGAGTATAACAAAGTTCCCTGGTTGAGTATAACAAAGTCCACTGATTGAGTATAACAAAGCCTCCTGATCGAGTATAACAAAGTCCCCTGATCGAGTATAACAAAGTCCCCTTGTCGAGTTAAACAATGTCCCCTGATTGAGTATAACAAAGCCCCCTGATCGAGTAAAACAAATTCCCTTGATCGAGTATAACAAAGTCCCTGATCGAGTATAACAAAGCCCCCTGGTCGAGTATAACAAAGTCCCCTGGTCGAGTATAACAAAGTCCCCTGATCGAGTATAACAAAGCCCCATCATCGAGTTTAACAAAACCCCCTGATCGAGCATAAAAAAGCTCCCTGGTCGAGTATAACAATGTCACCTGGCCGAGTAGAACAAAGTCCCATGATCGAATATAACAAAGGCTCCTTATTGAGCATAACAAAGGCCCCTGGTCGAGTATAACAAAGTCTCCTGATCGAGTATAACAAAGTCCCCTGATCTTTTATAAGAAAGTCCCCTGATCGAGTATAAGAAAGGCCCCAGAACGAGTATAACAAAGTCCCCTGGTCGAGTATAACAAAGTCCTCTGATCGAGTATAACAAATTCCCCTGATCGAGTATAACAAAGTTCCCTGATCGAGTATTACAAAGCCCCCTGATCGAGTATAACAAAGTCCCCTTGTCGAGTATAACAAAGTCCCCTGATCGAATATAACAAAGCCCTCTAATCGAGTACAGCAAAGCCCCCTGATCGAGTATAAGAAAAGCCCCCTGGTCGAGTATAACAATGTCCCCTGGTCGAGTATAAGAAAGTCCTATTATCGAGTATAACATAGGCCCCTAATCGAGTATAACTAAGGCCCCTAATCGAGTATAACAAAGTCCCCTGATCGACTATAACAAAGTCCCCTGGTCGAGCATAACAAAGTCCCCTGATCGAGTATAAGAAAGCCCTCTGATCGAGTATAAGAAAGCCCCCTGATCGAGTATAATAAAGCCCTCTGATCGAGTATAAGAAAGCCCCCTGATCGAGTATAAAAAAAGCCCCCTGGTCGAGTATAAGAATATCCCCTGGTCGAGTATAACAAAGTCCCATTATCGAGTATAACAAAGTCCCTGTTCTTGTATACCAAAGTCCCCTGATCGAGTATAACAAAGTCCCCTGGTCGAGTATAACAAAGTCCCCTGATCGAGTATAACAAAGTCCCATGATCGAGTATAACAAAGTCCCACAATCAGAATAACAAAGTCCCCTGATCGAGTATAACAAAGTCCCCTGATCGAGTATAACAAAGTCCCCTTTTCTAGTAAAACAAAGTCCCTTGATCGAGTATAAGAAAGTCCCGTAATCGAGTATAACAAAGTCCCCTGATCGAGTATAACAAAGGCCCCTGGTCGAGTATAACAAATTCCCCTGATCGAGTATAACAAATTCCCCTGATCGAGTATAACAAAGTTCCCTTATCGAGTATAACAAAGCCCCCTGATCGAGTATAACAAAGTCCCCTGGTCGAGCATAACAAAGTCCCCTGATCGAGGATAACAAAGCCCTCTGACCGAGTATAAAAAAGCCCCCTGATTGAGTATGAAAAAAGCCCCCTGGTCGAGTATAACAAAGTCCCCTGGTCGAGTATATTAAGTCCCATTATCGAGTATAACAAAGTCCGTGTTCCAGTATAACAAAGTCCCCTGATCGAATATAATATAGTCCCCTGGTCGAGTATAACAAAGTCCCCTAATCGAGTATAACAAAGGCCCCTGGTCGAGTATAACAAATTCCCCTGATCGAGTATAACAAATTCCCCTGATCGAGTATAACAAAGTTCCCTGATCGAGTATAACAAAGACCCTCATCGAGTATAACAAAGTCCCCTGGTCGAGCATAACAAAGTCCCCTGATCGAGTATAACAAAGCCCTCTGATCGAGTATACCAAAGCCCCTGATTGAGTATGAAAAAAGCCCCCTTGTCGAGTATAACAAAGTCCCCTGGTCGAGTATAACAAAGTCCCATTATCGAGTAAAAGAAAGGCCCCTGAACGAGTATAACAAATGCCAATGGTCGAGTATAACAAAGTCCCCTGATCGAGTTTAACAAAGTCACCTGATCGAGTATAACAAAGCCCTCTGATCGAGTATAACAAAGTCCCATAATCAGAATAACAAAGTCCCCTGATCGAGTATAACAAAGTCCCATAATCAGAATAACAAAGTCCCCTGATCGATTATAACAAAGTCCCCTGTTCTAGCATAACAAAGTCCCTTCATCGAGTATAACAAAGTCCGGTAATCGAGTATAACAAAGTCACCTGATCGAGTATAACAAATGCCCATGGTCGAGTATAACAAATTCCCCTGGGCGAGTATAACAAATTCCGCTGATCGAGTATAACAAAGTTCCCTGATCGAGTATAACAAAGCCCCCTCATCGAGTATAACAAAGTCCCCTGGTCGAGCATAACAAAGTCCCCTGATCGAGAATAACAAAGCCCTCTGATCGAGTATAACAAAGCCCCCTGATTGAGTATGAAAAAAGCCCCTCTTGTCCAGTATAACAAAGTCCCCTGGTCGAGTATAACAAAGTCCCATTATCGAGTAAAACAAAGGCCTCTGATCGAGTATAACAAAGGGCCCTGGTTGAGTATAACAAAGTCCACTGATTGAGTATAACAAAGCCTCCTGATCGAGTATAACAAAGTCCCCTGATCGAGTATAACAAAGCCCTCTGATCGAGTATAACAAAGCCCCCTCATCGGGTATAGAAAAGCCCTCTGGTCGAGTATAACAAAGTCCCATGATCGAGTATAACAAAGGCCCCAAATCAAGTATAACAAAGTCTCCTGTCTAAAAAAAAAACACATACCCCTGATCGAGTATAACAAAGTCCCCTGATCGAGTATAACAAAGCCCTCTGATCGAGTATAACAAAGCCCCCTGATCGAGTATAAAAAAGCCCCCTGGTCGAGTATAACAATGTCCCCTGGTCGAGTAAAACAAAGTCCCCTGATCGAGTATAACAAAGTCCCATGATCAGAATAACAAAGTCCCCTGATCGAGTATAACAAAGTCCCCTGTTCTGGTATAACAATGTCCCTTGATCGAGTATAACAAAGTCCCGTAATCAAGTATAACAAAGTCCCCTGGTCGAGCATGACAAAGTCCCCTAATCGAGTATAACAAAGCCCCTTGATTGAGTATGAAAAAAGCCCCCTTGTTGAGTATAAAAAGATCCCCTGGTCGAGTATAACAAAGGCCCCCTAATCGAGTACAACAAATTACCCTCATCGAGTATAACAAAGTCAACTGATCGAGTATAACAAAGTCCCCTGGTCGAGTATAACAAAGTCCACTGATTGAGTATAACAAAAACCCCTGATCGAGTATAACAAAGTCCCCTGATCGAGTATAACAAAGTCCCCTGATTGAGTATAACGAAACCCCCAGATCGAGTATAACAAATTCCCCTGATCGAGTATAACAAAGTCCCTGATCGAGTATAACAAAGCCCCCTGATCGAGTATAACAAAGTCCCCTGGTCGAGTATAACAAAGTCCCCTGATCGAGTATAACAACGCTCCCTCATCGAGTTTAACAAAACCCCCCGATCGAGTATAAAAAAGCTCCCTGGTCGAGTATAACAATGTCCTCTGGTCGAGTATAACAAAGTCCCATGATCGAATATAACAAAGGCTCCTTATCGAGCATAACAAAGGCCCCTGGCCGAGTATGACAAAGTCACCTGATCGAGTATAACAAAGTCCCCTGATCGAATATAACAAAGTCCCCTGATCGAGAATAAGAAAGGCCCCTAATCGAGTATAACAAAGGCCCCTGGTCGAGTATAACAAAGTCCCCTGATCGAGTTTAACAAAGTCACCTGATCGCGTATAACAAAGTCCCCTGATCGAGTATAACAAAGTCCCCTAATTTAGTATAACAAAGTCCCCTGATCGAGTATAACAAAGCCCTCGATCGAGTATAACAAAGCCCCCTCATCGAGTACAGAAAAGCCCTCTGGTCGAGTATAACAAAGTCCCATGATCGAGTATAACAAAGCCCCAAATCGAGTATAACAAAGTCTCCTGTCCAAAAAACACATTCCTGATCGAGTATAACAAAGTCCCTGATCGAGTAAAGCCCCTGATCGAGTATATAACAAAGCCCCTGATCGAGTATAAAAAAACTGGTCGAGTATAACAATGTCCCTGGTCGAGTAAAACAAAGTCCCCTGATCGAGTATAACATAGTCCCATGATCAGAATAACAAAGTCCCCTGATCGAGTATAACAAAGTCCCCTGTTCTGGTATAACAAAGTCCCTTGATCGAGTATAACAAAGTGCCGTAATCAAGTATAACAAAGTTCCCTGGTCGAGCATGACAAAGTCCCGTAATCGAGTATAACAAAGCCCCCTGATTGAGTATGAAAAAAGCCCCCTTGTCGAGTATAAAATGGTCCCCTGGTCGAGTATAACAAAGGCCCCCTAATCGAGTACAACAAATTACCATGATCGAGTATAACAAAGTCAACTGATCGAGTATAACAAAGTCCCCTGGTCGAGTATAACAAAGTCCACTGATTGAGTATAACAAAACCCCCTGATCGAGTATAACAAAGTCCCCTGATCGAGTATAACAAAGTCCCCTGGTCGAGTATTACAAAGTCCCTTGATTGAGTATAACGAAGCCCCCAGATCGAGTATAACGAATTCCCCTGATCGAGTATAACAAAGTCCCTGATCGAGTATAACAAAGCCCCCTGATCGAGTATAACAAAGTCCCCTGGTCGAGTATAACAAAGTCCCCTGATCGAGTATAACAACGCTCCCTCATCGAGTTTAACAAAACCGCCCCGATCGAGTATAAAAAGCTCCCTGGTCGAGTATAACAATGTCCCCTGGTCGAGTATAACAAAGTCCCATGATCGAATATAACAAAAGCCCCTCATCGAGTATAACAAAGTCCCCTGGTCGAGTATAACAAAGTCCCCTGATCGAAAAAGGCAAAAAGCCTCATCGAAGTTTCACAAACCCCTGATCAGAGTATAAGCTCCCTGTTCGAAAGAGAACAATGTCCTCTGGTCGAGTATAACAAAGTCCCATGATCGAATATAACAAAGTCCCCTGGTCGAGCATGACAAAGTCCCCTAATCGAGTATAACAAAGCCCCCTGATTGAGTATGAAAAAAGCCCCCTTGTCGAGTATAACAAAGTCCCATTATCGAGTAAAACAAAGGCCCCTGATCGAGTATAACAAAAGCCCCTGGTCGAGTATAACAAAGTCCCCTGATCGAGTTTAACAAAGTCACCTGATCGCGTATAACAAAGTCCCCTGATCGAGTATAACAAAGTCCCCTAATTTAGTATAACAAAGTCCCCTCATCGAGTATAACAAAGCCCTCGATCTAGTATAACAAAGCCCCCTCATCGAGTATAGAAAAGCCCTCTGGTCGAGTATAACAAAGTCCCATGATCGAGTATAACAAAGCCCCAAATCGAGTATAACAAAGGCTCCTGTCCAAAAAATAACACATTCCCCTGATCGAGTATAACAAAGTCCCCTGATCGAGTATAACAAAGCCCTTTGATCGAGTATAACAAAGCCCCCTGATCGAGTATAAAAAAAGCCCCCTGGTCGAGTATAACAATGTCCCCTGTTCGAGTATAACAAAGACCCATTATCGAGTAAAACAAAGTCCCTGTTCTAGTATAACAAACTCCCCTGATCGAGTATAACAAAGTCCCCTGGTCGAGTATAACAAAGTCCCCTGATCGAGAATAACAAAGTCCCCTGATCGAATATAACAAAGCCCTCTGATCGAGTATAGCAAAGTCCCCTGATCGAGTATAAAAAAGCCCCCTGGTCGAGTATAACAATGTCCCCTGGTTGAGTATAACAAAGTCCCATGATCGAATATAACAAAGGCTCCTTATCGAGCATAACAAAGGCCCCTGGTCGAGTATAACAAAGTCCCCTGATCGAATATAACAAAACCCTCTGATCGAGTATAGCAAAGCCCCCTGATCGAGTATAAAAAAGCCCCCTGGTCGAGTATAACAAAGTCCCCTGTTCGAGTATAACAAAGTCCTATTATCGAGTATAACATAGGCCCCTGATCGAGTATAACTAAGTCCCCTGGTCGAGTATAGCAAATTTCCCTGGTCGAGTATAACAAAGTCCCCTGATCGAGTATAACAAAGCCCTCTGATCGAGTATAACATAAGCCCCTGATCGAGTATAACTAAGTCCCCTGGTCGAGTATAACAAATTTCCCTGGTCGAGTATAACAAATTCCCCTGATCGAGTATAACAAAGTCCCCTGGTCGAGTATAACAAATTCCCCTGATCGAGTATAACAACGTTCCCTGATCGAATATAACAAAGCCCCCTCATCGAGTATAACAAAGTCCCCTGGTCGAGCATAACAAAGTCAACTGATCGAATATAACAAAGCCCTCTGATCGAGTATAACAAAGCCCCCTGATTGAGTATGAAAAAAGAACCCTTGACGAGTATAACAAAGTCCCCTGGTCGAGTATAACAAAGTCCCCTAATTGAGTATAACAAAGTCCCCTAATCGAGTATAACAAAGCCCTCTGATCGAGTATAACAAAGCCCCCTCATCGGGTATAGAAAAGCCCTCTGGTCGAGTATAACAAAGTCCCATGATCGAGTATAACAAAGGCTCCAAATTGAGTATAACAAAGGCTCATGTCCAAAAAATAACACATTCCCATGATCGAGTATAACAAAGTCCCCTGATCGAGTATAACAAAGCCCTCTGATCGAGTATAACAAAGGTCCCTCATCGAGTATAAAAAAAGCCCCCTGGTCGAGTATAACAATGTCCCCTGGTCGAGTATAACAAAGTCCCATTATCGAGTATAACAAAGTCCCTGTTCTAGTATAACAAACTCCCCTGATCGAGTATAGCAAATTCCCCTGGTCGAGTAAAACAAAGTCCCCTGATCGAGTATAACAAAGTCCCATGATCGTGTATAACAAAGTCCCATAATCAGAATAACAAAGTCCCCTGATCGAGTATAACAAAGCCCCCTGTACTGGTATAACAAAGTCCCTTGATCGAGTATAACAAAGTCCCGTAATCGAGTATAACAAAGTCCCCTGATCGAGTATAACAAAGGCCCCTGGTCGAGTATACCAGATTCATCTGATCGAGTATAACAAATTCCACTGATCGAGTATAACAAAGTTCCCTAATCGAGTATAACAAAGCCCCCTCATCTAGTATAACAAAGTCCGCTGGTCGAGCATGACAAAGTCCCCTAATCGAGTATAACAAAGCCCCCTGATTGAGTATGAAAAAAGCCTCCTTATCGAGTATAAAAAGGTCCCCTGGTCGAGTATAACAAAGGCCTCCTAATCGAGTGCACAACAAATTACCCTGATCGAAAGTATAACAAAGTCCCCTGATCGAGTATAACAAAATCCCTGGTCGAGTATAACAAAGTCCACTGGATTGAGTATAACAACCCCCACCGAGTATAACAGTCCCCTGATCGAGTATATAACAGTCCCTGGTCGAGTATTACAAAGTCCCCTGATTGAGTATAACGAAGCACCCAGATCGAGTATAACAAATTCTCATCGAGTATAACAAAGTCCCCTGGTCGAGTATAACAAAGTCCCCTGATCGAGTATAACAATGCCCCCTCATCGAGTTTAACAAAAACCCCTGATCGAGAATAAGAAAGGCCCCTCATCGAGTTTAACAAAACCCCCCGATCGAGTATATAAAAGCTCCCTGGTCGAGTATAACAATGTCCCCTGGTCGAGTATAACAAAGTCCCATGATCGAATATAACAAAGGCTCCTTATCGAGCATAACAAAGGCCCCTGTTCGAGTATAACAAAGTCCCCTGATCGAGTATAACAAAGTCCCCTGATCGAGTATAACAAAGTCCCCTGATCGAGAATAAGAAAGGCCCCTAATCGAGTATAACAAAGTCCTCTCATCGGGTATAACAAATTCCCCTGATCGAGTATAACAAAGTTCCCTGATGGAGTATTACAAAGCCCCCTCATCGAGTATAACAAACTGCCCTGGTCGAGTATAACAAAGTTCCCTGATCGAATATAACAAAGTCCTGTGATCGAGTATAGCAAAGCCCCCTGATCGAGTATAAAAAAGCCCCCTGGTCGAGTATAACAAAAGTCCCTGGTCGAGTATAACAAAGTCCCATTATCGAGTAAATATAGGCCCCTGATCGAGTATATAACAAAGGCCTTAATCGAGTATAACAAAGTCCCCTGTGTCGACTATGCAATGAAACCCTTGGTCGAGTATAAACAAATTTCTGGTCGAGTATAACAATGTCCCCTGGTCGAGTATAACAAAGTCCCATTATCGAGAATAACAAAGTCCCTGTTCTAGTATAACAAACTCCCCTGATCGAGTATAGCAAAGTCCCCTGGTCGAGTAAAACAAAGTCCCCTGATCGAGTATAACAAAGTCCCATGATCGTGTATAACAAAGTCCCATAATCAGAATAACAAAGTCCCCTGATCGAGTATAACAAAGCCCCCTGTTCTGGTATAACAAAGTCCCTTGATCGAGTATAACAAAGTCCCGTAATCGAGTATAACAAAGTCCCCTGATGGAGTATAACAAAGGCCCCTGGTCGAGTATAACAGATTCCTCTGATCGAGTATAACAAATTCCCCTGATCGAGTATAACAAAGTTCCCTGATCGAGTATAACAAAGCCCCCTCATCGAGTATAACAAAGTCCCCTGGTCGAGCATAACAAAGTCCCCTAATCGAGTATAACAAAGCACCCTGATTGAGTATGAAAAACGCCCCCTTGTCGAGTATAAAAAGGTCCCCTGGTCGAGTATAACGAAGGCCCCCTAATCGAGTACAACAAATTACCCTGATCGAGTATAACAAAGTCCCCTGATCGAGTATAACAAAGCCCCTCTGCTAGTATAACAAAGTCCCCTGATCGAGTATAACAAAACCCCTGATCGAGTATAACAAAGTCCCTGATCGAGTATAACAAAGTCCCTGGTCGAGTATTACAAAGTCCCTTGATTTTCGAGGGATAACAGCCCCCAGATCGAGTATAACAAATTCCCCTGATCGAGTATAACAAAGTCCCGATCGAGTATAACAAAGCCCCCCTGATCGAGTATATAACAAAGTCCCTTGGTCGAGTATATAACAAAGTCCCCTGATCGAGTATAACAACGCTCCGTCATCGAGTTTAACAAAACCCCCCGATCGAGTATATAAAATGCTCCCTTGGTCGAGTATAACAATGTCCCCTGGTCGAGTATAACAAAGTCCCATGATCGAATATAACAAACCCCCCATCGAGTATATAAACAAAGTCCCCGGTCGAGTATAACAAAGTCCCCTGATCATATATAATAATGCCCCTCATCGAAGCTTAACAAAACCCCTCTTGATCGAAAGTATAAAAGTTCCCTGGTCGAGTATAACAATGTCCCCTGGTCGAGTATAACAAAGTCCCATGATCGAATATAACAAAGGCTCCTTATCGAGCATAACAAAGGCCCCTGGTCGAGTATAACAAAGTCCCCTGATCGAGTACAACAAAGTCCCCTGATCGAGTAAAACAAAGACCCCTGATCGAGAATAAGAAAGGCCCCTAATCGAGTATAACAAAGTCCTCTGATCGGGTATAACAAATTCCCCTGATCGAGTATAACAAAGTTCCCTGATGGAGTATTACAAAGCCCCCTGATTGAGTATAACAAACTGCCCTGGTCGAGTATAACAAAGTTCCCTGATCGAATATAACAAAGTCCTGTGATCGAGTATAGCAAAGCCCCCTGATCGAGTATAAAAAAGCCCCCTGGTCGAGTATAACAAAGTCCCCTGGTCGAGTGTAACAAAGCCCCATTATCGAGTATAACATAGGCCCCTGATCGAGTATAACAAAGGCCCCTAATCGAGTATAACAAAGTCCCCTGTGTCGACTATAACAAAGTCCCTTGGTCGAGTATAACAAATTCCCCTGATCGAGTATAACAAATTCCACTGATCGAGTATAACAAAGCCCCCTGATCGAGTATAACAAAAACCCCTGATCGAATATTAAAAAGCTCCCTGGTCAAGTATAACAATGTCCCCTGGTCGAGTATAACAAAGTCCCATGATCGAATATAACAAAGGCTCCTTATTGAGCATAACAAAGTTCCCTGGTCGAGTATAACAAAGTCCCCTGATCGAGTATAACAAAGTCCCCTGATCGAGTATAACAAAGTCCCCTGATCGAGAATAAGAAAGGCCCCTAATCGAGTTTAACAAAGTCCTCTGATCGAGTATAACAAATTCCCCTATCGAGTATAACAAAGTTCCCTGATCGAGTATTACAAAGCCCCCTGATCGAGTATAACAAAGTGCCCTGGTCGAGTATAACAAAGTCCCCTGATCGAATATAACAAAGCCCTGTGATCGAGTATAGCAAAGCCCCCTGATCGAGCATAAAAAAAGCACCCTGGTCTAGTATAACAAAGTCCTCTGGTCGAGTATAACAAAGTCAAATTATCGAGTATAACATAGGCCCCTGATCGAGTATAACAAAGGCCCCTAATCGAGTATAACAAAGTCCCCTGATCGACTATAACAAAGTCCTCTGGTCGAGTATAACAAATTCCCCTGATCGAGTATAACAAATTCCACTGATCGAGTATAACAAAGCCACCTGATCGAGTATAACAAAGTCCCCTGGTCGAGTATAACAAAGTTCCCTGATCGAGTATAACAAAGCCCCTGTTCTAGTATAACAAAGTCCCCTGATCGAGTATAACAAAGCCCCTGGTCGAGTACAACAAAGTCCCCTGATCGAGTATAACAAAGCCCCTGTTCTAGTATAACAAAGTCCCCTGATCGAGTATAACAAAGTCCCTTGATCGAGTAAAACAAAGTCCCCTGTTCTAGAATAACAAAGTCCCTTGATCGAGTATAAGAAAGTCCCGTAATCGAGTATAACAAAGTCCCCTAATCGAGTATAACAAAGGCCCCCGGTCGAGTATAACAAATTCCCCTGATCGAGTATAACAAATTCAACAGATCGAGTATAACAAAGTTCCCTGATCGAGTATAACAAAGCCCTCTGATCGAGTATGACAAAGTCCCCTGATTGAGTATGAAAAAAGCCCCCTTGTCGAGTATAACAAAGTCCCCTGGTCGAGTATAACAAAGTCCCATTATCGAGAAAACAAAGGCCCCTGATCGAGTATAACAAAGGCCCCTGGTCGAGAATAACAAAGTCCCCTGATCGAGTATAACAAAGTCCCCTGGTCGAGTATAACAAAGTCCACTGATTGAGTATAACAAAACCCCCTAATCGAGTATAACAAAGTCCCCTGATAGAGTATAACAATGTCCCCTGATCGAGAATAACAAAGTCCCCTGATTGAGTACAACAAAGCCCCCAGATCGAGTATAACAAATTCCCCTGATCGTGTATAATAAAGTCCTTAATCGAGTATAACAAAGCCCCCTGATCGAGAATAACAATGTCCCCTGGTCGAGTATAACAAAGTCCCCTGATCGAGTATAACAAAGCCCTCTCATCGAGTTTAACAAAACCCCCTGATCGAGTATAAAAAAGCTCCCTGGTCGAGTATAACAATGTCCCCTAATCGAGTATAACAAAGTCCCATGATCGAATATAACAAAGGCTCCTTATCGAGCATAACAAAGGCCCCTGGTCGAGTATAACAAAGTCCCCTGATCGAGTATAACAAAGTCCCCTGATCGAGTATAACAAAGTCCTCTGCTCGAGAAGAAGAAAGGCCCCTAATCGAGTATAACAAAGTCCTCTGATCGAGTATGACAAATTCCCCTGATCGAGTATAACAAAGTTCCCTGATCGAGTATTACAAAGCCCCCTGATCGAGTATAACAAAGTCCCCTGGTCGAGTATAACAAAGTCGCCTGATCGAATATAACAAAGTCCTGTGATCGAGTATAGCAAAGCCCCCTGATCGAGTATAAAAAAGCCCCCTGGTCGAGTATAACAAAGTCCCCTGGTCGAGTATAACAAAGTCCCATTATCGAGTATAACATAGGCCCCTGATCGAGTATAACAAAGGCCCCTAATCGAGTATAACAAAGTCCCCTGATCGACTATAACAAAGTCCCCTGGTCGAGTATAACAAATTCCCCTGATCGAGTATAACAAATTCCCCTGATCGAGTATAACAAAGCCCCCTGATCGAGTATAACAGAGTCCCCTGGTCGAGTGTAACAAAGTCCCTTGATCGAGTATAACAAAGCTCTCTGATCGAGTACAACAAAGCTTCCTCATTGAGTATAAAAAAGCCCTCTGGTCGAGTATAACAAAGTCCCATTATCGAGCGTAACAAAGGTCCCTGATTGAGTATAACAAAGGCCCCCTAATCGAGTACAACAAAGTACCCTGATCGAGTATAACAAAGTCCCCTGGTCGAGTATAACAAAGTCCCATTATCGAGTAAAACAAAGGCCCTGATCGAGTATAACAACGGCCCCTGGTCGAGTATAACAATGTCCCCTGGTCGAGTATAACAAAGTCCCCTGTTCTAGTATAACAAAGTCCCTTGATCGAGTATAACAAAGTCCCGTAATCGAGTATAACAAAGTCCCCTGCTTGAGTATAACAAAGTTTCCTGATCGAGTATAACAAAGTCCCATGATCGAGTATAACAAAGTCCCCTAATCGAGTATAACAAAGCCCTCTGATCGAGTATAACAAAGCCCCCTCATCGGGTATAGAAAAGCCCTCTGGTCGAGTATAACAAAGTCCCATGATCGAGTAAAACAAAGGCTCCAAATTGAGTATAACAAAGGCTCCTGTCCAAAAAATAACACATTCCCCTGATCGAGTATAACAAAGTCCTCTGATCGAGTATAACAAAGCCCTCTAATCGAGTATAACAAAGCCCCCTGATCGAGCATAAAAAAGCCCCCTGGTCGAGTATAACAAAGTCCCCTGGTCGAGTATAACAAAGTCAAATTATCGAGTATAACATATGCCCCTGATCGAGTATAACAAAGGCCCCTAATCGAGTATAACAAAGTCCCCTGATCGATTATAACAAAGTCCCCTGGTCGAGTATAACAAATTCCCCTGATCGAGCATAACAAATTCCACTGATTGAGTATAACAAAGCCCCCTGATCGAGTATAACAAAGCCCCTGTTCTGGTATAACAAAGTCCCCTGATCGAGTATAACAAAGTCCCCTGACCGAGTATAACAAAGTCCTGTTGCTCCGAATAACAAAGTCCTTGATCAGGCATAAGAAAGGGTCCGTAATCCCGAGTATAACAAAGTCCCCTGATCGAGTATAACAAAGTCCCCTGTTCTAGTATAACAAAGTCCCCTGATTGAGTATAACAAATTCAACAGATCGAGTATAACAAAGTTCCCTGATCGAGTATAACAAAGCCCTCTGATCGAGTATAACAAAGCCCCCTGATTGAGTATGAAAAAAGCCCCCTTGTCGAGTATAACAAAGTCCCTGGTCGAGTATAACAAAGTCCCATTATCGAGTAAAACAAAGGCCCCTGATCGAGTATAACAAAGGCCCCTGGTCGAGAATAACAAAGTCCCTGATCGAGTATAACAAAGTCCCCTGGTCCAGTATAACAAAGTCCACTGATTGAGTATAACAAAAACCCCTGATCGAGTATAACAAAGTCCCCTGATCGAGTATAACAATGACCCCTTGTCGAGAATAACAAAGTCCCCTGATTGAGTATAACAAAGCCCCCAGATCGAGTATAACAAATTCCCCTGATCGAGTATAATATAGTCCCTAATCGAGTATAACAAAGCCCCCTGATCGAGAATAACAATGTCCCCTGGTCGAGTATAACAAAGTCCCCTGATCGAGTATAACAAAGCCCCCTCATCGAGTTTAACAAAACCCCCTGATCGAGTATAAAAAAGCTCCCTGGTCGAGTATAACAATGTCCCCTAATCGAGTATAACAAAGTCCCATGATCGGATATAACAAAGGCTCCTTATCGAGCATAACAAAGGCCCCTGGTCGAGTATAACAAAGTCCCCTGATCGAGTATAACAAAGTCCCATGATCGAGTATAACAAAGTCCTCTGCTCGAGAAGAAGAAAGGCCCCTAATCGAGTATAACAAAGTCCTCTGATCGAGTATGGCAAATTCACCTGAACAAGTATAACAAAGATCCCTGATCGAGTATTACAAAGCCCCCTGATCGAGTATAAGAAAGTCCCCTGGTCGAGTATAACAAAGTCGCCTGATCGAATATAACAAAGTCCTGTGATCGAGTATAGCAAAGCCCCCTGATCGAGTATAAAAAAGCACCCTGGTCGAGTATAACAAAGTCCCCTGGTCGAGTATATCCAAGTCCCATTATCGAGTATAACATAGGCCCCTGATCGAGTATAACAAAGGCCCCTAATCGAGTATAGCAAAGTCCCCTGATCGACTATAACAAAGTCCCCTGGTCGAGTATAACAAATTCCCCTGATCGAGTATAACAAAGTCCCCTGGTCGAGTATAACAAAGGCCCCTAATCGAGTATAACAAAGTCCCCTGATCGAGTATAACAAAGCCCCCTGATCGAGTATAACAGAGTCCCCTGGTCGAGTGTAACAAAGTCCCTTGATCGAGTATAACAAAGCTAACTGATCGAGTACAACAAAGCTTCCTCATTGAGTATAAAAAAGCCCTCTGGTCGAGTATAACAAAGTCCCATTATCGAGCGTAACAAAGGTCCCTCATTGAGTATAACAAAGGCCCCCTAATCGAGTACAACAAAGTACCCTGATCGAGTATAACAAAGTCCACTGGTCGAGTATAACAAAGTCCCATTATCGAGTAAAACAAAGGCCCCTGATCGAGTATAACAAAGGCCCCTGGTCGAGTATAACAACATCCCTTGGTCGAGTATAACAAAGTCCCCTGTTCTAGTATAACAAAGTCCCTTGATCGAGTATAACAAAGTCCCGTAATCGAGTATAACAAAGTCCGCTGCTCGAGTATAACAAAGTTCCCTGATCGAGTATAACAAAGTCCCATGATCGAGTATAACAAAGTCCCCTAATCGAGTATAACAAAGCCCTCTGATCGAGTATAACAAAGCCCCCTCATTGGGTATAGAAAAGCGCTCTGGTCGAGTATAACAAATTCCCTTGATCGAGTATAACAAAGGCTCCAAATTGAGTATAACAAAGGCTCCTGTCCAAAAAATAACACATTCCCCTGATCGAGTATAACAAAGTCCCCTGATCGAGTATAACAAAGCCCTCTGATCGAGTATAACAAAGCCCCCTGATCGAGTATAAAAATGCCCCCTGGTCGAGTATAACAATGTCCCCTGGTCGAGTATAACAAAGTCCCATTATCGAGTATAACAAAGTCCCTGTTCTAGTATAACAAACTCCCCTGATCGAGTATAGCAAAGTCCCCTGGTCGAGTAAAACAAAGTCCCCTGATCGAGTATAACAAAGTCCCATGATCGTGTATAACAAAGTCCCATAATCAGAATAACAAAGTCCCCTGATCGAGTATAACAAAGCCCCCTGTTCTGGTATAACAAAGCCCCTTGATCGAGTATAACAAAGTCCCGTAATCGAGTATAACAAAGTCCCGTGATCGAGTATAACAAAGGCCCCTGGTCGAGTATAACAGATTCCTCTGATCGAGTATAACAAATTCCCCTGATCGAGTATAACAAAGTTCCCTGATCGAGTATAACAAAGCCTCCTCATCGAGTATAACAAAGTCCCCTGGTCGAGCATAACAAAGTCCCCTAATCGAGTATAACAAAGCACCCTGATTGAGTATGAAAAACGCCCCCTTGTCGAGTATAAAAAGGTCCCCTGGTCGAGTATAACAAAGGCCCCCTAATCGAGTACAACAAATTACCCTGATCGAGTATAACAAAGTCCCCTGATCGAGTATAACAAAGCCCCTGTTCTAGTATAACAAATTCCCCTGATCGAGTATAACAAAGTCCCTGATCGAGTATAACAAAGTCCCCTGTTCTAGAATAACAAAGTCCCTTGATCGAGTATAAGAAAGTCCCGTAATCATTATAACAAAAAGTCCCCTGATCGGGCTATAACAAAGGCCCACCGAGTATAACAAATTTCCCCTGATCCGGTATAACAAATTCCAACAGATCGAGAATAACAAAAGTTCCCTGATCAGCAATCTCGCCAGCCTCTGATCGAGTATAACCAAAGTCCCCTGATTGAGTATGAAAAAAAGCCCCTTGTCGAGTATAACAAAAGTCCCCTGGTCGAGTATAACAAAGTCCCATTATCGAGTAAAACAAAGGCCCCTGATCGAGTATAACAAAGGCCCCTGGTCGAGAATAACAAAGTCCCCTGATCGAGTATAACAAAGTCCCCTGGTCCAGTATAACAAAGTCCACTGATTGAGTATAACAAAAACCCCTGATCGAGTTTAACAAAGTCCCCTGATCGAGTATAACAATGTCCCCTTGTCGAGAATAACAAAGTCCCCTGATTGAGTATAACAAAGCCCCCAGATCGAGTATAACAAATTCCCCTGATCGAGTATAATTAAGTCCCTAATCGAGTATAACAAAGCCCCCTGATCGAGAATAACAATGTCCCCTGGTCGAGTATAACAAAGTCCCCTAATCGAGTATAAAAAAGCTCCCTGGTCGAGTATAACAATGTCCCCTAATCGAGTATAACAAAGTCCCATGATCGAGTATAACAAAGTCCCCTGTTCTAGAATAACAAAGTCCCTTGATCGAGTATAAGAAAGTCCCGTAATCGAGTATAACAAAGTCCCCTGATCGAGTATAACAAAGGCCCCTTTTCGAGTATAACAAATTCCCCTGATCGAGTATAACAAATTCAACAGATCGAGTATAACAAAGTTCCCTGATCGAGTATAACAAAGCCCTCTGATCGAGTATAACAAAGTCCCCTGATTGAGTATGAAAAAAGCCCCCTTGTCGAGTATAACAAAGTCCCCTGGTCGAGTATAACAAAGTCCAATTATCGAGTAAAACAAAGGCCCCTGATCGAGTATAACAAAGGCCCCTGGTCGAGAATAACAAAGTCCCCTGATCGA
>NW_024746052.1:0-12906 GCF_018991925.1 Homarus americanus
TTATTATTATACGTAGGAGCAGGGAGGGCAAGGAGCAGTAGACAGGAAGCAGTGTCTTGCCAAATTTACTACATCACCTGCACACTCACCTGCTGGTCCTCCCACTCTCCACTAATGAGAACTATCATGTGTCGCACCTGTATGACACATCACTGCCTAAATATACATATCCCTAGTTCACACCTCATATACTCGAACACGCTGGGGAGCTTCAATTATAGGTTAGACAGATATATGAGCGATAGGTGTTAGGTGTAAACGGGACTGCTTATAGTATAGGCCAATAGACCCGTTTCAGTTTTTTCCATTCTTATGTTCTTATGTTATCCTTAATCTGTTCCAGACATTCCCGAAATTTCAGTCCATAATTGGGATGGGAGGCAGACATGGATTATGCGTATCCCGGGTATCTTGTGTCGCCTCTTGAGAATCAGTAAAATGTAGCTAAGATGTCGTGTGGAACAATATTGTAAAAGAGTTCACGCTCATGATCTTTGACTTTAAATATTATATGACAAATCCGGGCTGCTGATGTTGACCTGTGGAACGTGATGGTCATTTAGAAAATAACTTTAAATATTATATGACAAATCCGGGCTGCTGATGTTGACCTGTGGAACTTGATGGTCATTTAGAAAATAAATAAATACACTGCGAGTTACTTAAAGACATTCGTTTAACAAATAAAGGAGATGAAATTAACGTGAAAGGTTGATATCTTAAACTATAGTTAGAGAATTGAAGAAATAAGATAAGAGTGGGCGGGGCAAGAGAGACCCTTACGAGACTAACACAAAACAAAACAACGTCCAAATATTTAGTAGAAAGACGAGACTGGCCAAGGAAGACCTAAGACAGAAGACCTTAATTGGAAACACCTGGTTGTGGACTGACACAGGTACAGATGGTCTACATATACACACATTTACACGTGTCTTATTTTCAGACCATCTAAGTACACCCACCTAAAAATTATTCGGCACCCGTGTCATATTGTATCACGCCGTAAGGGTGCCGAATCATTTTTTATTGAGTGCACAACTTATTGGCACACATCGGGATGGCCTCTCTGGCCGATTTGTACTGTACTGTACTCCACTAAAAATGATTCGCACCCTTACGGCGTACAATATGACCACAATAATAACACACACACACACTTAAGATAAGTGTAATTTATTTTCAGTTTCATTTTATTTTTTCTAACATCGCTGAACGTTTTCACATTTGTCAGTCTTTTAGTTTACAGGAAAATAACTTATTTCACAACCATGTTCTCTTCTCCATATATGAAGAGAAATTCACAACTTACGGGACCAATATTTACCAAACGCGTCAACTTTGATTCTGCTGTTATTAATCTTTCCTTCGTTCAGATCAGTTCCCCTTCATCTCCGCAATGCTCTTCCAGCGTGTTTACATTGGATCACCTGAAGCATCTCCACCCCAACACCTAATTCACCAGAAGATCAACCACCCTAAGCTAACTTAACCTATCCTAACCTAACATAAGCTATCCTATCCTAACCTAGCATAACTTAGCCTATCCTAACCTAACATAACATAACCTAACCTAGCATATCCTAACCTAGCGTAACCTAACCTATCCTAACTTAGCATAACTAAACCTATCCTAACCTGACATAACCTAACCTATCCTAACATAACCTAACCTAGCATAACTAAGCCTAAATTATCCTAACCAAGCATAACCTATCGTAAACTAGCATAACCAAGCCCAACCTAACCTAACCTAACCTAACCTAACCTAATCTAACCCTCTCATCTCATCCCCCCCCCCCCCAAACAGTATTAGGGTGGTTAATATTTAGGTAACATAAGCTGCTGGAGTGGAGATTCTTCAGGTGATCCTTAATAACTAATGACCTGTGTCCTAATAAATACAAACACCAAGGAGGTTGAATGGAGACAAACAGCATCCAGACTAAGAAGTTGAGTCACGACCCAACTCTTACACTAATCTCTTCCAGCATTTCTTACCCGACAAACCTTCTCACGTGTTCTTTTAATCCTTACAAAATATACAGTTTATATCCGTGAGACTAGAAAATCTGTACCTGCAGTTTGTCGTCGTTTAAAGGCAACTTAAAATTATTTTTTTTATTCAGAACACTAACAATCACCAAGCACTAACCGTCCACTTCCTCACCCTTCTGACTCACAGGTAAACACGTCCCTCTGTTACCTTCCCCTCCTATTCATTTCTTACATTCGTGTCAGTACAAATTCATCATCCTCTTCTTTTACCTGACTCGAGAAAATGAGACCCGGTAATTACCATGTTATTTGGGTGACACTCTTCGTTCTGTGACGACAAAACTAATATTACGTCATCAGTGAAATTTGGTGTATAAAAACGGTGATGCATCAAGAGACGTTGTTTAGGGTTGAGATGGCAAGTAACGGGGGGAGAGAGAGAGAGAGAGAGAGAGAGAGAGAGAGAGAGAGAGAGAGAGAGAGAGAGAGAGAGAGAGAGTTATAAACAAACACATTAGGACTGAGCGATACTTTGGGACGGAGAGACAATGAGATGGAGAGACGTTAAGAGTGAGAGCTGGGAAGAGTGAGATATGCGAAACATGAGAGTTGAAATGGATGAGAAAATCAGCTTGAGTGTGGAAAGGTGGGAGAACAAGAGACAAACAGTGTGAGAGTGACAATGGGTGCGAGAGGTGGTGGGTAAGGGTGTGCCCAAGCTCTATAGAAGAGGAGGTCATCCCAGACCTGAGCCAAAATGCGACCCAGCTCGAGCATGACGTCACCGGTAGAGAGGTCGAGAGACCCGGTGTCCTCAGTCACATAATGCCCGCTAATTGTGTTGTGTTTGGGTGTAATTCTTGGTTCAAACGAGAGGGGAATATACACTTCCATACACGTCATAAAGATGAAGAACTAAGATACAGTGGATTAACCTCTTCAAGAGAAAAGACAACATTAATACTGCTAATGCTTGGATATGCTCGGTGGGCATTGAACAGCTGCCAGAGGCGGACAGAAACTGCAGTCCATTGTAAAAGTAGTTTGATAACTATTGATTATGAATTTTATATATTTTTCACAAATTTACCATAAGTTTAACACTAGAGATTCGGTAAATAATGTCAGAAGCAAATAAAACTGTGCCCTGGTAGTGTTGTGTAATGAATTGGAAAATCTATCAGAGTCTGGTAATAAATTTTCAGGGCACTCCCCCTTCTTCCTCTCCCCTTTTCCCCACTCCCTCTCCTCCTCTCATTAAGAACATAACAATGGAGGAAACATTCATCGGGTCTAATGGCCCATACTAGGCTGCCCGTTTACACCCAACCCATATCGCTCACGTGTCATGTGAGGTTATAAGAACACAAGAACATAACGAGTCTGCAATAGGCCGGTTGTCATGTGCATGGCAGCTCCTGTCAGGAGTTACAACCACCCTATATCTTCCATGAATCTATCTAGCCTCCTTTTAAAACTTTCCAGCGTTCCAGCACTTACTACAAAGTTGCTAAGCTTGTTCCACTCGTCCACCACCCTATTTGTGAACCAGTTCCTTCCTATCTCCCTCCTAAACCTAAACTTATCCAACTTAAATCCGTTGCTACGAGTCCTATCCTGCTCGGATATTATAAGAACTTTAACTATATCACCCACTTAAATACTTCTATCATATCTCCCCGCACTCTTCGTCTTTCTAGGGAATGCAAGTTTAGTTTCTTTAACCTATCTTGATATGGAAGGTTTCTAAGTCCCTGAATAATTTTCGTCATTCTTCGCTACATCGACTCCAGTGAATTGATATTCATTCTATAATAAGGGCACCAGGAGTGAACAGCATAATCGAGGTGCGGCCTGACTAGCGCAAGGTATAATTGCAATATGACCTCCGCACTCTTATTACTTACACTTCTATATATAAAACCTAATACTCTGTTTGCCTTATTTCGAACATTAACGCACTGTTTTCTAGGCCGAAGGTCCGGGCTTACGAGTACCCCTAAATCTCTTTCACAAGTCGACTTCTCTAGGTTGATGTTGTTAAGGCTGTATACGTTGACAGTATTTGTTCTTCCAATATTAAATACGCTGCACTGCCATTTTTCTGACCACTCCTGCAGTTTATTTAAATCCTCCTGTAGTGCATTTGCATCCTGCCCTGAATTAATCTGCCGCCCTATTTTGGTGTCATCCGTAAACTTGCTTATGTCACTGTTGACCCCAGTATCTACAGTGTAGATAATGAACAAGAGTGGGACCAGTACTGACCCCTGGGGAACCCCACTAGTTACACAGTCCCACTCAGATTAAAACCATCTACGCTGACCCTCTATGTTCTATCGGTGAGCCATGATTTTATCCAATTTAAAATTTCCCCTCGATACCATGAGCCTTAACTTTTCTCAGAAGCCTCTGATGTGGTACTCTGTCAAACGCTTTGCTAAAGTCTAAGTAAATAACATCGTAATTTTCGTCATTATCTACTACCTCATAGACTTTCCTAAAAAACATCAGCAGATTTGTTAAGACAAGATTTTCCCTTTGTAAATCCATGTTAAGAGTCGTAGATTAATTTGTTTTTCTCTAAATGCGATCGGATGCTATTTGCTATAATCGATTCAAGAAATTTCCCCACTACTGACATCAAACTAATCGGCCGGTAATTTGACGCTGAGGCTCTGTCTCCCTTTTTGAATATGGGTACTACATTTGCCTGTCTCCACAACTCTGGCACAACTCCGGTGTCTAATGATTTTGTAAATAGATTTACGAAGGGTCCGCTAATTTGTTCCTTTCATTCTTTCAAAACTCAAGGGAAAATTTCATCCGGCCCTGGGGATTTTGTCTTCTTTAATTTATTTATCTTCTTAAGAACATCCTCTTTTCTGATAGTGACATTCTTTAATTTCTCTTCTTCATTTCCCCTAAATATCAGTTCCACCTCTGGCGTTTCCTCGTGAATTTCTTCTGTGAAAACTGATAAGAAGTAGCTGTTTAATGCTTTGCTTATTTTTTCATTATCATCGATCAACTTCCTCCCTCTGTGACTTTAAAGGCCGCACTTTGTCCTGGACCTTTGTCCGATATACCTGGAAAAATCTCTTGGGATTCGCCTTGGATTCTCTTGCTATCCTGATTTCGTAGGCCCTCTTTGCCTTCCGTACATTTTTCTTAACATTCCTAGATAGTTTATTATACCTATCTCAGAGATGCTCCTCCCCTCCCTTAAATTTCTTATCTTTCTTTATTCCTATGTCATGTTTAAGTTTTTTGGTCATCCACTTTAGCTCATTCTTATTTGACCAAATTTTTCTGTATGGTATATTTTGTTCCTGTGCTTTACATAATATACTAGTGAATTTAGTATAGTCGTCATCGACTGTTGTGTCGCTGGTGGCCTCACCAATTCCTACTGGAGACTGACCTAACCGTTCCCAGGTGACCTCACCTAGGTACCTTCTCAACCCCTCATAATCCGCCGATCGAAAGTCTGGGACTCTGACCATATTGTCATTATTTTTAGTTTCCAAATTTAGGGTAAACCTGATTTCTCTGTGATCACTGTTCCCTAGTTCTTCCCCTATTGTGATATCTCTGATAATATTTTCTTTATTTGTTAATACTAGGTCTAATATATTGTCACCTCTAGAAGGTTCTGTAATTAGTTGTTTTAAAAATTGTCCTGTACTGCGTCTAGGAAGTCTTCAGATTCATAGTCACCTATAATGTTGTCCCAGTCAATATTTCTGAAGTTGAAAACCCCCATAATGCTGTCCTACTCATTTCCTGCCATATGGGCTGAGCTGCTTCTTTCCCAAGACTTGGGGGCCTGTAAATCACTCCCATAATTAGTTTTTCGCTTCCTTCTGCCATTTCTACCCATACAGATTCAGTTCCTATTTCACCCCTTTATTGTATTATTAATGCAACATTTTAATGTATCCCTGACGAAGAGTGCGACCCCTCCCCCCTTCCTACCTTCCCTGCCCATGAGAAAAAGGTTGTACCCTTCTATGTGATACTCAGATAAAAAGTTCTTGCTCGCCAGATTCATCCAGGTTTAGGTGAGTGCTATGACGTCTACATTCTCGTTACATACAATTGCTCTCAGCAAGTCTATTTTATTTCTAATGTTCCTACTGTTTGTATAGTATACATTTAAACCTACCCTTCCCTGGTCCTGTTTTACCCATTGTCCTGAGTAACCAATTCTACTCCCCAGGACCTGCTTGCTGTTTTACTCCCGCTTACCTTGACCTCTATCTACTGGCGAAACCTCCCCTTAGGAGTGACAATTTCACCCTCCAGGGATGCAGACAACGTCTTTACCCCCGCGCGAGACAAGTGTACCCCGTCACGACTGTACAGGTAGTCGTTGCCATAGAATCGTCGCCAGTTATCAATGAATGCCCAACTGCCCAACCACTGCTTTCACAATTTTGTTTCCAGTCGGCAATTTATAGCAATTGCCTTGGACAGCCTTTCACCGCCAACTCCTCTTCTAGACAAGACACCACTACTATCGGGATCCCTCCCCTATCTCTAACCTTCCCTAGCGGCTCCCTATACCTCTTGTAAAGTTCCTCACTCCTAACCTTTGCTATGTCGTTGCCTCCTACACTAAGACACACTTCTGGATTGGTACCTTCCCCTGACAAGACTATCTATCCTCTCAGCTACATGCCCTATCCCAGCCCCAGGAAAACACACCCTAGTCCTACGTTTCCTATCTCTTGCACAACAAGTCCTATCTAAGAACTTCACCTCACGTCTACATTATTAATATAATGAGCACAACAGGGAGGAAAGATTATCCTGTAGGCAATTGTACATAGTTACGTCTCTCTCTCTCTCTCTCTCTCTCTCTCTGCCCTATTGGACATAGGAACATTAATAGTTGCAGACAAGTCAGATGAAGAGAGACCAGTTCTGATCACTGAGGATCTACAACGTCAACTGGATGAGGTAAGGAGGGAGAGAGATGTTCCTCTCACTGATAAAAAAAGAGGATGGGAGAAGGAGATGATTTATTTGCATGGCCAAAGAGAAAATGCTTTTATTAAGGCTACTGCTACGACTAATGATGTTTTTAGTAGTTATTTGTTCTCTTCTCAAGTGAATTTTTTCTCAACTGTCCCTGTAATATACTGGTGTGAGGAGGATATCAGTCGAGTACTGACCTTTCGCAGCTTAAGCCCCGAAAGCTTATCGCTATTTGCCGGATAAAAGTCTATTACCGTTCCCATCTATCAGTACACTACATCGTTGGATTCTAAGCTCAATTGGAACCAGGTGTGTTGCATGCAGTTCTGCAACTGTTGTATCATAAATGTGAGTCTATGGGTGACTGTAAACGTCTACGTGTTTTATCTTTTGATGAAACAAGTGTCAGTGAAGATAACACTTGTCTTGTGAGGTCATAACTACTGTCACCTCACTCACACCTGGAGGGAAAGGCAGCACCTGTGATCACCTGCCCTAACTACCCCCTCCCCCTATAATCTGTTGTCAGTGACTGTAACACTTATCATATGAAGTCATAACTCCTGTCACCTCATGTCTACATTATTAACATAATGGACACAACAGGGAGGAAAGGAACTCCTGTAGGCAACTGTATATATAGTTATAATTACCCTATCTTAAGCTGCAGTTATTTAAATACATGACTAAAACTGAAATACATTGTTTTTCTTTTAACCTTTCCTTCTGTGTATCACCCACCACACTGACTGGTGTCCTTAGCTAAAGTTATATGCAAGATTAAACTCTCTATTAGTATTATTTTCTATGTGAGATACTGAGATAACAAAGTATAGTATATAGAACCATAAAATGTTCTGTTTATAAGGGGTGAGAGGTAGGCGAGGGAGTCTACCTGCTGACGTCAGCAAGGCTCCACCCACCGCACACGGGTTGACCTCTTCTTCTGTTTCACTTTTGGGGAAAACTTTTGACTGGCCATAAACGATCCTGTAGATCATAAATATACAAAAAAATAATGCCTTCATACAAAATGTAACCAGAAATGACGTGACCTAACCTAACTTAACCTAATCTAAACTAATCTTGCCAAGTCTAACCTAAACTAATCTAGCCTAGCCTAACAATCTAACCTAACCTAAAATAATCTAGCCTTGCCTAGCCTAACCTAACCAAACCTAATCAAATCAAACCAAACCAAACCTAACCTAACCGAACCTAACCTATCCTACTTAAAGTATAATTTAACCATCATATGACAATAAACGACGTTTTAACTGGAACACTAAATTTTATCATATACGAATTAATCTGAATTAAGTTGTAATAATAAAACCAAAAAGTTATCTCTATTTAACTAAAACGACTGATGATTTGTAAAAACTTAATCGTAGACTATGTAATCTTGACCATTAAACTAAATACGGATAATTGCCTAATATCGATAACTTCTATGCATGATTTTTAAGCTTCTAACTGGCCATCGGCGATCATGTACTTCATCATATTAGGTATTAATAAATTGTTTAATAGAAAACTTAAACTAACTTAACCTAATCTTAACGAATATTACCTAAGTGTAATTATTTTTTTTTCGTTTTCAATACAGGATAATCATCTTGGGTGATATATTATTAAGATATATTCTAAACAACGTAAATGTGAACGAAAGTTTCGGAAAAAACAATTAAATCTAAAGTTACTCAAAACAATAGTAAAGACAAACTATACAGATAAGAAAACAAATACCAGTAATAAGTACAAGCAATAAATAACTAAATAAACCCCGAAACTAAATATATATATATTACGATGTTCTTTGTCTTTTATATTATATACTTACTGTAGTATGTACTTATAACGTATTTAATGACGTAACAATAATGGATGCCCCTCGTGTACGAGGATGGCTGGCACCAGGGCCACCCAAGGAGTGAATTAGTTTAAGGTGTAGAAGCTGTCACCAACACAACAACCATCACCCTAGGGTAACGAGTTGCATGATCCAGTGTCAAGGAATAGTATGAGATGACCGGATAACTCGCCAACTGCACTGGTTAACCATTACCCCAGAACACGATGCGGAAATCGATTAACATCCAAGTTCCCAATTACTGCTAGATAGACAGAGGTAAATGGCTTTAAAAAAATGCCTATAGTTTCACAATGGCCTGGAATCGAACACGGGTCCACTGGCTTGCGAGGCGAGCATGCTGACCATTACACCACAAGACACCAAAATCACGTATAGTAAAAAGTTTTTTTTTTTTTTTTTCGTGCCGGTCAAGCCCCGACCAGAGGTTAGCTAGACCCCCGGACAACTCTTTCGGAGCTTGACCAGCACGTCGTATTGGTATTATCATCTCGGATTACTTATATGTTACAAAGTCACTTGCGAGTTTTTCAATGTTTTTTTATAATATTTACTTATTCTAAGCTAAATGTTAACAAATAATTGACTTAAATAATAAGAAAAAAGGGATGATTACCGATTAGTGATAACGTCTATATATGTCTCTTTTGGGGGAAAATTTTGACTGGCCATAAACGACTCTGTAGATCATAAATATACATATAAATAAATACCTTTGTACAAAATGTCACCTAAACTAACCTAACCTAAACTAATCTAGCCTAACCTAAACTAATCTAGCCTAACCTAAACTAATCTAGCCTAACCTAAACTAATCTAGCCTAATCTAAACTAATCTAGCCTAACCTAACATAACCTACTTATAGTATAATTTAACCATCATATAAGAACATAAGAATGGAGGAAACTGCAGCGGGCCTACTGGGCAGTCCCATTTACACCCAACCCCTATTGCTCATATAAGCATCCAACCTATGTTTGAAGCTATCCAGCGTATTCGAGTTAATGATGATATTTGATAACTTATTCCATTCGTCCACTACTCTGTTTCCAAACCAGTGTTTACCAATTTCGCGCCTAGATCTAAATTTGTCTAATTTAAAACCATTGTTACGAGTTCGACGTTTCAACTGGAACACTAAATTTTACCATATACGAATTAATCTTAATTAAGTTGTAATAATAAAACCAAAAAGTTATCTCTATTTGACTAAAACGACTGATGATTTGTGAAAGCTTAATCGTAGACCATATAATCCTGGCCATTAAACTAAATAGGGATAATTGCCTGATATCGATAACTTCTATGTATTATTTTAAGCTTCTAACTGGCCATCGGCGATCATGTACTTCATCCTATTCGGTATTAATAAATTGTTTAATAGAAAACTTAAACTAACTTAACCTAACCTTAACGAATATTCCCCAAGCGTTTCGACAAAACAAAAACAATTAAATCTAAAGTTACTCTAAACAATAGTAAACTATACAGATGAGAGGAAAACAAATACCAGTAATAAGTACAAGTAATAAATAACTTAATAAACCCTAAAACGAAATAAATATATTTCGATGTTCTTTGTCTTTTATATTATATACTTACTGTAGTATATACTTATAACATATTTAATGACGTAACAATAATGGATGACCCCCGTGTACGAGGATGGCTGGCACTAGGGCCACCCAAGGTCTATAGAAGAGAGATTTATTTGCTTTTGAAATTATTTACGGAATCTCTAATGTTAAATTTATGGTAAATGTTTTGACAAATATAGAAAATTCATATTCAATATTTAGCAAACTACTTTTACAATGAACTGCAGTTTTTGTCAGCCTCTGGCAGCTGTTCAATGCCCACCGAGCATATCCAAGCATTAGCAGTATTAATGTTGTCTTTTCTCTTGAAGAGGTTAACCCACTGTATCTTAGTTCTTCATCTTTAGGACGTGTATGGAAGTGTATATTCCCCTCTCGTTTGAACCAAGAATTACACCCAAACACAACACAGTTAGCGGGCATTATGTGACTGAGGACACCAGTTTTTACAGTTGTGGCTGCAGCCAACTGAGGGGTGGTCTCTAGACCTCTCTACCCAGTAACGTTACGCACGACCTGGGTCTCGATTTGGGTCAGGTTTGGGATGACCTCTTCTATAGACCTTGGGTGTGTGGGAGGCCAGGTGTTGGGTGGATGTGACTTGCTATGTACACGGAACTGGAGTGAAGAGCAAACACAATAACGGGGTAGTGATGTGTGATGTGTGTAATGAAGCAACCTCTTCCTCACCTCCCTTCTTCCCCCTTACATCTTCCTCCCCAATACCCCCTTTCTCCCTTACATCTTCCTCCCCAGTACCTCATCTTCCCCTTACTTCTTCTTCCCTATTACTTACTCTCTCCCTCACTCTTACCTCTTCCTTCACCCTCACCTCTTCCTTCCCCCTCACCTCTGTTCATCTCCCTTATCCTTACCCCTCCCTCACGTCTCCCTCTCCTCTCCTCACCTCCCAACCTTTACTATCTAAATGGCTCCCCACTTATAGTTATAGACCACCAAGATGTTATTCTCCCTCATCATTAATGCTACAGTCATAATAAGTGTTGATCTTAAGACAGTATTAGCTGCTGTCTCCCACCGCTGCCAGTACTGTAGGAGCGAGGCAGCGGTGATAAGCCTCACAACAAACTCCGAAAATATTAACTGGTAAGTGTTGTTAAACTGAAGTTCATTATTATTGATGTTAAAAAAGTCTTCGTATGAATTGTATAGAGTTCAGTATTGTTACGTACACTGATCGCTGCAGCTGCTTGTATTGTTTTGTCATCATTGTGCTGGAGTTGTTTGCTTACAGCTGGAGTTGTTTGCTAGCCACTTTACGGAAACGGCGGTGAAAATAATATACAGGATATATCTGAGTAACTTTTTTCAAATGCTTTAAGATTTATTTTAGCACAATTATTAGTCGTTGTGTAAGAAAATAATTATATTTATAGGCATTTATTTATCATTTCAACTGATAGCGAATTATTAAGCAAGACCCCATCTCCATAAGTACTTAACAGACCAGCTTCAAGAACGACTCCTTTCCGTTAAAAGTGGATCTCTGAGTGAGTCACTTAGTCACTTACTACCCAACTTTGTAAAGATGACTCATGTACAGAACTAAACAAATAATGTATTGGAAATACATTTTTTAACATTCAATACCATAATATCCTGACCCCTGGGGTCCGTCAGACACACACCCTTGGTGACCTCTACTCCTTAACTTTAATCGTTTTGTGCTACCGCTCACAGGATGAATATGGGTGCACTATAAACTAGCCGCTGTATGTGGCAAAATTCAAAAGCGGATCCCCGCCATCTTCACTACACAGCACACTACACTACACTACACCACACACACACGCACCACCACACACACACACACATATATATAGATGATCAGTACGGATGAGCCTCGACCTGAGCCCTGACAGAATATTACGGTTGTACTAATTCGTCAGGCCGCGGTGAGGAAGTGTATGAGAGTGATTTGGGAAGTTATAGTTATGTTCCATATAACATATTTAAAGTTTATTCACCTGTGTGTGTGTGTGTGTGTGTGTGTGAAGCCTTGAATTTGAATTTTGAGTTTTGCCACATACAGCGGATAGTGTATTGTATCCACACTTTTGCACTCAGTAGCTAAGTCAATTCCCACGTATAGAACTAAACACAAACGTGCTTGAATGTCCCTCACGCAGGTGTGAATAACAAAGTGTGCGGCCAGGTGTATTGTCTCACTGCTGTACTCACGCAGGTGTGAATAACAAAGTGTGCGGCCAGGTGTATTGCCTCAACCGCTGTACTCACGCAGGTGTGAATAACACAGTGTGCGGCCAGGTGTATTGCCTCAACCGCTGTACTCACGCAGGTGTGAATAACACAGTGTGCGGCCAGGTGTAGTGCCTCACACTGTTGTACTCAGGCAGGTGTTATAAGTTTAACCTGTATGTACAGTACCTCAAAATTCCAATTAGCATCGAAAACAACAACAAAAATAAATT
>NW_024746053.1:0-23868 GCF_018991925.1 Homarus americanus
AATTTGTATCACAGAAAATGGGAAATATCTACTTTCCGGGAAAGTTGGTTATCAACTTTCCCGAAAAGTAGATTATCTACTTTCCCGAAAAGTAGATAATCTACAGAAAATATGGTAATATTTCCATAAAAGTCGATATTCTACTTCGCCAAAAATTCGATAATCTACTTTCCCGAAAAGTAGATAATCTACTTTTCGGGAAAGTAGATAACCAACTTTCCCGGAAAGTAGATATTTCCCATCTTCTGTGATACAAATCTCCCGTTTTCTATGACAATCTACTTCTTAAAAGTAGGGAATATTTTACCAAAAAGTCGATATTCTACTTCCCCAAAAATTCGATAATCTACTTTCCCGAAATGTAGATAATCTACTTTTCGGGAAAGTAGATAACCAACTTTCCCGGAAAGTAGATATTTCCCATTTTCTGTGATACAAATTTCCCGTTTTCTATGATAATCTACTTCTTAAAAGTAGGTAATATTTTACCAAAAAGTCGATATTCTACTTCCCCAAAAATTCGATAATCTACTTTCCGGAATGTAGATAATCTACTTTTCGGGAAAATAGATAACCAACTTTCTCGGAAAGTAGATATTTCCCATTTTCTGTGATACAAATTTCCCGTTTTCTATGATAATCTACTTCTTAAAAGTAGGTAATATTTTACCAAAAAGTCGATATTCTACTCTCAAAATTTGATAATCTATTTCTCTCCCAAAGTAGATATCTACTTTCGGAAAGTAGATAACCAACTTTCCTGGAAAGTAGATATTCCCATTTTCTGTGATACAAATTTCGTTTTCTAAGATAATCTACTTTAAAAGTAGGTAATATTTTACCAAAAAGTCGATATTCTACTTCCCCAAAAATTCGATAATCTACTTTCCCGAAATGTAGATAATCTACTTTTCAGGAAAGTAGATAACCAACTTTCCCGGAAAGTAGATATTTCCCATTTACTGTGCTACAAATTTCCCGTTTTCTATGATAATCTACTTCTTAAAAGTAGGTAATATTTTACCAAAAAGTCGATATTCTACTTCCCCAAAAATTCGATAATCTACTTTCCCAAAAAGTAGATAATCTACTTTTCGGGAAAGTAGATAACCAACTTTCCCGGAAAGTAGATATTTCCCATTTTCTGTGATACAAATTTCCCGTTTTCTATGACAATCTACTTCTTAAAAGTAGGTAATATTTTACCAAAAAGTCGATATTCTACTTCCCCAAAAATTTGATAATCTACTTTCCCAAAAAGTAGATAATCTACTTTTCGGGAAAGTAGATAACCAACTTTCCCGGAAAGTAGATATTTCCCATTTTCTGTGATACAAATTTCCCGTTTTCTATGATAATCTACTTCTTAAAAGTAGGTAATATTTTACCAAAAAGTCGATATTCTACTTCCCCAAAAATTCGATAATCTACTTTCCCGAAATGTAGATAATCTACTTTTCAGGAAAGTAGATAACCAACTTTCCCGGAAAGTAGATATTTCCCATTTTCTGTGCTTCAAATTTCCCGTTTTCTATGATAATCTACTTCTTAAAAGTAGGTAATATTTTACCAAAAAGTCGATATTCTACTTCCCCAAAAATTTCATAATCTACTTTCCCGAAAAGTAGATAATCTATTTTTCGGGAAAGTAGATAACCAACTTTCCCGGAAAGTAGATATTTCCCATTTTCTGTGATACAAATTTGCCGTTTTCTATGATAATCTACTTCTTAAAAGTAGGTAATATTTTACCAAAAAGTCGATATTCTACTTCCCCAAAAATTCGATAATCTACTTTCCCGAAAAGTAGATAATCTACTTTTCGGGAAAGTAGATAACCAACTTTCCCGGAAAGTAGATATATCCCATTTTCTGTGATACAAATTTCCCGTTTTCTATGATAATCTACTTCTTAAAAGTAGTTAATATTTTACCAAAAAGTCGATATTCTACTTCCCCAAAAATTCGATAATCTACTTTCCCGAAATGTAGATAATCTACTTTTCAGGAAAGTAGATAACCAACTTTCCCGGAAAGTAGATATTTCCCATTTTCTGTGATACAAATTTCCCGTTTTCTATGACAATCTACTTCTTAAAAGTAGGTAATATTTTACCAAAAAGTCGATATTTTACTTCCCCAAAAATTCGATAATCTACTTTCACGAAAAGTAGATAATCTACTTTTCGGGAAAGTAGATAACCAACTTTCCCGGAAAGTAGATATTTCCCATTTTCTGTGATACAAATTTCCTGTTTTCTATGACAATCTACTTCTTAAAAGTAGGTAATAATTTACCAAAAAGTCGATATTCTACTTCCCCAAAAATTCGATAATCTATTTTCCCAAAAATTAGATAATCTACTTTTCGGGAAAGTAGATAACCAACTTTCCCGGAAAGTAGATATTTCCCATTTTCTGTGATACAAATTTCCCGTTTTCTATGACACCCATTTTAAAAGTAATATTTACCAAAAGTCGATATTCTACTCTCTAAAATTGATAATCTAATTTCATTTAGTAAGTAGATAATTCACTTTTCGTAAGTAGATAACCAACTTTCCCGGAAAGTAGATATTTCCCATTTTTTGTGATACAAATTTCCTGTTATCTATGATAATCTACTTCGCAAAATTAGGTAATATTTTATCAAAAAGTCAGATATTTCTCAAAAATTGATAATCTATTTTCCTGTACTAGATATTCACTTTCGGGAAAGTAGATAACCAACTTTCCCGGAAAGTAGATATTTCCCATTTTCTGTGATATAAATTTCCCGTTTTCTATGATAATCTACTTCTTAAAAGTAGGTAATATTTTACCAAAAAGTCGATATTCTACTTCGCCAAAAATTCGATAATCTACTTTCCCGAAAAGTAGATAATCTACTTTTCGGGAAAGTAGATAACCAACTTTCCCGGAAAGTAGATATTTCCCATTTTCTGTGATACAAATTTCCCGTTTTCTATGTTAATCTACTTCTTAAAAGTAGGTAATATTTTACCAAAAAGCCGATATTCTACTTCCCCAAAAATTCGATAATCTACTTTCCCGAAATGTAGATAATCTACTTTTCAGGAAAGTAGATAACCAACTTTCCCGGAAAGTAGATATTTCCCATTTTCTGTGATACAAATTTCCCGTTTTCTATGACAATCTACTTCTTAAAAGTAGGTAATATTTTCCCAAAAAGTCGATATTCTACTTCCCCAAAAATTCGATAATCTACTTTCCCGAAAAGTAGATAATCTACTTTTCGGGAAAGTAGATAACCAACTTTCCCGGAAAGTAGATATTTCCCATTTTCTGTGATACAAATTTCCCGTTTTCTATGATAATCTACTTCTTAAAAGTAGGTAATATTTTACCAAAAAGTCGATATTCTACTTCCCCAAAAATTCGATAATCTACTTTCCCGAAATGTAGATAATCTACTTTTCAGGAAAGTAGATAACCAACTTTCCCGGAAAGTAGATATTTCCATTTTCAGATACAAATTTCCGTTTCTATGACAATCTACTTTTAAAAGTAGTAATATTTCACCAAAAAGTCGATATTTACTTCAAAAATTGATAATCTTACTTTCACGAAAAGAGATAACGCCTTTTCGGGAAAGTAGGAACAACTTCCCTAAAGTATATTTCCATTTTCTGTGATAAAATTTCCTGTTTCTATGACACCACTTAAAGTAGTAATATTTTACCAAAAAGTCGATATATTCTACCCCAAAAAATTCGATAATCTACTTTCCCGAATGTAGATAATCTACTTTTCAGGAAAGTAGATAACCAACTTTCCCGGAAAGTAGATATTTCCCATTTTCTGTGATACAAATTTCCCGTTTTCTATGATAATCTACTTCTTAAAAGTAGGTAATATTTTACCAAAAAGTCGATATTCTACTTCCCCAAAAATTCGATAATCTACTTTCCCGAAATGTAGATAATCTACTTTTTAGGAAAGTAGATAACCAACTTTCGCGGAAAGTAGATATTTCCCATTTTCTATGATAAATATTTCCCGTTTTCTATGATAATCTACTTTGGAAAATTAGTTAATATTTCCCCAAAAGTCGATAATCTACTTCCCCAAAAAGTCGATAATGTACAGTACGTTCCCGAAAAGTAGATACTTACGATCGTTTGAGAATTAGAAAAATCGTAAGTTATTTTTTTTCTCTTAAGTATCTACTTTTAAGTTATTTTTTCTCTTAAGTTCGAACTTACGACAATTTAAAAGATCGTAAATTCGGATTCTCAAAAAATCGTAAGTATCTACTTTTCGGTGACGTAGAATTTCTATTTTTCGGGAAAGTATAAAAATTGGCTCGATCATTTTTGCCTTTTGAACCCTTTTGTTTTCAACTTTTTTATTAGGAATATTATAAACAGAGAAAAAGAAGTATTTTTTTTATTTGTATGACACATTAAGTTACTATACAAATATTTATTGTAATGATTGACACCAGGTTGCTGCTAGGTTAGGTTGCCCTTATGGTACTACAACCTGTGTACACAGGGTCCCATAAAGGCGACCCAACCTGGATCATGCAAGGCTACCAGTGTACCTTGGTCGACGAGTCTCGCTTATCTCTATTGTAGGGGGAGGGGTTCTCAGACAAGCCTCGGCACCCAGCCCTTGGCAGCATCACTGTCCCTAGCAGTGACACACACCCTTTAGTGTCATCACATAGCCCTTACTAGTTGTACACAACTAGCTACTTATAAGCTTCCTAGAAGCATCAAGTAGATATAAGGGGAGAATCAATCAGCCTCCCCAGAGACACAGATAGCTCTTAGGAGCCTCACACATCCCCAAGTTGCCACAAACATCACTTATCCCCTTGAAGATACACTGCCTTGTAATTAATTTTTAATATGTATAACATTTGAAAAACAAAAACAAAATACAATTACTAAAGTTTGTCCAGAGGAAAAATTCATTGGTTACAAAGTAAGTTGTGAACAGGAAATAAATAAATAACTGATAATTAAGGTAAATTCTTAAACTGGCATCTTTTATTTCAGTGCTGTGCCAGCTAGAGTAAAACATTGTGTTATACAAATGAAGAAGAAACTACTGTACAAAATATCGTAACTTCAGCAATGTTATGACATTGTTGACTTGTTTTGTACTCGATATATTTCCACTTGTATAACGAACTATTTTACGCTTGCTGCACTGGATTAAAAGATGCTAGTTTAAGAATTTACTGTAATTTTCAGTTCTTATTAAATCATTACAACTTGCTTGTAACATTATGTCACAAGTTCTCTGCATTTTAAGTTTTTAAGTGAACTGAAGTCACCTTAGGCACTCCATTGGTGGACAACAGCAGTGACGTCACCACTAGTAGTCTACGTCAATGGTGGAACAGACCACAAGAGAAATGACGTCATCACCAGTAGTCTCCCTCATTGGTGAGATAGAAGCCCTTCGCTTTACGCCTCACAGTCAGTCCTTCCCTCACTCCTACACCTCACAGTGAGTCCTTCCCTCACTCCTACACCTCAGTGAGTCCTTCATTCACTCCTACACCTCATAGTGAGTCCTTCATTCACTCCTACAACTCACAGTGAGTCCTTCCCTCACTCCTACACATCACAGCGAGTCCTTCCCTCACTTCTACACCTCACAGTGAGTTCTTCCCTCACTCATACACCTCTGAGTCCTTCACTGACTCCTACACACAGTGAGTCCTTCCACACTCCTACACATCACAGCGAGTCATTCCTTCACTCCTACACATCACAGCGAGTCCTTCCCTCACTCCTACATATCACAGCGAGTCCTTCCCTCACCCCTATATCTCAGTGAGTCCTTCCCACAATCCTACGCATCACAGTGAGTCCTTCCCTCACCCCTACACATCACAGCGAGTCTCTCACCTCTTACACCTCCTCAGTGAGTCCTTCCACACTCCACACATCACAGTGAGTCCTTCCTCACCCCTACGCTCTCAGTGGGGAGTCCCTTCCCACACTCCCACATCACAGCGAGTCCTTCTCACCCATACACATCACAGTGAGTCCTTCCTCTCTCCCACACATCACAGCGAGTCCTTCCCTCACTCCTACACATCACAATGAGTACTTCCCTCACTCTCACACATCACAGTGAGTCCTTCCCACACTGCTACACATCACAGTGAGGCCTTTCCTCTCTCCTACACATTATAGCGAGTCCTTCCCACACTCTTACACAGCACAGTGAGTCCTTCCCACACTCCTACACATCACAGTGAGTCCTTCCCCCACCCCTACATATCACAGTGAGTCCTTCCCTCACGCCTACACATCACAGCAAGACCTTCCCTCACTCCTACACATCACAATGAGTCCTTCCCACACTCCAACACATCACAGTGAGTCCTTCTGAAACTCCTATACATCACATTGAGTCCTTCCCTCATACTACATAACGCTGCAAGTCTTTCCTTCACTCCTACAAAACACAGTAAGTCATTCCCTCAATCCTACACAACACATTGCATCCTACCCTCACTCCCACACACAACAAGTCCTTCCCTTATCCAACACAACATTGCATGTCCTTCCCTCACTCCTATAAAACACTGCAATTCCTCCTCTCACTCCTTAGGTCAGTAAGTCCTCCTCTCACTCCTTAATAGGTCAGTAAGTCCTCCTCTCACTCCTTAATAGGTCAGTAAGTCCTCCTCTCACTCCTTAGGTCAGTAAGTCCTCCTCTCACTCCTTAGTAGGGTCAGTAAGTCCTCCTCTCACTCTTTTGTAGGTCAGTAAGTCCTCTTCTCACTTCTTAATAGGTCAGTAAGTCCTCCTCTCACTCCTTAGTAGGTCAGTAAGTCCTCCTCTCACTCCTTAGCAGGTCAGTAAGTCCTCCTCTCACTTCTTAATAGGTCAGTAGGTCCTCCTCTCACTCCTTTGTAGGTCAGTAAGTCATCCTCTCACTCCTTTGTAGGTCAGTAAGTCCTCATCTCACTCCTTAGTAGGTCAGTAAGTCCTCTTCTCACTTCTTAATAGGTCAGTAAGTCCTCCTCTCACTCCTTAGTAAGTCAGTAAGTCCTCCTCTCACTCGTTAGGTCAGTAAGTCCTCCTCTCACTCCTTAGTAGGTCAGTAAGTCATCCTCTCACTTCTTAATAGGTCAGTAAATCCTCCTCTCATTCATTAGGAGGTCAGCAAGTCCTTCCCTCATTTACGAACATCACTATATGTCCTTCCCTAGGTCCTACACAACACTACAAGTCCTTCCCTCATTCCTATACAATACTGAAGTCCTTCTCTGAATACTGCATGTCCTTCCCTCACCCTCAGTCCTACAGTAAACAGTAGATAAACTTTCAATACACCGTTATAATCTATTTTAGCATTTATAAAGACTTGTCGAACACAATACAACTTCCTGTCAAGTCGGGTAGACTGACTTAATTAGGATATATTCATCTTTTTCTGTACACAGACATTAGGAGCATCAATTAACCCTCTCAGTCACAAGTACAGTAGCTCTCTAAGAGCCTCACACATCTCCAAGTTGATATCACAATATAGCCACAAACAGCCTCTGGTTGGATCAGACTACCCCTGACAACCTTACATAGTCCTTAAATCCATTATACAACCACCTATGATCATCACACAGCCCTAATTAGCCAAACAGTCCATGGCGGCGGCATATAAGCCCTGAGGGCGTCACATAGTCCCTAGGAGTGACATATTGTCTCAGAACATTTACAACAAATACAATCTTTTTTTTTTTTACAATTTCAAAAGTTTGCCCACAGGAAATACTCATTGGATACAAGTAAGTTGTAAAGCTGTAATAATTACTTAATTTTTCAGTAAAATCTTAAACTAACATCTTGTATTTCACTACCAGGAAGAATAAAATATTTTGTTTTGCAAATGAAGATGAAACTAAAGTCCAAAATATTAAGTTGAACAAAATACTTCCTGACTGTCTAGTTACAAATCGACATAAAAGATTACAACAGTGTATTAGAAGTTATAAGCTTCGCAACGCCACAAGTCAATATGGTCACTCCTATACAAGTTTTTCCCTCACTCATACACAACACTACAAGTCCTTCCGTCACCCCTACACCACACTGCAAATCCTTCCCCCACTCATACACCACACTACAAGGCCTTCCCTCACTCCTACACAATACTGCAAGTACTTTCCACACTCCTACACCACAATACAAGTCCTTACCTCACTCCTACACAATACTGCAAGTCCTTTCCTCACTCATACACCACACTACAAGTCCTTCCCTCACTGCTACACAATACTGCAAGTCCTTTCCTCACTCATACACCACACTACAAGTCCTTCCCTCACTCCTACACAATACTGCAAGTCCTTTCCTCACTCATACACCACACTACAAGTCCTTCCCTCACTGCTACACAATACTGCAAGTCCTTCCCTCACTCCTACACAACACTGCAGGTCCTTCTCTCACTCCTACACAACACCACAAGTCCTTCCCTCACTTATACACAACTCTACAAGTCCTTCCCTCACTCCTACACCACACTACAAGTCCTTCCCTCACTCCTACACCACACTACAAGTCCTTCCATCACTCATATACCAAGCTACAAATCCTTCCCTCACGCATACACCACACTACAAGTCCTTCCCTCATTCATACACAATACTGCAAGTCCTTCCCTCACTCCTACACCACACTACAAGTCCTTCCCTCACTCCTACACCACACTACAAGTCCTTCAATCATTCCTACACAGCCCTGCAAGTCCTTCTCTCACTACTTCACAACCCTTTGAGTCCTTCCGTTACTCCTACACCACACTACAAGTCCTTCTCTCACACCTACACCACAAGTCCTTTCCTCTCTCCTACACCACACTACAAGTCCTTCTCTCACTCCTACACAGCACTGCAAGTCCTTCTCTCACTCCTTCACAACCCTGTAAGTCCTTCCCTTATTCCTACACCACACTACAAGTCCTTCTCTTACTCCTTCACAACCCTGTAAGTACTTCCCTTACTCCTACACCACACTACAAGTCCTTCTCTCACTGCTACACAACGCTGCAAGAGTTTCCCTCACTCCTTCACAACTCTGTAAGTCCTTCCCTTACTCGTACACAACCCTGCAAGTCCTTCCCTTACTCCTACACGACACTACAAGTCCTTCCCTCACTCATACTCAACACTACAAATCCTTCCTTCACTCCTACACCACACTACAATTCCTTCCCTCACTCATACAATACACTACAAGTCCTTCCCTCACTCATACAATACACTACAAGTCCTACCCTCACTCCTACACCACACTACAAGTCCTTCCCTCACTCATACAATACACTACAAGTCCTTCCCTCACTCCTACACCACACTACAAGTCCTTCCCTCACTCATACAATACACTACAAGTGCTTCCCTCACTCATACACAATACTACAAGTCCTTCCCTCACTCTTACACCACACTACAAGTCCTTCCCTCACTTCTACACAACACTGCAAAGCCATCCCTCATTCCTACACAATACTAGAAGTCCTTCCCTCGTCTACACAAACCTGCAAATCCTTCCCTCACTCCTACACATCACTTCATGTCCTTTCTTCACTGCTACACAACATTTCATGTCCTTCCCTCACTCTTACATTGCTTGTTCTTTCCTCATTCCTACAGTAGCTCTACAGTTGTCAGTAGATAAGATTTCAACACACTGTTATAATCTGTCTTAGAATTTATGTGGACGTATTTAACCAACACTTACATATATACAATACAACTTCCTGTCATGTTTGGTAGACTGAGTTATATAAAGAATGTTCATCCTTTACTGTACTCTTGATCGTTTCTCTTGTCCATCTTGATCTTGCCTCGTCATCTGTACACCAAGTTATGGTCCTTATCCTCCCTGGAGTAGTATTTTCTGTTAATACCTGTAAAATTAAAATTTTATTAACCAAAAATATTTGTTTTGTATATATTGCAGGGCGACAAGAATTAAAATCACTCTTTCTTCATACTGTTATGCCAGCACTCCACTTTATCAAGAATTTACCACTAGTCACAACAACAAGCAGGCTAAACATTATAATGACTCTTATATTATCTCCACCAGATTCTCAATAATAACCCTCAGATTAACTCAAAATACAGGTATCATGTTGAAGATGAATCATGAAATGCATAACTTAGCATTATAAAGTTAAGAGACCACAAACAAAGGTCAAGTAAAGGAACAATTTAAGTACCCTACAGATGACCACAGCCTAAATTAACCCAAACCCGAACCTCAGCCTCACCATACACTAGAAAAGTACAAAAGTATACACCACTTATCTCCATATAAATATATCCTGAGTCCAGACCAATTGTACCACACTTGCACCACACACTATCACCAGCCAGGCTCGTCTACCTCCCTGCACTTGCGGTGACCCGTACAATGTGGATACCATGCCGCCAATTACCATACTATTTTACCTAACAAATGCACAACGTTAAGCTGATTTACTTATTACATACTTATTATAAATTAATATATATAACATACTAGACAATGTTTACATACAGGAACATATATAAAATATAGTCCTACCTCCTGAAGAAGCAGTGTAATTACCTCTCAATCAAATATATTCAGTGCCTTATAAAACTCCCTCCCCAAAGATAAAAAACTTGTGTTTTATTTTCAGTCTGGTGAATGAGATAGAGCATTTGCTACGAAATTCTCTCACTCCTACACAACATACCAAGCCATCCCTCACTCCTACACAATACTGCAAGTCCTTCCCTCACTCCCACACAACATACCAAGTCCATCCCTAACTCCCACACAACTTACCAAGTTCATCCCCACTCCCAGACAACATACCAAGTCCATCCCTCACTCCTACACAATATACCAGGTCCATCCCTCACTCCTACACAATACTGCAACTCCTTCCCTCACTCCTACACAATACTACAAGTCCTTCCCTCACTCTTACACAGTTCAACAAGTCCATCCCTCACTCCTACACAACATACGAAGTCCATCCCTCACTCCTACACAATACTGCGACTCCTTCCCTCACTCCTACACAATACTACAAGTCCTTCCATCACTCATACACAACACTGCAAGTCCTTCCCTCACTTCTACACAACACTACAAGTCCTTCCCTCACTCCTTCACAACCCTGTAAGTCCTTCCCTTACTCCTACACAACCCTGCAATTCCTTCCCTCACTCCTACACAATACTACAAGTCCTTCCCTCACTCCTACACAGCACTGCAATTCCTTCCCTCACTCCTACACAATACTACAAGTCCTTCCACCACTCATACTCAGCACTGCAAGTCCTTCCCTCACTTCTACACAACACTACAAGTCCTTCCCTCACTCCTTCACAACCCTGCAAGTCCTTCCCATACTCCTACACAACCCTGCAAGTCTTTCCCTCACTCCTACACAAAACTACAAGTCCTTCCCTCACTCCTACACAAAACTACAAGTCCTTCCCTCACTCCTACACCACACTACAAGTCTTTCCCTCACTAATACACAATACTACAAGCACTTCCCTCACTTCTACACAACACTGCAAAGCCATCCCTCATTCCTACACAATACTAGAAGACCTTCCCTCGTCTACACAAACCTGCAAGTCCTTCCCTCACTCCTACACATCAATTCATGTCCTTTCCTCACTCCTACACAACACTTCGTGTCCTTCCCTCACTCCTACACAACACCGCATAACCTTTCCTCACTCCTCCACATCACCGCATGTCCTTCCCTCACTCTTACATAATATTGCTTGTTCTTTCCTCACGCCTACAATGCTAAAGTAGCTCTACAGTAGTCAGTAGATAAGATTTCAACACACTGTTATATCTGTTTTAGAATTTATGTGGACGTATTTAACCAACACTTACATATATACAATACAACTTCCTGTCATGTTTGGTAGACTGAGTTATATAGAGAATGTTCATCCTTTACTGTACTCTTGATCGTTTCTCTTGTCCATCTTGATCTTGCCTCGTCATCTGTACACCAAGTTATGGTCCTTATCCTCCCTGGAGTAGTATTTTCTGTTAATACCTGTGAAATTAAAACTTTATTAGCCAAAAATATTTGTTTTGTATATATTGCAGGGCGACAAGAATTAAAATCACTCTTTCTGCATACTGTTATGCCAGCACTCCACTTTATCAAGAATTTACCACTAGTCACAACAACAAGCAGGTTAAACACTATAATGACTCTTATATTATCTCCACCAGATTCTCAATAATAACCCTCAGATTAACTCAAAATGTAGGTATCATGTTGAAGATGAATCATGAAATGCATAACTTAGCATTATAAAGTTAAGAGACCACAAACAAAGGTCAAGTAAAGGAACAATTTAAGTACAGTACAGATGACCACAGCCTAAATTAACCCAAACCCGAACCTCAGCCTCACCATACACTAGAAAAGTACAAAAGTATACACCACTTATCTCCATATAAATATATCCTGAGTCCAGACCAATTGTACCACACTTGCACCACACACTATCACCAGCCAGGCTCGTCTACCTCCCTGCACTTGCCGTGACCCGTACAATGTGGATACCATGCCGCCAATTACCATACTATTTTACCTAACAAATGCACAACGTTAAGCTGATTTACTTATTACATACTTATTATAAATTAATATATACAACATACTAGACAATGTTTACATACAGGAACATATATAAAATATAGTCCTACCTCCTGAAGAAGCAGTGTAATTACCTCTCAATCAAATATATTCAGTGCCTTATAAAACTCCCTCCCCAAAGATAAAAAACTTGTGTTTTATTTTCAGTCTGGTGAATGAGATAGAGCATTTGCTACGAAATTCTCTCACTCCTACACAACATACCAAGCCATCCCTCACTCCTACACAATACTGCAAGTCCTTCCCTCACTCCCACACAACATACCAAGTCCATCCCTAACTCCCACACAACTTACCAAGTTCATCCCCACTCCCAGACAACATACCAAGTTCATCCCTCACTCCTACACAACATACCAGGTCCATCCCTCACTCCTACACAATACTGCAACTCCTTCCCTCACTCCTACACAATACTACAAGTCCTTCCCTCACTCTTACACAGTTCAACAAGTCCATCCCTCACTCCTACACAACATACGAAGTCCATCCCTCACTCCTACACAATACTGCGACTCCTTCCCTCACTCCTACACAATACTACAAGTCCTTCCCTCACTTCTACACAATACTACAAGTCCTTCCCTCACCCCTACACAATACTACAAGTCCTTCCTTCACTTCTACACAACATACCAAGTCCATCCCTCACTCCCACACAACATACCAAGTCCATCCATCACTCCTACACAACATATCAAGTCCTTCCCTCACTCTTATACAACATACCAAGTCCTTCCCTCACTCCTACACAACATGCCAAGTCCATCCCTCACTCCTACACAATACTACAAGTCCATCCCTCACTCCTACACAATACTACAAGTCCATCCCTCACTCCTACAAAACATACCAAGTCCATCCCTCACTCCTACACAATACTACAAGTCCATCCCTCACTCCTACAAAACATTCCAAGTCCATCCCTCACTCCTACAAAACATACCAAGTCCATCCCTCACTCCTACACAATACTACAAGTCCATCCCTCACTCCCACACAACATACCAAGTCCTTCCCTCACTCCCACACAACATACCAAGTCCTCCCCTCGCCCTCAGAATTATCCTAGGATGTCCCATGAGCACTAAAATACTTAATATGAGGAATGAACTAGGTATACCCAGTGTTAAAGATAGAATAATTGAAGTAAACCTCATGATAGCCCTGAGGCTTCTGCGTGGTGATCCTGATAACATTGTTTCCTTAAAATTGCTAGAATGTATGAACCATGGGACTGTTGAGTCTAAATGGATCCAAACTACAGCTACACATGTGTAGATGTTTGGACTAGACCACCTGTACAAAGTTGAGACACAACAGCGCTTCCTGCCACCCTGGCGGACAGTTCCCTTCGATATCACAATTCCGACATATCCGCCTAAAAAAATAATTATACAAAGCATTTATCTCCAACACACTGCCAAATTGAGAGCTCTTGAACACATACACACTCTACAGACTGATGATAATATCACACAGACCATCTACACTGATGGATCTCTAAACACCGCCTGTGGGAGGGCTGGAAGTGCTATTGTTGTGTCTCAACCTGACGGTAATATAATTGAGAAAGGAGTTAGAATTAACAACTGGGCATCCACTCTACAAACTGAATTAGTTGCCATACTCACAGCTATTAAATTCATTGAAACCACTGTTACTGACAGTCTCATCATCACTGACTCTCTATCCTCACTACTTGCCCTTGGCACCCTCGACTCAGGTTGTCACGCTCTTGTCTCTGAAGCCAGACACAAATATGCGTGCCTTATTGACCGGGGTGTCAAGGTCAAACTGTTGTGGATCCCCTCTCACATAGGCCTCATAAAACATGACAGGGTTGATGCCCTCGCCAAACTCGCGTCTAACAAAGACACCGTTGAATACAATTTGGGTCTGTCAAAAAGAACCCTTATAACTGTAATTAGGAAAGAACTAATTTATGAGTTTGACGCAAGTAGACTAGTGCAAACAGGCACTTGTCGATCCATAGTTTACCATGATGAGATGTATCAAGTGAAACATGTATATGGAGCAAGTATCAAGATCACTAGATTACAAGATGTTGTCACCGCTAGATTAAGGTTAAGATATAAGTACCTTTGGCAGCATGTTCCTCAAGCAGATGTAAACAAAACTAAATGTAAAGTGGGTGGCCAGACATATGGCCACACACTTGAACACTACGTCCTCGACTGTGTGAAGATAGAACCTTTTAGGGACAGGTCCAAGCACACTGTGTGTGAATTGGCACAACACTTCATCTCTAATGGCAAGATAGCCGACATATTAAGATTGTATCCAGTTTTTTGCACTTAGTAACTATATCAGTTCTCATGTACAGAACCAAATACGCCATGTGCTTGAATAATTCCTACGTAAATGTGAATAACAAAGTGTGAGGCCAGACATACTGCCTCACACGCCTGTACTCACGCATTTGTGAATAAGTTACCCTTTATGTATAGACCTAAACAGATAATGTAATTGAAATACTGTGTAACATTCAGCGCCATAATATCCTGACAACGGGGGTTAATTATTATGACCCGTTGTAAACTCTACTCTGTAATCCTTTTGCGCTACCGCTCACAGGATGAGTGTGGGGTGCACAATAAAGTAGCTGCTGTAAGTGGCAAAATCAAATCAAATCAAATCTCCTACCCAACATACCAAGTCCTTCCCTCACTCTTACACAACATACCAAGTCCTTCCCTCACTCCTACACAACATATCAAGTCCTTCCCTCACTCTTACACAACATACCAAGTCCTTCCCTCACTCCTACACAACATGCCAAGTCCATCCCTCACTCCTACACAATACTACAAGTCCATCGCTCACTCCTACACAATACTACAAGTCCATCCCTCACTCCTACACAATACTACAAGTCCATCCCTCACTCCTACAAAACATACCAAGTCCATCCCTCACTCCTACACAATACTACAAGTCCATCCCTCACTCCTACACAATACTACAAGTCCATCCCTCACTCCTAAAAAACATACCAAGTCCATCCCTCACTCCTACACAACATACCAAGTCCTTCCCTGCAGAGTTATTCACCATCTATTAAGTCTCTGATTCTTGTTTTTCATTCCACTTTTGAACTGTAATAAATTATGGTCCATGTAAACTACAATTCTCTGGTAGGTGTTGCCAAGATATGTTAAACTTTTCCAGTGCTATAAGCAGAGCCACAGCTTCTTTCTCTATAGTCGAGTAATTCCATTGCACCAGCCCCAACATCACTGGTAAAACATAAATTTTACTTACGAACCATTCAAAATCCTGTCTCTGCATCGTCCAGTTCAACACGACTTCAATCCATCTGGCAGTCGAACCCGAGGCCGCCATCATCCACAACAGGTACCTTGCCAGTGAGCCCACCATACTGTGTTGAATAGTATATACACCAGTGTCAACATTAGATCGGGTCAAAAAGGGCATGCATATTTTAAATTGCAATTTAGAATTTGTAATAGTCTAGAAAAGTTGCTCCTATATAAAGTTTATCAAACTCCAACATATGGTATTAGACTTGTATTATTACAGTAAAAGATGGCACCAATTTGCAGCCCTTAACTAATACTACGTAGATCTATCCATACTATTAATACTGAAATGTGCTCCTTAATTTGGGTTACTTTATCAACAAACACCTTTCCCTCAATACCAATATTTTGTTCTTTTTTCCATCAGTATATAATACAGTTATCTCTTGTTTTTCCTCTTCAGTGTGCATCAGTTTACATTACCCATCATCATCTCTGACGTTTGCCTCGAGCTGCTGGAGGCTGCCCACCATCCGTCCCTCCACACTCGCCTATTAAATTTTCTAAGTCGCGCATTTTCACCTATATGAAGGCGCCAATTCATGATATAAGTGTTAACAAATTATGATTGATGAATATTGTTCACTTCTTTGATAACTGCCCTGTTCACACGGCACGAGAGATGAAGCGCTGGTCAGAGGAAAGGTCGAATGAAATTGACCTTTTGGACTGGCCATCTAAATCTCCAGGTCCATATTCAATAAGTTTCTTTCAGTTAAACAATACAACTTTTCCTTTACCATACAGAATAATAATGTTGTATTTTTATTGAAACATTTAATATCACAAATATAATATTGTATTGGGCCATTGCTTGTATTAAGAGATTACTATGACTGTTTGTGAGTGCTACCCAGACCTCAACCCTACAGAGACCATTTGGACCCAGATAGTGAACGCGTGGGAACCTGAAGACAAGCTAAACACTGGTCCCGACTCCTACACATCCAGGATGAGTGTGAGCAGTTTGTGGGGAACCAACCACCTATATAACCTTGTGTCTCAGTCCCAAGTAGGCTCCAGGGGTCTATATAAAAGGGAGGCCATTGGACAGGCTATTGATGTTCTGTATGACCTGTGTTGGTAAATATTAAAAGTAAATGTGATTTCCACCCTCGTATTTTTCAATATTTATTCTCATATCTACGTTATTATAAATATCTAATTACTGGTGATTAAAACCTGATCAACAACTTAAAAAATGATAAATATATAAATGGATGGTACATTATAATAATGTATTAGCCCGTCAAACAGACCGTAATACTTATATTAATGTGGGCTACAAACATTATGTTTATATAATTACATCACCCACGGTAACTAGCCTATGAGCCGCGGTTAAGATACTAAACGCCTGGGCAATATTTCTATAATGTGGGTTAGTTTTATAAGACACAATTGAAGTGATTGTGGTGATAGTGTAGTGATTTTGGTGATGATGAAGATTGTGGTGATGGTGAAATGATTGTGGCGAAGTGATTGTGGTGATGGTTATGTGATTGTGGTGAAGTACTTAAGTATTTAAGTGGGTGAAAGGAATGAATAGAGGAGATATAGATAAAGTTCTTATAATATCCGAGCAGGATAGGCCTCGTAGCAACGGATTTAAATTGTTTAGGTTTAGGAGGGAGATAGGAAGGAACTGGTTCACAAATAGGGTGGTGGACGAGTGGAACAAGCTGAGGAACTTTGTAATAAGTGCTGGAACGCTGGAAAGTTTTAAAAGAAGGCTAAATCGATTCATGGATGATAGAGAGTGGTAGTAACTCTCGACAGGAGCTGCCATGCACAGGTTGACCGGCCTATTGCAGACTCCTTATTTTCTTATGTTCTTATGGTGGTGAAGTGATTGTGGTGAAGTGTTTGTGGTGATGGTGGTGAAGTGTTTGTGGTGATGAAGTGATTCTGGTGATGGGGTGAACTGATTCTGGTGATATTGGTGAGTGTTTCTGGAGAAGTGATTCTGGTGAAGTGATTCTGGTGAAGTGATTCTGGTGGAGGTGGTGAAGCAGTTGTGGTGAAGTTATAGTGGTGAATTGATAGTGGTAGAGTGATTGTGGTTAAGTGATTGTGGTGGTGAAATGATTGTGGCGGTGGTGAAATGATTGTGGCGGTGGTGATGAGAAAGTTGTAACAGCACCTTTTGCATTAAATAAATAGTCACCCAAATGAATAACACCAAATTATTCACTAAGTTATTAAACAATGACTTGGTAGTTGTTCACGTTATACGCGGCTCAAACTCTCTCAGAAGTCGAGCGAGGTCACCTGACTAATCAAAACACAGCTTGACGCCCGCTTCTCCGTTCACACGCTCGAGGAGAGGGGCCAGAGTCTTACCACTAGTTAAGGGGTGAACATGAAACTTAAGTGTTCATCATATAAGTGTACTCAAAACACTTCCCTGGAGATAATTCACAATACATTCTCTCCCAAACTAAGTACTGTGTATATAATTACTTCAACAATAAAGAAAAAACCCCAAAAGAAGTGTTTATCTCAGCCCTGCCACTTAAGGGTTCGAGAACTTATTAAAAACAATTAATGTGATACACAACAGATATTACAAAGTGATAAGAACATAAGAAAATAAGTAGTCTGCAATAGGCCGGTTGGCCTGTGCATGGCGGCTCCTGTCGAGAGTTACTACCACTCTCTATCATCCATGAATCTATCTAGCCTCCCCTTAAAACTTTCCAGCGTTCCAGCACTTACTACAAAGTTCCTAAGCTTGTTCCACTCGTCAACCACCCTATTTGTGAACCAGTTCCTTCCTATCTCCCTCCTAAACATAAACTTATCTAACTTAAATCCGTTGCTACAAGTCCTATCTTGCTCGGATACTATAAGAACTTCATCTATATCTCCTTTATTGATTCCTTTCACCCACTTAAATACTTCTATCTTATCTCCCCGCACTCTTCGTCTTTCTAGGGAATGCAAGTTTACTTTATTTAACTCATCTTGATATGGAAGGTTTCTAAGTCCCGGAATTATTTTCGTCATTGTTCGCTGCATTGACTTCAGTGAATTGATATCCATTCTATAATAAGGGCACTAGAACTGAACCGCATAATGGAGGTGCGGCCTGACTAGCGCAAGATTTAGTTGCAATAAAACCTCTGCACTCTTATTACTTACACTTCTAAATATAAAACCTAATACTCTGTTTGTAATGGTCCATGTTTCATAAACATAAGAATTATATAAATGGGTTAATTACATTTGATTTATATACTGATTCATCCCCTGTAACTTTCCATTGGCTATGAGGTGACATGTTCAATGCACGTGATAAGGTGTGTTCAGGGAAGCTGCGTCATACTATGCTGAGTAAAGGCATAAAGTAGCTGGCTCCTGGCCACCTAAAGCGAGCAGTAGCTTGATATTCTTGACTCGAGGAAGACGCTATTTGAGAGCTGCAGTGGATGGCTCCGTTCTCCCTCGATGGGTCACTACTCTGAGTCTCACTCACAAACTTACATCGAACGGACGTTGATTCACGTCTATTTACATAGACGCCGTCCTTTCTTATCACACTCATAAATAGTGGAACTTACGGTTGATCTACACTCAGGAATTATACAAATAATACTTTTTAATAAAAGAAGAAACTTCAATTGGGTTTCGTTACTAAAGCCTAATAATAATATACATGAACCACCCTGGTTAACTTTGACTTAACCAGCCGGTTCATGTTTGCCTTATTTCGAACATTAACGCACTGATTTCTAGGCGTAGGTCCGGGCTTACAAGTACCTTTAAGTCTCTTTCACAAGTCGACTTCTCTAGGTTGATGTTGTTAAGGCTGTATATATTGACAGTATTTGTTCTTCCAATATTATGTACGCTGCACTTGCTGGTGTTGAATTTCATTTGCCATTTTACTGATCACTCCTGCAGTTTATTTAAATCTTCCTGTAGGGCATTTGCATCCTTCCCTGATTTAATCTGCCACACTATTTTGGTTTCATCCGCAAACTTACTTATGTCACTGCTGATCCCAGTATCTAGATCGTTCATGTAGATCATGAACAAGAGTGGGCCCAGTACTGACCCCTGGGGAACCCCACTGGTTACACAACCCCCCTCAGATTTAAAACCATCTACGCTGACCCTCTGTGTTCTATCGGTAAGCCATGATTTTATCCAATTTAATACTTTCCCCTCGATACCATGAGCCTTAATTTTTCTCAGAAGCCTCTGATGCGGTACTCTGTCAAACGCTTTGCTAAAGTCTAAGTAAATAGCATCGTAATTTTCGTCATTATCTACTACCTCGAAGACTTTCCTAAAAAAAACGTCAGCTGATTTTTAGACAAGATTTTCCCTTTGTGAACCCTTGTTGAGAATCGTAGATTAATTTGTTTTTCTCTAAATGCGATTGGATGTTATTTGCTGTAATTGATTCAAGAAATTTCCCCACTAATGACGTCAAACTAATCGGTAATTTGACGCCGATGTTCTGTCACCCTTTTTGAATATGGGTACTACATTTGCCTGTTTCCACAAGTCTGGCACAACTCCAGTGTCTAATGATTTTGTAAATAAATTTACGAGGGGTCCGCTAATCTGTTCCTTACACTCTTTCAAAACTCGAGGGAAAATTTCATCCGGCCCTGAGGATTTTGTCTTCTTTTATTTATTTATCTTCTTAAGAACATCCTCTTTTCTGATAGTGATATTCTTTAATTTCTCTTCTTCATTTCCCTAAATATCAGTGAATATCTTGCGAAGGTCACAAATATTTTTTTCCCAACACAGTAAATACGGTGATAATGGAAAGTAAACTATATATTTGACCATTATACTTCACTTGACTATGTAATAATTTATAGAACAAAAGTATATTATTCTAATTGTCGAAAACATCACCTTTACACTGGTGATTGGAGGTTGGCAAGTGAGTTACCTACCACCACCACAGACACTTCCCCACCACCACCAACACAGACACTTCCCCACCACCACTATAAACACTTCCCCACCACTATAAACACTTCACCACCACAGACACTTCCCCACCATTATAAACACTTCCTCACCACTATAAACACTTTCCCACCGCCACCACCACAAACACTTCCCCACCACCACCATTCCTCCACAGTGACCAACTGGTGTACTCAAGATAGATCTGATTGTTCCTGGCTACAATATTTGACTGTCAGGTGAACAAGGAAACACCGCCTCTTACACTGGGATTTAAAACGCTCATAGAAATCGTGTTTGGTTTAAACAAGATAAAATTATGAAATCACGAAGATATGGCAGCAGCCCATCTTATATCACCTGAAGATTAACTACCCTAACACACACCCCACCAAAAGTGGCACTTCTGTGTATAACAAGTAAAATCTGATTGGGTGCCTAATCTTCACGTGATGGCTAATGTCGAGCTGAGTTTGGCGGTGCTGAGTGGTTAGTTGCTTATATTGTTACATACGTTTTAGCCTAAAAGTGCTGTTTACACTTTGTTCCCGACAATCATAGACCACTTAGACCACTTATGAATACACCAATGAAGACTGAAGGCATAATGTACACAGTTGAGACATCTCTATTACGCCGACTGGGAACAACCACTTATAAGGTTTGATTATGGACACGATTAGGTGTTAATCTAATGTTCATAATCCTCTAAAGCCGTGTTAAAGGACTCCGTATAAATGCTAAACCGGATAATGGTCTAGGGGAGAAGGTCGGGTTAATCAGCGTGGGTAGTCGCCTTGTTCTGGTACCTAACCTTAAACTCCTACAACCAAATCACGTTGAAATGGATTTCTACCCCAGTGAAGCTGTCAAGATCATTCAGTATAATTAACTCTCAGGCAACAACATTTCTATACAATTAATGGGCTACCGAATTGACGTCGATTGGAGAGAAAAAATTTGTAAGGGAAATATACACATCGACATACCTTATATTTTTCAACACCAACACACACATGATGGCGTCTGTAATTTATAATCCTTGACAGCTGGATGTATTAAATTAGGAGCATTTTGCAAACGTTATCTTCCGTCACACATCCACTAATCGCCTCGACCGTGTCACTACTGGCCGGCTCCTTCCCTCCACGTCTGGCTGTCCCTGGTCTAAAGTTCATCCACATCTCCACCACACACCGAACCATCTCCAGTACGAACATACGCTCTTGTGGTGTTGAAGCACATGGTATAGAACGTCACTTGCGAACCTTAGTAATAACACTTAATCGGATGGCTGGCGTGGCCATAATTGTTTTGCTTAATTTGACACCATAAGAAAGTACTGATACCTTCCAAAGTGACAACTGAGAGCTCGACTCCCAGACACTGAACCACCCGATCGAAACTTCTATCTAACCGACGCTCTTGTAATGATAAGGACCGGATATTACATGTAAATGCTCACTCACAGAAAAACTGAGTTGCTTCTGCAGGAAATAATGGGAAACGTTTTTTATTCAGCTGATCAACAAAAATCACAGATGGTTCAGAGAAATGTGGCTCCAAGCTCGACTCCTGATTCAGCGCTTCCTTTGTCGTGCCCAGCCACTCAGAATTATCGATACAGATTCAGCGCTTCCTTTGTAGTGACCAGCCACTCAGAACTCATGATACAAACGACAGGTTGACATATTCCCATAGGTAGAGGTTCTGCATGATGAATACATTCTGAATAAATTACACGTAATGTCATGTAGATAATCAGAATTTATTGCATATGCCAAACAAAGATTTTTATTTGGTATATTACGATATATTTAATTTTGAGAAAATCTACAAAATGGCGTAAACGAACCGAAATAACCACTAATTTGTACCAACTAATACTGCTGGTAGTCAAGGAGGGCGGGGGAGAGGGCTCAGGGGTGGTAATGTGTGGTGAGTGTGGTAATGTGTGGTGTATGTGATGATGATGAGGATGATGATGAATGACGACGACGATGATGATAAATAATGAATGATGATAATGATGGCGTATATGTGATGACGACGATGATGATGAATGATGATAAATAATGAATGAATGATGATAATGATGGTGATGATGAATAATGATGATGATTGATGCTGCTGAATGATCCCCAGTTATTATAAGACAATTCATCATCACTACAGACTCACTTGGTTTGATTTACAGGGGTGAGGTTAGGTTTCATTTCACCCCACATTATGGCTTCGTCCCCGTGCAATAACCTACCTCAGAGTTCCTCATTTCCTATTTATGAATATTGTCATACCAATTCCCTTAGTGGCAAACCTCTGGATGAAAGGCTAAATATAAAATGATAATACACGCGTAGTTGCTAGTGGCGTAGTTACTAGGGGCGTATCCAAAGGCTGAGTATTTTTGTTTACCATATATAAGAACACCTGATATCGGGACACAAGCAATCTGGGTGGTTAGTTTATCCAATGTTGGTGCAGGCGAAAACCGGAAATCGTGCTACGTCAGACATACATTTAAACCAGAGGCGATTTGAACCCTGGACTTGTGGGAGAGAAATACGCACGTTGCGATATACAACCCAAGATCCAAGTGAACCCCTGCTGTTGGTTCGTCTCCTTCTCCCTGGCTGGATTTTCAACCTGAAGTGATTGCCCTCGGCGGACCGCTCCCAAAATCCCACGTGAACCCTGTTATTCTCTGCAAACACCACCTCTTCAGGACCGCCCACTGGTCCCCAGGTAGGGTTGTCCTCTACACTGATGGTTCTGTTAACCCCGCTACAGGTCGGGCCGGGGCTGGTGTTTACATCTCCCGTCCTGATACCCCTGAGCCTATCAAACTGTCTCTCAGAGTTTCTGACGGGGCATCCTCAACTCAGGCTGAACTAATAGCCCTCCTTGCTGCCCTTCT
>NW_024746054.1:0-6641 GCF_018991925.1 Homarus americanus
CCCCATAAATATGGGAGAGGTTTCTGTACCTCTTAATCCACCCCCCATAAATATGGGAGAGGTTTCTGTACCCCATAATCCACCCCACATAAATATGGGAGATGTTACTGTACCCATAACCCACCCGACATAAATATGGGAGAGGTTTCTGCACCCCATAATCCACCCCCCCTAAATATGGGAGAGGTTTCTGTTCCCCTTAATCCAACCCCAATAAATATGGGAGAGGTTTCTGTACCGCTTTATCCTCCCGCTATAAATATGGGAGAGGTTTTAGTACCCCATAATCCACCCACATAAATATGGGAGAAGTTTCTGTACCCCTTAGTCCACCCCCCATGAATATGGGAGAGGTTTCTGTACCCGATAATCCACCCGACATAAATATGGGAGAGGATTCTGTACCCCATAATCCACCCGACATAAATATGGGAGAGGTTTCTATACCCCATAATCCACCCGACATAAATATGGGAGAGGTTTCTGTACCCCATAAACCACCCAACATATATATGGGAGAGGTTTCTGTACCACATAATCCACCCCACATAAATATGGGAGAGGTTTCTGTACCCCATAATCCACCCCACATAAATATGGGAGAGGTTTCTGTACCCCATAATCCACCCCCCATAAATATGGGAGTGGTTTCCGTACACCATAATCCACCCGACATATATATGGGAGAGGTTTCTGTGCCCCATAATCCACCCGACATAAATATGGGAGAGATTTCTATACCCCATAACCTACCCCCCATAAATAAGGGAGAGTTCCTTGTACCCCTTAATCTACCCCCCATAAATATGGGAGAGGTTTCTGTACCCCATAATCCACCCCACATAAATATGGGAGAGGTTTCTGTACCCCATAATCCACCCCACATAAATATGGGAGAGGTTTCTGTACCCCATAATCCACCCCACATAAATATGGGAGGGATTTCTGTACCCCTTAATCCACCCCCCATGAATATGGGAGAGATTTCTGTACACCATAACCTACCCCCCATAAATAAGGGAGAGGTCCTTGTACCCCTTAATCTACCACCCATAAATATGGGAGAGGTTTCTATACCCCATAATCCACCCGACATAAATATGGGAGAGGTTTCTGTACCCCATAATCCACCCAACATAAATATGGGAGAGGTTTCTGTACCACATAATCAACCCCACATAAATATGGGAGAAGTTTCTGTGCCCTATAATCCACCCGACATAAATATGGGAGAGGCTTCTGTACCCCATAATCCACCCCCCATAAATATGGGAGTGGTTTCCGTACACCATAATCCACCCGACATAAATATGGGAGAGGTTTCTGTACCCCATAATCCACCCGACATAAATATGGGAGAGATTTCTATACCCCATAACCTACCCCCCATAAATAAGGGAGAGGTCCTTGTACCCCTTAATCTACCCCCCATAAATATGGGAGCGGTTTCTGTACCCCATAATCCACCCCACATAAATATGGGAGAGGTTTCTGTCCCCCATAATCCACCCCACAAAATATGGAAGAGGTTTCTGTACCCCATAATCCACGCCCCATAAATATGGGAGAGGTTTCTGTACCCCATAATCCACCCGACATAAATATGGGAGAGGTTTCTGTACCCCATATTCCACCCGCCATTAATATGGGAGAGGTTTCTGTACCCCATAATCCACCCCCCATAAATATGGAAAAGGTTTCTGTACCCCATAATCCACCCCCCATAATTATGGGAGAGGTTTCTGTACTCCATAATCCACCCCACATAAATATGGGAGAGGTTTCTGTACCCCATAATCCACCCCACATAAATATGGAAGATGTTTCTGTACCCCATAATCCACCCAACATATATATGGGAGAGGTTTCTGTACCCCATAATCAACCCCCCATAAATATGGGAGAGGGTTCTGTACCCCTTAATCCAACCCCCATAAATATGGGAGAGGTTTCTGTACCCCTTTATCCACCCGTTATAAATATGGGAGAGGTTTCTGTACCCCATAATCCACCCACATAAATATGGGAGAGGTTTCTGTACCCCTTAATCCACCCCCCATAAATATGAGAGAGGTGTCTGTACCCCTTAATCCAACCCCCATAAATATGGGAGAGGTTTGGTTACCCCATAATCCACCCCCCATAAATATGGGAGAGGTCTCTTTACCCCATAATCCACCGAACATAATTATGACAGAGGTTTCTGTAACCCCATAATCCACCCCCCATAAATATGGGAGAGGTTTCTGTACCCCATAATCCACCCACATAAATATGGGAGAGGTTGCTGTGTACTTAATCCAATTTCATAAATATGGGGAGAGGTTTCTGTACCCCATAATCCACCCCACATAACATGGGAGAGGTTTCTGTACCCCATAATCCACCCCCCATAAATATGGGAGAGAGGTTTCCGTACACCATAATCCACCGACATAAATATGGGAGAGGTTTCGGTACCCCATAATCCTCCCGGACATAAATATGGGAGAGATTTCTGTACCCCATAACCCACCCCCCCATAAATAAGGGAGAGGTCCTTGTACCCCTTAATCTACCCCCATAAATATGGGAGAGGTTTCTGTACCCTATAATCCACCCCCACATAAATAAGGGGAGAGGTTTCTGTACCCCATAATCAATTCGACATAAATATGGGAGTTTTCTGTACCCCATAATCCACCCCCCCCATGTCATGGGAGAGGTTTCTGTACTCTTAATCCAACCCCCCATAAATATGGGAGAGGTTTCTGTTCCCCTTTCTCCACCCCCCATAAATATGGGAGTGGTTTCCGTACACCATAATCCACCCGACATAAATATGGGAGAGGTTTCTGTACCCCATAACCTACCCCCCATAAATAAGGGAGAGGTCCTTGTACCCCATAATCCACCCCACATAAATATGGGAGAGGTTTCTGTACCCCATAAATATGGGAAAGTTTTCTGTACCGCATAATCCACCCACCATAATTATGGGAGAGGTTTCTGTACCCCATAATCCACCCCCCATAAATCTGGGAAAGGTTTCTGTACCACATAATCCACCCACATAAATTGGGACAGGTTTCTGTACCCTATAATCCACCCCACATAAATATGGCAGAGGTTTTTGTACCCCATAATCCACCCCCATAAATATGGTAGAGGTTTCTGTACCCCATAATCCACCCCACATAAATATGGGGGAGGTTTCTGTACCCTATAATCCACCCGACATAAATATGGGAGAGGTTTTTGTACCCCATAATGCACCCCCCATAAATATGGGAGAGGTTTCTGTACCCCGTAATCAACCCGACATGAATATGGGAGAGGTTTCTGTACCCCATAATCCACCCCACATAAATATGGGAGAGGTTTCTGTACCCCATAATCCACCCCCCATAAATATGGGAGCGGTTTCTGTACCCTTTAATCCACCCCCATAAATATGGGAGAGGTTTCTGTACGCCATAATCCACCCCACATAAATATGGGAGATGTTTCTGTACCCCATAATCAACCCGACATAATTATGGGAATGGTTTCTGTACCCCATAATCCACCCCCCATAAATATGGGAGAGGTTTCTGTACCCCTTAATTCAACCCCCATAAATATGGGAGAGGTTTCTGTACCCCTTTATCCACCCGCCATAAATATGGGAGAGGTTTTAGTTCCCCATAATCCACCCACATAAATATGGGAGAGGTTTCTGTACCCCTTAATCCACCCACCATAAATATGGGAGAGGTTTCTGTACCCCATAATCCACCCCCCATAAATATGGGAGAGGTTTCTGTACCCCTTAATCCAACCCCCATAAATATGGGAGAGGTTTCTGTACCTCTTTATCCACCCACCATAAATATGGGAGAGGTTTTTGTACCCCATAATCCACCCGACATATATATGGGAGAGGTGTCTGTACCCCATAATCCACCCCACATAAATATGGGAGAGGTTTCTGTGCCCTATAATCCACCCGACATAAATATGGGAGAGGTTTCTGTACCCCATAATCCACCCCCCATAAATATGGGAGAGGTTTCTGTACCCCTTAATCCACCCGCCATAAATATGGGAGAGGTTTCTGTATCCCATAATCCACCCACATAAATATGGGAGAGATTTCTGTACCCCATAATCCACCCCCCATAAATATGGGAGAGGTTTCTGTACCCCATATTCCACCCCACATAAATATGGGAGAGGTTTCTGTACCCCTTAATCCACCCGACATAAATATGGGTGAAGTTTCTGTACCCTATAATCCACCCGACATAAATATGGAAGAGGTTTCTGTACCCCATAATCCACGCCCCATAAATATGGGAGAGGTTTCTGTACCCCATAATCCACCCGACATAAATATGGAGAGGTTTTATCCTATAATCCAATTTCTTACAATATGGGGAGAGGTTTCTAAAATTCCCCATAATCCACCTGACATAATATTTGGAGGAGGTTTCCTGTACTCCCATAATCCACCCCCATAAATATGGGAGAGGTTTCTGTACCTATAATCCAATTTCCATACAAATATGGAGAGGTTTCTTCCCTATAATCCAACCCCACATAAATATGGGAGAGGTTTCGTACCCCATAATCCAATCTTGGCCATAAATATGGAGGTTTCTGTGCACTAAAAATCCACCCAGATATATATATGGGAGAGGTTTCTGTACCCCATAATCCACCCCCGTAAATATGGGAGAGGTTTCTGTAACCCATAATCCACCCGACAAAAATATGGGAGAGATTTCTGTACCCCATAATGCACCCCCATAAATATGGGAGAGGTTTCTGTACCCCTTAATCCACCCCCCATAAATATGAGAGAGAGAGGTTTCTGTACCCCACAATCCACCCCCCATAAATATGAGAGAGAGGTTTCTGTACCCCACAATCCACTCGACATAAATATGGGAGAGGTTTCTGTACCCCATAATCCACCCCCCATAAATATGGGAGAGGTTTCTGTACACCATAATCCACCCAACATAATTATGGCAGAGGTTTCTGTAACCCCATAATCCACCTGACATAAATATGGGAGAGGTTTCTGTACACCATAATCCACACCACATAAATTTGGGAGAGGTTTCTGTACCCCTTAATCCAACCCACCAGAAATATGGGAGAGGTTTCTGTACCCCTTTATCCACCCGCCATACATATGGGAGAGGTTTTTGTACCCCATAATCCACCGCACATAAATATGGGAGAGGTTTCTGTACCCCATAATCCACCCCACATAAATATGGGAGAGGTTTCTGTACCCCATAATCCACCCGACATAAATATGGGAGAGGTTTCTGTACCACATAATCCACGCCCCATAAATATGAGAGAGGTTTTTGTACCCCATAATCCACCCCACATAAATATGGGAGAGGTTTCTGTACCCCATAATCCACCCCCCATAAATATGGGAGAGGTTTCTGTTCCCCATAATCCACCCTCCATAATTATGGGAGAGGTTTCTGTACCCCATAATCCACCCCCCATATATATGGGAAAGGTTTCTGTACCCCATAATCCAACCCCCCATAATTATGGGAGAGGTTTCTGTACTCCATAATCCACCCCACATAAATATGGGAGAGGTTTCTGTACCCCATAATCCACCCCACATAAATTTGGGAGAGGTTTCTGTACCCCATAATCCACCCACCATAAATATGGGAGAGGTTTCTGTACCCCATAATCCACCCCACATAAATATGGGAGAGGTTTCTGTACCCTATAATCCACCCGACATAAATATGGGAGAGGTTTCTGGACCCCATAATCCACGCCCCATAAATATGGGATAGGTTTCTCTACCCCATAATCCACCCGACATCAATATTGGAGAGGTTTTTGTACCCTATAATCCACCCGACATAAATATGGGAGAGGTTTCTATACCCCATAATCCACGCCCCATAAATATGGGAGAGGTTTCTGTACCCCATAATCCACCCCCCATAAATATGGGAGAGGTTTCTGTACCCCATAATCCATCCCACATAAATATGGGAGATGTTACTGTACCCTATAATCCACCCGACATAAATATGGGAGAGGTTTCTGTACCCCATAATCCACCTCCCATAAATATGGGAGTGGTTTCTGTACCCCTTTATCCAACCCCCATAAATATGGGAGAGGTTTATGTACCCCTTTATCCACCCACCATAAATATGGGAGAGGTTTTAGTACCCCATATCCACCCCACATAAATATGGGAAAGGTTTCTGTACCCCATAATCCAACCCCCATAAATATTAGAGAAGTTTCTGTACCCCATAATCCACCTTCCATATGTATGGGAGAGGATTCTGTACCCCATAATCCACCCCACATAAATATGGGAGAGGTTTCTGTACCCTATAATCCACCCGACATAAATATGGGAGAGGGTTCTGTACCCCATAATCCACCCGACATAAATATGGGAGAGGTTTCTGTACCCCATAATCCACCCGACATAAATATGGGAGAGGTTTCTATACCCCATAATCCACCCCACATAAATATGGGAGAGGCTTATGTACCCCATAACCCACCCCCCATAAATATGGGAGCGGTTTCTCTACCCCTTAATCCACCCCCCATATATATGGGAGAGGTTTCTGTACCCCTTAATCCACCCCCCATAAATATGGGAGAGG
>NW_024746055.1:0-5000 GCF_018991925.1 Homarus americanus
TACAAACTTGCACCCGAATGGGAGACCGTCAAAGTCAATCGAGAATTAGATTTGATAACATACTGAAACTTGCACACCAGATAGAGACCGTCAAAGTCAATAAAGTCGATTTGATAGCATGCTACGACGCACCGAATGGGAGCCAGTCAAAGTCAATCGGGGGTCGATTTAATAGCATACTACAGAAACTTGCACCCCCGAATGGGAGACCGTCAGAGTCAATCGAGGGTCGATTTAATAGCATACTATACAAAATGATCCGAGAATGTGCACACACCGAGTGGGAGACGGTGATGAAAGCGTCCGCCCTTGTACACTGGATGGCACTATTTCACTATAGTAAGGGGTAGGGGCACCTCGGTCATATTATACAACATACCAGAGAAGTTCCACACCCGCATGGGAGACCGTCAAAGTGAATCGGGGGTCGATTTGATAGCATACTACAGAGAACTTGCACACCCGAATGGGAGACCGTCAAAGTCAATCGGGGGTCGATTTGATAGCATACTACAGAGAACTTGCACACCCGAATGGGAGACAGTCAAAAGTCAATCAGGGTCGATTTAATAGCATACTACAAAACTTGCACACCGGAATGAGGAACCGTCAAAGTCAATGAGGTCGATTTGATAGCATACTACAGAAGCGCACGCGAATAGGAGACGGTAATCAATCAGGGGAGTCGATTTGATAACATACTACAGAAACACGCGAATAGGAGACAGTGAAGAATCAATCGAAGTCGATTTAATAGCATACTACAAACTTGCACGAATGAGAACCAGTGAAGTCAATCGAAGTCGATTTAATAGCATACTACAGAAACTTACACCGAATGGGGAGACCGTCAAAAGAATCAATCGAAGTCGATTTATGTATACTACAGAAACTTGCACACCGAATGGAGACCGTCAAAATCAATCAGGGTCAGTTGATAGCATACTACAGAAACTTGCACACCCGAAAGGGAGACAGTCAAAGTCAATCGGGGGTCGATTTAATAGCATACTACAGAAACTTGCACACCCGAATGGGAGACCGTCAAAGTCAATCGGGGGTCGAGCATACTTTACAAAATGATCCGAGAATCTGCACACACACCGAGTGGGAGACGGTGATGAAAACGTCCGCCCTTATATGTTCGATTGCACTATTTCACTATATTAAGGGGAGAGGGTGCCTTCGCACACATATTCGGTGTGAAATATCTTCCGCCCCCAAGCGGAGCGCTTCGGCGCCTCTGCGAAGCAAAGCGCGGCATTCAAAAACAACAACCAAAATTGCCGTCGCTTTCCCTTCCCTGCCCTGCAATGGCTGGAGCAGCAGCAAGCAAGAAGAAGAGAGAGAGAAAATAGTCTCATGGGGTCAGAGGAATGGGCAGTGGAGCGCGATCTATAATTTCACCAGCCAGGTCTGTCTCCCCAATTGAACATTATTACTCTCTCGGCCGCCACCACGGTTTCGCGACAGCAGCAGCATCATGATGTTTAAAGTCCGGAACCGGGTTATTCGGCTGTTCGCGAACAGTCAGGTTTTAACCTTGCCTAACAAACGATCAAACAACTTCCACTCTCGAGGTGCGGTACGGTGACTGTCCTATCGTCCGCCCTTGTAAGCTGGATTGCACTATTTCACTATATTAAGGGGAGAGGGTGCCTTCACACATATTCGGTGTGAAATATCTTCCGCCCCCCAGCGGAGCGCTTCGGCGCCTCTGCGAAGCAAAACGCGGCATTCAAAAACAACAACCAAAATTGCCGTCGATTTCCTCTCCCTGCCCTGCAATGGCTGGAGCAGAAGGAGAGCGAGAGAGAGAATAGTCTCATTGGGTCAGAGGAATGGCAGTGGAGCGGGCTAATGGCGAGTAGGCTCGCGATCTATCAATTACACTAGCCAGGTCGCTCTCCCTACTGAACATTATTACTCTCTCACGTCGCCACTGCGGTTTCCGCGACAGCAGCAGCATCATCATGATGTTGCATCCACCAAGTAGTCCGGAACCGGGTTATTCGGCTGTCTGCGAACAGTCCGGTTTTAACCTTACCCAACATCCACTCTCGAGGTGCGGTACGGTGAATGTCCTATCGTCCGACCTTGTATGCTGGATTGCACTATTTCACTATATTAAGGGGAGAGGGTGCCTTCACACACATATTCGGTGTGAAATATCTTCCGCCCCCCAGCGGAGCGCTTCGGCGCCTCTGCGAAGCAAAGCGCGGCATTCAAAAACAACAACCAAAATTGCCGTGGCTTCCCTGCCCTGCAATGGCTGGAGCAGAAGGAGAGAGAGAGAGAAGAGAGATTTTAGTCTCATTGGATCAGAGAATAGCAGTGGAGGCGGGCTTATGGCCGAAGTAGGCTCGCGCTCTATCAATACACTTGCCGGAGTCTCTCTCTTCCGTTTGGACTTCCTCGTCTCTCTCTCTCTCTCTCTCGGCGCACGTCGCCACTACTAGTTTCCGTCACAGCATATGCTGCGGCCTTTCAGTCGGGCAGGGCTCCCTTCGCCTTGCTGTCTGTAACCGTGGACTTCGTTGGCACGATCACTAGCGTCTTGGCGTCTGTGCAGCCCCCTTCAATGCATGGCTTCGTCCTCTTGACCGGGGAATTCATTTGCACTCATTCCGCGCGCAAACGGCTACCTAAATGTGTGTGCATAGACAAACGTCGCTGGTTCAACCGACCAGGCGCCCAGTCTGAAGACAGTATACTAAAAAGAGAGTTTAGCAGCCAAAACTCGTCAAAGCACACGTTGGGTTACCCCATCACCTAACAACGATGATGGCGGTTCCCACCCGTGAAATACACAACCTAACCAATATTGGGCGACGATGGCGCTCATGAGCCCACGTCCCCACAAACAGTAAGAGAAAGAGAGAGAGGAGGAGATGGGCCAATGTCTTATGCCTCGCTGGGGCAAAGAGAAGAGAAGGGGAGCGGATAAGGGAGGAGATTGGCCAACGTGCGGTCCCTCGCCCAATGTCGGCTGCCTCGCTGGAGCTGGGTAAAGAGGAGAGGAGCGGATAAGGGAGGAGATTGGCACACACGGTGGCGCTGCCGGCGCCGAGGATAGCGAGAGAAGGTGCAGTTTGAGCGGATCATCTGGTTTGCTATTTCTCTAAGGCCAACGTGCGGTCCCTCGCCCAATGTCGGCTGCCTCGCTGGGGCAAAGAGAAGAGGAGAGGATAAGGGAGGAGATTGGCACACACGGTGGCGCTGCCGGCGCCGAGGATAGCGAGAGAAGGTGCAGTTTGATCTGATCATCTGGTTTGCTATTTCTCTAAGGCCAACGTGCGGTCCCTCGCCCAATGTCTTCTGCCTCGCTGGGGCAAAGAGAAGAGGAGCGGATAAGGGAGGAGATTCGCCAACGTGCGGTCCCTCGCTCAATGTCGGCTGCCTCGCTGGAGCTGGGGCAAAGAGGAGCGGATAAGGGAGGAGATTGGCACACACGGTGGCGCTGCCGGCGCCGAGGATAGCAAGAGAAGGTGCAGTTAGATCTGATCATCTGGTTTGCTATTTCTCTAAGGCCAACGTGCGGTCACTCGCCCAATGTCTTCTGCCTCTCTCTCAATCTCACTATTTTGGCCGCCGTGATAGGCGCCGCCAACAGCAGCAGCTACCTGGTTGATCCTGCCAGTAGTCATATGCTTGTCTCAAAGATTAAGCCACGCATGTGTAAGTACAAGCCGATTTAAGGCGAAACCGCGAATGGCTCATTAAATCAGCTATGTTTCATTGGATCTGTAAACCCACTTACTTGGATAACTGTGGCAATTCTAGAGCTAATACATGCAATTGGTCTCTGACCGCAAGGGAAGAGCGCTTTTATTAGTTCAAAACTGGTCGGGCCCCGGTCCGTAACCCACCTGTGGTGAATCTGAATAACTTCGGGCTGAGCGCACGGTCTCCGCACCGGCGCCGCTTCTTTCAAGTGTCTGCCTTATCAGCTTTCGATTGTAGGTTATGCGCCTACAATGGCGATAACGGGTAACGGGGAATCAGGGTTCGATTCCGGAGAGGGAGCCTGAGAAACGGCTACCACATCTAAGGAAGGCAGCAGGCACGCAAATTACCCACTCCCGGCACGGGGAGGTAGTGACGAAAAATAACGATGTGAGTCTCATCCGAGGCCTCGCAATCGGAATGAGTACACTTTAAATCCTTTAACGAGTATCCATTGAGGGCAAGTTCAGCCAGCAGCCATGTAATTCCAGCTCCAATAGCGTATATTAAAGTTGTTGCGGTTAAAAAGCTCGTAGTTGATCTCAAGTTCGACTGACGGTGCACCGCCCGGTGTTTACTGTCACGCCCGAACAGCCGCTTCGCTGCTCACATCGGATGCTCTTGTCGAGTGTCCCAGTGGCCGGAGAGTTTACTTTTGAAAAATTAGAGTGCTCAGAGCAGGCTATTTGAATGGCCCGAATGGTGATGCATGAACACGGAATAGACCCGGTTCTATTTTTTGTTGGTTTCGGAACCAGAGGTAAATGACTAATCGGAACAGGCGGGGGCATTCGTGACATGCATCGCTTAGAGGAATTCTGGACCGTCAAGAAGACTTAACTACTGCAAAAGCATTTGCCATGATGTTTTCATTAATCAAGAACGAAAGTTAGAGGTTCGAAGGCGATCAGATACCTCTAGTTCTAACCATAAACGATGCCAACTAGCGATCCGCCGGCGTTATTCCCATGACCCGGCGGGCAGCTTCCGGGAAACCAAAGTCTTTGGGTTCCGGGGAAGTATGGTTGCAAAGCTGAAACTTAAAGGAATTGACGGAAGGGCACCACCAGGAGTGGAGCCTGCGGCTTAATTTGACTCAACACGGGAAACCTCACCAGGCCCAGACACCGGAAGGATTGACAGATTGAGAGCTCTTTCTCGATTCGGTGGGTGGTTCTTAGTTACCATACCTTGATAATGATAGGATTGGGGTTGCAATTGTTTTCATGAACGGTATACCCCAGTAAGTGCAAGTCATCAGCTTGCGCTGACTA
>NW_024746055.1:10000-18249 GCF_018991925.1 Homarus americanus
TGACTTAGTCTGATTTTAGAGAGACATCAGAGGTGTAGCATAAGGGAGGTCGTTCCGTCCGCAGGGCGGCCGCCAGTGAAATACCACTACTCTGATCGGTTTTACTTACCGGGTGGAGACGGAATGAGTCGCCAGCGGGAGCCGCCTCTCCTCTTTCTAGCCCTAAGCGGCGTGAAGGCCGACGAGTGACGTGCGTTCCGCCGGAGACGCTAACAGCCGGCCGCCACGGGCCCGCTTCACGAGAAGGGCCGGCGCCGCGCTCGGGCCGCCGATCGTCCGCCTCGGTGACATTATCAGGTGGAGTCGACTGGGGCGGCAATATCTGTTAAATGATAACGCAGGGTGTCCTAAGGCCAGCTCAGCGTGGACAGAAACCTCGCGTAGAGCAAAAGGGCAAATGCTGGCTTGATCCTGATTTTCAGTACGAATACGGACTGCGAAAGCAAGGCCTATCGATCCTTTTGACTTTAGGAGTTTTAAGCAAGAGGTGTCAGAAAAGTTACCACAGGGATAACTGGCTTGTGGCGGCCAAGCGTTCATAGCGACGCCGCTTTTTGATCCTTCGATGTCGGCTCTTCCTATCATTGTGAAGCAGAATTCACCAAGCGTTGGATTGTTCACCCACTAACAGGGAACGTGAGCTGGGTTTAGACCGCCGTGAGACAGGTTAGTTTTACCCTACTGTTAAAATGAGGTCGTTGCGATAGTAGTCCTGCTCAGTACGAGAGGAACGGCAGGTCCGGACATATGGTTCCGTTCTTGGTCGATCGGCCAGTGGAGCGAGGCTACGTCCGTGGGATTATGCCTGAAAGCCTCTAAGGCAGCATCCCGGCTAGAGAAGCAACGATACCGGCGTACGGCTCGCATTGGGACGGTCAAAGATATTACGAGACTCTGGCGGGCAGCTTGCTGCACCGCCGGAGAATGGACCCATGCAAGGGGAACTCGGGGAGTCGTGTCATCAGTGCCGGCTCTCCCGTCCCAAATGCGGATCACCCGAATGCTGATGTGCCGTACCGAATCGTTCGTAGACGACTTACGTACCGGTCAGGGTGTTGTAGATGGCAGAGCAGCATCCTCACTGCGATCCATTAAGACTTCTCCTACCAGGCCGGAGGTTTCGTCACGCCCCCGATGGCGAAATCCTCCATTACAGCAGCGGCAGCAGTGTCAGCGGCCTGCTCCATTGCGCAAGTGTGTTTAACCTAACCTGGTTAAAGTGTATTGGTGTCCTGAAGTTTTATAGAGGCTTGCCAGCCTAAGTAAGAGACAAACAAATAATCCAACAACCTCTCCTTGGTGGTAGTAGAGAGTGTGTTGGTGTCCTGAAGTTTTATAGACAAACAAATAATCCAACAACCTCTCCTTGGTAGTAGAAGAGTGTATTGGTGTCCTAAAGTTTTAGCGAGGCTTGCCAGCCTGAGTAAGACAAAGAAATAATCCAGACAGCCACTACTACCTAACCTAACCGTGGTGCAGTCCACACTGCTGGAGGTTTCGTCACGCCCCCCGATGGCGAAATCCTCCGTTACAGTGTCTGTTTAACCTAACCTTAGTACAGAGTCTATTGGTGTCCACAATTTTATAGAGGCTAAGTCAATAAGAGACAGACAGAAAGAAATAATCCAAGCAGCCAACCTTGGTGTAAAGTCTATTGGCGGCCTAAATTTTATAGAGATATACAGGCAGCCACCACCACTACTTTCGCCGGAGGTTTCGTCACGCTCCCCGATGGCGAAATCCTCCATTACAGCAAAAGTGTCTGCTTAACCTAACCTTAGTACAAAGTCTATTGGTGTCCTCAATTTTATAGAGGCAGCTACCCGAAGTCAATAAGAGACAAAGAAATAATCTGCTAGCCACCACTATTCAGCCTGACTGCAGTAAAATTTCTAACGGGGACCTTAAATTTTATAGAATAATATTAATACAGGGCAACTAACCAACCACTACCGGGCCGCCTAATCTCCAACTACTCGTTTTTCGCCGGAGGTTTCGTCACGCCCCGATGGCGAAATCTCCATTACAGCAAAAGTGTCTGTTTAACCTAACCTTAGTTAAAGTCTATTGGCGTCCTCACTTATAGAGGTTAGCCACCCGAAGTCAATAAGAGACAAAGAAATAATCCAAGCAGCCTAAACTGTTTAGGCCTGACCGTGGTAAAGCTCCAACGGGGACCTTAAATTTTATAGAATAATAATAATACAGGCAACCAACCAACCACTACCGGGCCGCCTAACCTAACCACTACTTTCGCCGGAGGTTTCGTCACGCTCCCCGATGGCGAAATCCTCCATTACAGCAAAAGTGTCTGTTTAACCTAACCTTAGTACAAGGTCTATTGGTGTCCTCAATTTTATAGAGGTTAGCCACCCGAAGTCAATAAGAGACAAAGAAATAATCCAAGCAGCCTAAACTGTTTAGCCTGACCGTGGTAAAGTCTAACGGGGGACCTTAAATTTTATATAATATTAATAATACAGGCAACTACCTAACCACTACCGGGCCGCCTAACCTAACCACTACTTTCGCCGGAGGTTTCGTCACGCTCCCCGATGGCGAAATCCTCCATTACAGCAAAAGTGTCTGTTTAACCTAACCTTAGTACAAAGTCTATTGGTGTCCTCAATTTTATAGAGGTTAGCCACCCGAAGTCAATAAGAGACAAGGAAATAATCCAAGCAGCCTAAACCGTTTAGCCTGACCGTGGTAAAGTCTAACGGGGGACCTTAAAATTTTATATAATAATAATAATACAGGCAACTAACCAACCACTAAACCACTACTTTCGCCGGAGGTTTCGTCACGCCCCGATGGCGAAATCCTCCATTACAGCAAAAGTGTCTGTTTAACCTAACCTTAGTACAAAGTCTATTGGTGTCCTCAATTTTATAGAGGTTAGCCACCGAAGTCAATAAGAGACAAAGAAATAATCCAAGCAGCTAGCTAAACTGTTTAGCCTGACGTAGAGTTTTTAATAAATCTGGTGATATGGAACCACACACAACCCCCTTAACCTGGGATAATGCAATCAAATGGATAATTGCTAACTATTCTCAGAGATAATGCAATCAAATGTTGTGCTAAGGGCTGCGCCCGGACCCCCTGTTAGATACTGTATTTGGTCATGATGAATTGTTTATTAGACTATAAGAAATCCTCTTCCTTCTTGTATTGGCAAGGGAGTTTGCTTTAACTTAGGTATGCTAGCCTAAGTAAAAATAGACACGAGCTGCGAAGACCTGATTCTTTTGCTGCATGTTTGAGTCTGCAACTTTGTTGTGATAAGACACTCAATCCTAGTGATTGTACTTACTCAACATAGTGACGGTGTAATTACCATCACAGATTGTAGGAAATTCCAACTTTGGAAAAAACAAATATTTGGCTACCCAAATTTTGACTACTACCCGCGTCGTCCTGGATTGGCCAATCAGTGGTGCCCCACGGTGGCGTGATACATGCACGTTTACTGCGGTGCTCTGATTGGCTGACCGAACGTGGCGTGGTAGGTAGGCTGTTTCTACTCTCTAAGTCCTCTTCTTTTCCTTTTTTCATCCCCTCATGCACTCCGTTCTTTGAACGGGAGGCGGACTTCATGATACGGTCGATCCGGCAAGGGAACCTGTGATAGTGCAGGGCACCCCTTGTCCGGGGTCACCGGTAGGTGGCAACTTTTTAGATATTACTATAGTCACAGGTAACCTGGGTGCAGAGCCCGACGCCCGTCCAAGAGGGGGGCGGGGTCACTGCTCCAGGCAGGAGCCCTGTGTTATAGGTAGGATTAGATGTAATCAAGAAGATGACAACTAGCATTAGAATAAAACATAGAGATAAGGGACACTCTATTGGAAGGAAAAGTGGCAGAAATCACTTACAACAAACTGCAAGTCCACTAACTAGAATATTCAGCACCAATGAAGGTTTTAAAGTAATCTGTAAAGATGACTTTGATTCAGATAAAATCCTTTCAAAAGAAGCAAGAGATATATTTTACAATGAAGGCCTTATTGTTGTTATGCCACCAGAACAAAAAGCAAAAAGATCAGTTTTTGTTCGTCAAGTCGATCAAGAGATCGGGAGGAAGACCTGAAAGAAGAACTGGAACGCCAAAATAGGTGGATGAAGATTGAAGAAGTCATTAAGATAAAGGACTATACTCATGTTTGAAGAAGTGTCAATGGCTGAGAAAGTTTTACAACAGGGCTTTCTAATATTCAACATGTCAGTCACACCACATCAAATAAAGAAGGAGACATTCATCAGTCTGCAAACTTGCTTCTCCTGCTGCAAATATGAAGAACACACAACGAGAGACTGTCCGGAAAAAGAAAAAAAGTACTGCTCAGATTGTGCAGGCGACGACCATACCTACACTGAATGTAAGAATACACATGTTGGCTGTCTCAACTGTAAGAGAAACGGGAATGTATACATAGGACATAGGACGTTAGCAATGGCATGCCCAATAAAAACAACACATGATAAAGTACAAGAAACAAGGAAAAAGGAACAAGACAAGAAGGATGACATACGCCGAAATAGCAAAGAGAGCGGTCCAAGAGGCTCATAAGACCAGAATCCACAGTATTAAACCTAAGTGAGCTAATACATGATATAAATGATTAGTATGATCCATGCACATTTGCACAATATCATTGCACCCGGATCATACAATGAGGAATTAAGGAAAATGTTTAAATTGAATAACTCACCAGAGATGATATTTCCAGGAGAATCCACAATCCGAAAAACTATTTCAGACAACATATGCAAGCGAATTGAGAGAAAGATCATCAAGACGGTCAAAGGTTTGAGTAAACAGCTGATACACAAGGAACACAAGCATCGATAGAGATCCTGACAAAATGACTAGAAGTGACAAAGAGAAGATAGAAATAACAAAAAGGACATAAAGGAGTAGGGAGGAGAGAAGATAAGATGGAAACTGATCACAATATACAACCTGAATCTGCTGAAGAAATTTGATTAAAAGTTATCACTACAACAAAACATGGAATCCCAACATCGAGACCAACAGGAGGGACAATAGTAAAAAACTGTGAAGGAGGGATATACAAGTGGACATATCAAGAAAAATCCCTAAGTGAAGATTATGTCTGGTCACTAATTACTACGGACAAACTAAAGATTACGGCCAAAGACTTTAAAATAGTAGACCCGTCAGAGTATAGAAGAGTCAGAAGCGGGAAACAGGATGATAGGTCTCCACTCCAACTGACTGCCACAATCCAAGTATAAGAAATAATGGACAATAGACAAACAGTAAGAACTTTAAGAATAATACAACACAACGTAAGAAACTGGAAGACCGAGAGAATTAACCTAAGTAATATATATCGCGAAATTGACCCTGACATTATACTAATAAACAGTCACGGTGAGACAGAAAACAACAACATAAAACTCTTTAACTATTATGTAAACCAAAGAAATAAATCGGGCGAGAAAAATGACGGAGTAGCGATAGCGGTTAAAAGAAACTTAAAATTTAAACTAATTGATGACTTCCAGGATGAATTTCTAGCAATAAAAATAAATACAACTCAAGGAGACGTAATTATTGCTACTACTTACCTATAGAAGACCTATTAAAATTGGCTAACAATAGTCATCCGATGTACATCTTAGGAGACTTTAACGCCAGACATAGGATTTTTGACAATACAAATAATAACGTCGTGGGAAACGCCCTTAATCAATTAATAAATTTAGGGAAAATCAATCATCTGGGTCCTAACTTTCCAACCTGGAGAAATCACAATACACAATCGACACCAGACAAAATTTTACCAACAACAAAGCCTTTTTTCAATTACCATATAATACAGGCAGTGACCATCTGCCAATTATACTAACACTGTCAACAAGCCCCATACAGATACCAATAAAAAAGAGACTGAAAATGAGTAAAACAGACTGGGACAGCTTCAAAGACGACTTAAGTAATCACCACTCGATTAACCTACAAGGGAAAACAACAGAAGATATAGACTCAGAAATGGACAGACTGCACTCAGCAATAAAAACATCTATAACCAAACACACTCCTACTTCACACTTTAGAACATTACCCAACAACAGACTACCAGAAGAAGTTAAATTAATCCAGACCTATTACAATGAAATAAACAGGTATATGGAAAGACACGGCAGTAACAGATGGCTATTGTTACGAGTTGGGGATTTAGAATATAGTTATACGTCTACCCAGATCCCAACAGGTAACAATAATAAAAACAAAGACAATCGGACTATAAAAGGGTAGACAAAGGATGCGAGTTTTCGTTGTATATAATAGAGTACCATAAATCCCTTTAACAAAATATTCAGCTTATAAATTACCCTTAACCAAACTTAACCTAAACATTAACAGTATATACATATTAATAAACATAAAACAATCTCGAAGCAAGTGGACGTGGGGAAATTAATACAAGAGATACTAGTACTTAAGTGAGGAGCTGAGATGGCTGACGAGTAAGGCTGAGTATTGTAGAAGATGGTAGGTAGTCACTGTGCCGTAGGTTTCCAGGATAGGTGATCCTGTGGTCACTTCCCAGAGTGAACTGAACTCTCATCTTATTGGAGCTGATGAGGAAGACTTGGAGGAGGTGACGCAACAACCAGGATATGGAGAAGGAAAACCCCGGAGTGGTAACTAAGACTAGTCATACTCGGGTTTCGTCCCGAGATGGCGTTGCTCATGGTGCTGGGTAGGTAGATCATGACAATAGAGATGGCGCAGCTTCGTAGTGCTGCGGAGGGGTTCTGTATCACACCCCCTCCAAAGACTCCTCAGAAGGCCGGCGCCAAGGAGGTGGATCACCTGGTGCGTTCGGGAGAGTAGCTGCTGCATTTCCACTGGAGCTCGATAAGGAGTCTGCAATCAGGTTATAGGGCTGGTGGAGGAGAGCCCAGCGGAGGATTCGCTGGTTGGAGGTCTTGTTGGTTTGGATGAACGAGTGGTTATGGTCGTGAAGACTAGGGTTGTTTAGGGCAAGACTGGAGGTAACATTCAAACTTCTTTATTGCCAACACCAGAGCCAAGGCCTCCTTTTCTATGGTCGAGTAGTTGGTCTGATGTTTTTTCAACTTGGCGGAGTAATATGCCACAGGGTGAAGAACATCAGTGGTTGGGTCGGGTTGTAGGAGCACAGCCCCCACTCCGACACCACTAGCGTCGATTTGCAGATGGAAGGGCGAGGTGTAGTCAGGCTTGGAGGCAAGGAAGGCTTTGAGGCGGTGGAAAGACTGGTCGCACCTCTGGTTCCAGATGTAAGGGACCGCAGAACTGGTAAGGTCTGTGAGGGGTCCGGCCACGCTGGAGAAGTTACTGCAGAACCGACGGTAGTAGCCGCACATCCTCAGGAAGCGCATGAGTTCCTTCCTCGTCCTGAGTGGAAGGACACATGGCTCTAATCGTTTGCGTCCCCAAGGTCTCAGCACCATACCATGCCCAAACGATATGTCCCAGGTAAGTCACTGAGGCCCGGCCAAAAGCAGATTTAGCCAGGTTTATGGTGAATCCAGTCTCTTGCAGTCGTGCAAATAGTATCTCCAAACGCACCAGATGTTCGTCCCAGCCGTCCGACACCACCACCAGGTCATCCAGGTAGGCGAACGTCCCACCTAGGTCCTGAATTAGAAAGTTGATGGCCCTCTGGAATGTGGCCGGAGCATTAGAAAAGCCAAACGCCATAACCAAATATTGAAAAAGACCAAATGGAGTTATAAATGCCGAGATTATTTTTGCCCTATCCGTGAGTCCCACTTGATAATATCCTTTCAATAAGTCCACCGTACTGATAAATTTGGCACAGCCTATGCTGTCTATTATATCTTCAATCAAAGGTAAAGGGTAGGAGTCTGAGACAGTGACCTGGTTCACTTTACGATAATCGGTACAGAAACGAAAAGTGCCATCGGGGTTTGGAATGAGAAGGCAAGGTGAAGCCCAGGGGGAGGTACTAGGCTCAGCTAAGTTATGTTTTAACAAAAAAATCTACCTCCTTTTTCATAATCTCTTTTTTTTTTGTGGATTTAGTCGATAGGCTGATTGCCTAATGGGTTGTACATCATCCGAGATTAGCTTAATATCATGTTTAAGTATATTGCAAAACCCTGGGAGGTCTGATGTGACTTTAGGAAATGTTGATAATAACTTAGTGAGATCTTTTGCTTGAGATGGATTCAGAAAAGAAAAATACTCATCCAAGTTGTTGAGT
>NW_024746056.1:0-12702 GCF_018991925.1 Homarus americanus
CATGTACTGTATAGTGTAGTGTCAAGGGGTAATGAAGCATGTACTGTGTAGTGTAGTGTCACGGGGTAAGGAGGCATGCACTGTATAGTATAGTGCACGTGTAGTGTAGTGTCAAGGGGTAAGGAGGCATGTACTATAGTGGCAGTGTATTTGTCATGGGGCAAGGAGGCATACTGGGTAGTAGTGACATGGTGTAAGGAGGTATGTACTGTGTAGTGTAGTGGCATGGGAAGGAGGCATGTACTATAGTGTAGTGTAGTTTCATGGGGTAGTGAGGCATGTACTTACAGTGAAGCAGAAAATAAGGGGTAAGGAGGCATGTACTGTATAGTGGTGTAGTGCTCTATGGGATATGGAGGCATACTGTATAGTAGTGTAGTGTCAAGGGGTAAGGAGGCATATACTGTATAGTGTAGTGTCAAGGGGGATAAGGAGGTATGTACTGTGTTATGTAGTGTAGTGTCAAGGGGTAAGAAAGGGGCTGTACTGTATAGTGTAGTCAAGGGGTAAGAGTGCATGTACTGTATAGTGTAGTGTAGTGTAGCACAAGGGATAAGGAGGAATGTACTGTATAGTAGTGTAGTGTCAAGGGGGTAAGGGGAGGCAAGGTACTGTATAGTGTGTAGTGTCATGATAAGGAGTATGTACTGTATAGTGTACTGTATTGTCATGGGGTAAGGAGGCATGCACTGTATAATTGTAGTGTCATGGATAAGGCGGTATTTACTGTATAGTGTAGCGTGAAATTCAGGGTATGGAGGCATGTACTGTATAGTGTAGTGTCATGGGATAAGGAGGCATGTAATTGTATAGTGTAGTGTAGTGTCATTGGGTGAGGCATGTACTGTATAGTGTAGTGTAAATGGCGCGGGTAAGGAGGTACAGTACTGTGTAGTGTAGTGTGAAGGGGTAAGGAGGCATAAAATTGTATAGTAGTGTCATGGGAGGGTGAGGGGCATGAACTGTAGTGTACTGTAGTGTCATGGGGTAAGGAGGCATGTACTGTATAGTGTAGTGTCAAGGGATAAGGAGGCATGTACTGTATAGTGTAGTGTAGTGTCAAGGGGTAAGGAGGCATGTACTGTATAGTGTAGTGTCAAGGGGTAAGGAGACATGTACTGTATAGTGTAGTGTCATGGGATAAGATATATTGTGCTGTATAGTATAGTATAGTGTAGTGTAGTGTCAAGGAGTAAGGAGGCATGTACTGTATAGTGTATTGTAGTGTAGTGTCATGGGATAAGTAAGAATGTACTGTATAGTGTAGTGTAGTGTCATGGGTAAGGAGGCATGTACTGTATAGTGTAGTGTCATGGGATATGATAAGTATGTACTGTATAGTGTACTGTATTGTCATGGATAAGTAGGCATGTACTGTATATAGTGTAGTGTAGTGTCATGGGGTAAGGAGGATACTGTATACTGTAGAGTCATGGGATAAGGCATTTACTGTATAGTGTAGTGTAGAGTCAAGGGTAAGGAGGCATGTACTGTATAGTGTAGTGTCATGGGATAAGGAGGCATAAAATATATAGTGTAGTGTAGTGAGGGGTTCTCAACTAATTCCCCAAGGTTTTCAGGCAAACTGATACTAATATGGAAAAATAAAGGATTTTCAGTATTATATGCATATTATTTGAAATGCACTTTTGGAGGCAGACAATCTGGAAAGGAGGGGGGGGGAATGACATTCTGACATATATGGTGAAAAGGGGTATAAAGCAAACAAGGTTGAGAACCACTGGTGTAGTAAATATTGGGTAAGGAGGCATGTACTGTATAGTGTTGTGTAGGGAATAAGGGGTAAGGAGGCATGTACTCTATAGTGTAGTGTAGTGTCAAGGGGTAAGGAGGCAAGGTACTGTATAGGTGTAGTGTGTAGTGTAGTGTCATGGGATAAGGAGGATGTACTGTATAGTGAGTGTAGGGTCGGGCGGGGTAAGGAGGCATGTGCTGGGATAGTGTCATGGAGTAAGGAGGCATGTACTCAAGTAGTGTAGTGTTGTGTCATGTTATGAGGCATGTACTGTAGTGTAGTGTCAAGGGGTAAGGAGGCATTTTTGTATAGTGTAGTGTAAAGTGTCATGGGGTAAGGAGGCATGTACACTGTATTCTGTAGTGTCAAGGGGAAGGAAGATGCACTGTATAGTGTAGTACTGTCAAGGGTAGGGACGCATGTACTGTATAGTAGAAAGTCATGGGGTAAGGACGCATGTACTATTACAGTGTAGTTTAAGGGGTAAGGAGGTATACTGTGTAGTGTAGTGTCAAGGGGGTAAGGAATGCTGCTGTTAAATCTTTGGGATTCCAAATATTCTCTCACAAAGATACACCTGTTTTGCCGCGTCAATTTCCAGCGTCCCTAATATAAAGTATAGAACTAAACAACTTAATTATAATTGTTAGAGTAGTTAATCATATTACAATAAATCTAACACATGCAGATGTACTCTCTAAATATATTAATAATATAATATGACCTATGATCACCTATTTGTGGGGAAGTAAAACATACCATAATAGAAAATTATATTTTTAAGGTAAACAATACTCTAAATTACATTAACACTAGTATAACCAATACTTCCTTTTATATACAAATAATAACTATTGACTTTAACACAGTGAATTGGAACGGTGATTTGCTTACATTCCCTTGTGATTGATAACACGGGTGATTGGACCAGACTGGGCATCATTTAGTAAATCCACTGCCTCTGTCTTAATAACTACACAGATCATTGATCAGACTGTATATATTGTAAGGGTCAGACAGCCCGCTATATGCAATGTCTTTATTAGCCAACCCTCCTACCAGCTGTCTCCCCTTCATTTAACAAGAGAGAGTAAGGTATTCCTGTCTAGCTGCCACTACTAGCTGTATAAGTCCAGTAAAGGCCAGCTTTGGGTAAGACTAGGCCTGCATGGGGCTGTACAACTGTAGGGCAGCAACATTCTGCAGGCTGCCCAGCAGTGAGGCACACACTTGTAGCCTGGAAGAGAATAAGATAATCACTTGTTCTCCTCCATCAGTTAAATAAGGATCTCAGGAAAGTTAGGTCAGCCACAGTAATAAAGGTACTTGGTTCAATTCATTGCAATGAAAACACAAGAACAAACTTTTGGTAATAGAATTCTGGTTAAGTATAAAAACGAGCTTTTTTTTATTCGTAATGAAGAAAGAAACATATTTCCATTTGTGAGACTGAAGGTAAATACGATCTCTATCCTTATTGTTGACAGATATAATTCTGCTGACCTGTCCGACGACCAACTTAAAGTGAGACAGTCACTGGCTTTGGGACTGTGTCTGACGTGAGAGAAAAGTTTTTAAACCATAACTGATGTGAGACTGCCGCTACTTTAAACTAATCATTGGCGTGAGAAAAACTATTTTTAAACAATAATTAACTTATAACAAATATGTTTAGGACCAGCACCGACCAGACCTGGATGACAGTAGGGAACACTCAGGAGTCAAAATCCAAGGATGGGCCCAGCGCCCACGCTTCCAGCCGAAGGCGATCACCAGAACACACATCAGCGGCACCCACGACCAAGACGCTGGACCTGGAGACATGGAGCACAGGAGCCACATATTGGAAGAACATTCCCTATTCATGCCTTTCTAAGCTACAACTATGGTAATACATACTAAAGAACGTGGGGCAACTCACCCAGCATCACTCTGGTATATCATAGTTGAGTTGGATCTCTAGAGGTGTTCCCAGAGCCACCTCCATCCTGGCAGGCGACCCCGAGCCGTCAGGAACACGTAGGTGCCAAAGCAGAGTTAGCAACGTGGAGTGAACAACAATGAGAGCACTAAGCAGCGGCGTCGTCCTATACGGTCCAACAGATACATTATGGTCACGTTGCCTGCCATCAATAGGCGGCAATTTGAACATGATTGTGCTGACAGCCTCATCGAACCCCAGGCCAGCAGTAACTTTCAGTATTCTCACTGTGTTCATCTTCATGACCTGAATACCACTGAAGTTGCACATCATGAAAGAGCATTCAAACACCAGGATATTCTTTGCGAGGTCTCGCTTTGATCAGAGCTCCCATCCTGATGTTCCATCTTCTCGCTGGTTCATCATCTTCAGAATTCTCAACTCCTCCAGAATATCCGCGTTGAACCCCTGGAGACGGCGGAGGATGACGGTGGCTTCAGCTTTCTGTTCTTACGGCCAAGCAGGGACTTCAAGAAACACAGCTACGAGAAAGCAGTGTAGAAAAGACGGCAAAACTGGGACGAACACAACATAGTACCAACCAACTTGATGCCCAAACCAACGATTGGTGACACTACCCATATTCATCACGACGTTGTACATGACTGATGCTGTGCCCGGATGTTTGTGTCCACTCATCTCTGATGCATATGTCCTCACTACTACTCCCCAAAATACCGAATGTGATGCCTTCAAGAATCTGAAATAAGAAACTAGTGAAAAAGGAGTTTGCTGCGAACCTAAAAATTACACTTATGTATGATTATAGAAACAACGGTCATCTGCAGTGAGATAATGTGCTGCAGTATTAGTACAGTGCAGGAATATGACCACATCCCTGATGCTGACCTAAAAGATAAACTCGTTTAATGATATCAAGACAAAATTTGGAGAGTCACAATGCCTGTGCCTAGTGCCAAGGATTAAGTTATAAGACTTTTCAGAGCAAGATTCTGTGATATTAAGAATAATCAAAGTTTGGTCATGAACTGTTTAGGAAGCCTGAGTCAGTGGCAGCATCAGACACCAGGAGGAGGAGAGAGAGGTTTTCTGGCAGAGCTGATAACGCAGCCAATATCTCACTTCCTTGTCGCCTTCTCAAGGTCAATTCATAAATGTTTAGCCTCTACAGTTTTTGCGGGCCAGTATATTACCTGTAGATATAAGAGATCATATCAGCCTGCCAACCAGCAGCAGGGCGTTGAGGGAGGCCGATTAATAAACTGCCGAGGGCACCGGGCAAAAGGCAGACACCAGTTGGAGACCAACGTCGACCTATTGTGTCCAGCAGCCACCCCGCCAAGAAGTTCTTGCAGTATTCCAAGAAGACTATGCTTCCTGACATGCAAAGTACAGTATCAAATAGTATTTTCAATCGATTCCTTGTTTATGATCTGCAGAAATTGGTTATTTTGAAAAAACTTGTTTTCTTTGGATTCATCCTAAGACTTTTAAGTCCTATTTGCCTGACGTCCAGAAAATATGCAAAATCCTAGTCCATTAATATAATTCCTTATAGAGTAATGTTTCCCATAAACTGTAGTTTTGGTCCCAACTTTATTCCTGAAGAAACCACTGTAACTTCAGTCCACATTAAGCCAGCTAACTGTAACCTCAGCCTGCCAGTGTCAGCTAACTGTATCCTCAGCTCACAGTGCCAGCTACCTGTAACTCAGCCCACAGCACCAGCCACCTGTAACTCAGCCCACAGTGCCAGCTAACTGTAACCTCAGCCCACAGTGCCAGCTACTCAAATCAGCTCACAGTCCCACTCTACCTGTAACTCTGCTTTCACAGTGCTGGGAAGCAACTGTAACTCAGGCCACAGTGCCAGCTACCTGTATCTCAGCCCACAGTTACCTGTAACTCAGGCCACAGTGCCAGCTACCTGTAACTCAGCCCACAGTGCCAGTTACCTGTAACTCAACCCACTGTGCCAGTTACCTGTAAATCAGCTCACAGTGCCAGCTACATGTAACTCAGCCACAGTGCCAGCTACCTGTAACTCTGCCCACAGTGCCAGCTACCTGTAAATCAGCTCACAGTGCCAGCTAACTATAACTCAGCCCACAGTGCCAGCTACCTGTAACTCATCCCACAGTGCCAGCTACCTGTAAATCAGCTCACAGTGCCAGCTACCTGTAACTCAGCCCATAGTGCCAGCTACCTTAACTCAGCCCACAGTGCCAGCTAACTGTAACTCAGCTCACAGTGCCAGCTACCTGTAACTCAGCCCACAGTGCCAGCTACCTATAACTCAGCCCATAGTGCCAGCTAACTATAACTCAGCCCACAGTGTCAGCTAACTGTAACTCAGTCCACAGTGCCAGCTACCTGTAACTCAGCTCACAGTGACAGCTACCTGTAACTCAGCCCATAGTGCCAGCTACCTTTAACTCAGCCCACAGTGCCTGCTAACTGTAACTCAGCTCACATTGCCAGCTACCTGTAACTCAGCCCACAGTGCCAGCTACCTATAACTCAGCCCACAGTGCCAGCTACCTGTAACTCAGCCCATAGTGCCAGCTACCTTAACTCAGCCCACAGTGCCAGCTAACTGTAACTCAGCTCACAGTGTCAGCTAACTGTAACTCAGTCCACAGTGCCAGCTACCTGTAACTCAGCTCACAGTGCCAGCTACCTGTAACTCAGCCCATAGTGCCAGCTACTTTAACTCAGTCCACAGTGCCAGCTAACTGTAACTCAGCCTACAGTGCCAGCTAACTGTAACTCAGCTCACAGTGCCAGCTACCTGTAACTCAGCCCACAGTGCCAGTTACCTGTAACTCAGGCCACAGTGCCAGCTACCTGTAACTCAGCCCACAGTGCCAGTTACCTGTAACTCAACCCACTGTGCCAGTTACCTGTAAATCAGCTCACAGTGCCAGCTACATGTAACTCAGCCCACAGTGCCAGCTACCTGTAACTCTGCCCACAGTGCCAGCTACCTGTAAATCAGCTCACAGTGCCAGCTAACTATAACTCAGCCCACAGTGCCAGCTACCTGTAACTCATCCCACAGTGCCAGCTACCTGTAAATCAGCTCACAGTGCCAGCTACCTGTAACTCAGCCCATAGTGCCAGCTACCTTAACCTCAGCCCACAGTGCCAGCTAACTGTAACTCAGCTCACAGTGCCAGCTACCTGTAACTCAGCCCACAGTGCCAGCTACCTATAACTCAGCCCATAGTGCCAGCTAACTATAACTCAGCCCACAGTGTCAGCTAACTGTAACTCAGTCCACAGTGCCAGCTACCTGTAACTCAGCTCAAGTGACAGCTACCTGTAACTCAGCCCATAGTGCCAGCTACCTTTAACTCAGCCCACAGTGCCTGCTAACTGTAACTCAGCTCACATTGCCAGCTACCTGTAACTCAGCCCACAGTGCCAGCTACCTATAACTCAGCCCACAGTGCCAGCTACCTGTAACTCAGCCCATAGTGCCAGCTACCTTTAACTCAGCCCACAGTGCCAGCTAACTGTAACTCAGCTCACAGTGTCAGCTAACTGTAACTCAGTCCACAGTGCCAGCTACCTGTAACTCAGCTCACAGTGCCAGCTACCTGTAACTCAGCCCATAGTGCCAGCTACTTTTAACTCAGTCCACAGTGCCAGCTAACTGTAACTCAGCCTACAGTGCCAGCTAACTGTAACTCAGCTCACAGTGCCAGCTACCTGTAACTCAGCCCACAGTGCCAGTTACCTGTAACTCAGGCCACAGTGCCAGCTACCTGTAACTCAGCCCACAGTGCCAGTTACCTGTAACTCAACCCACTGCCGTTACCTGTAATCAGCTCACAGTGCCAGCTACATGTAACTCAGCCCACAGTGCCAGCTACCTGTAACTCTGCCCACAGTGCCAGCTACCTATAAATCAGCTCACAGTGCCAGCTAACTATAACTCAGCCCACAGTGCCAGCTACCTGTAACTCATCCCACAGTGCCAGCTACCTGTAATCAGCTCACAGTGCCAGCTACCTGTAACTCAGCCCATAGTGCCAGCTACCTTTAACTCAGCCCACAGTGCCAGCTAACTGTAACTCAGCTCACAGTGCCAGCTACCTGTAACTCAGCCCACAGTGCCAGCTACCTATAACTCAGCCCATAGTGCCAGCTAACTATAACTCAGCCCACAGTGTCGCTAACTGTACCAGTCCACAGTGCCAGCTACCTGTAACTCAGCTCACAGTGACAGCTACCTGTAACTCAGCCCATAGTGCCAGCTACCTTTAACTCAGCCCACAGTGCCTGCTAACTGTAACTCAGCTCACATTGCCAGCTACCTGTAACTCAGCCCACAGTGCCAGCTACCTATAACTCAGCCCACAGCCAGCTACCTGTAACTCAGCCCATAGTGCCAGCTACTTTAACTCAGCCCACAGTGCCAGCTAAATGTAACTCATCTCACAGTGTCAGCTAACTGAACTCAGTCCACAGTGCCAGCTACCTGTAACTCAGCTCACAGTGCCAGCTACCTGTAACTCAGCCCATAGTGCCAGCTACCTTTAACTCAGTCCACAGTGCCAGCTACCTGTAACTCAGCGCACATTGCCAGCTACCTTAACTCAGCCCACAGTGTCAGCTAACTGTAACTCAGTCCACAGTGCCAGCTACCTGTAACTCAGCCCACAGTGCCAGCTACCTGTAACTCAGCCCACAGTGCCAGCTAACAGTAACTCAGTCCACAGTGCCAGCTACCTGTAACTCAGCCCACAGTGCCAGCTACCTGTAACTCAGCCCATAGTGCCAGCTAACTGTAACTCAGCCCACAGTGCCAGCTAACTGTAACTCAGCCCACAGTGCCAGCTAACTGTAACTCAGCTCACAGAGCCAGCTACCTGTAACTCAGCCCACAGTGCCAGTTACCTGTAACTCAGCCCACAGTGCCTGCTACCTGTAACTCATCTACTTGTAAATCAGTTTACATATTATCTAATATACTATAGGACTAGGTGTGTGTTGTTTGTGTGTGTGTGTGTGTGTGTGTGTGTGTGTGTGTGTGTGTGTGTGTGTGGTGTGTGTGTTCTGGCAGCCAAACGGCACAATCGTATTTCATCAAACTTGGAAAATCGCAAAAAATTCGTAGAGTGGAACAAACCTGGTCCCATGTCGATGGTTTCTTTGAAGCTTTCATAAACCATTTTATTTACGCTGGAAAACGATGCAGTCTACGGACTTGGCGCACCTTATTCGCTGTACGCCATCAGCGTAATCTTCCACAAGGGCACGAACGTCTGCGATACATGTTTATAATGCTATTACACATGAAACAGTGATAGAAGTCAAATCAGGTCACGATTACAGTGCCAATCTCTAGCCCTACACACCTGGCAGTCTTAAGAGGTCGTTAGAGACTCACCCAACATATCTGTCTCGGAGTCAGTGAGGTGTAGTTGTGTGTTGAAAATGGTGGAGTTGTTTTGGATGATGTGAGCAATGAAGACGTTGGGCCACCAAACAAACATCCCCGCCGCCATGTAGGACAGTGACCCTGCCAGTAGCAGCAGTATCTGAAACATGATGTTGAAGAACTGAGAGAGAGAGAGAGAGAGAGAGAGAGAGAGAGAGAGAGAGATGACAAAGAGAAAGCGAAAGAGATTTCGAATAGGCCAAAAATTTTTGAAAATTTCGGGATATTAATTTAAAAAACGAAAAGACAAGTCTAGAGAGAGGATCACAAGAGAAAGGATCACAAGATAAGAGAGAGGATCACAAAACAATTGAAACTAGACGCAGGATCACGAGAGGATCACAAGAGAATCACACGAGAGAGGATAAGAAGACAAGAGGATCACAAGACAGAGTGGGTCACAAGAGAATCATGAGAGGCCTCAAAGAGAGGATCACAAGAGAATCACGAGAGGCTCACACAGAGATCACAAGAGGGGGTTCAAAGAGGTTCACAAGAGAGGATCACAAGGGGATCATGGGACTAGAGAGAGGATCACAAGACTAGAGAGGATCACGTGAGTAGAGAGAGGATCACAAGAGTAGAGAGAGGATCACAAGACTAGAGAGAGGATCACGTGAGTAGAGAGAGGATCACAAAGACTAGAGAGTGGATTACAAGAGAGCATCACAAGAGAGAGGATCACGAGAATAGAGAGGATCACGAGAGTAGAGAGAGGATCACAAGAGTAGAGAGGATCACAAGAGTAGAGAGGAGATCCAAGAGAGAGAGGATTACGAGACGAGAGAGAGGATCACACGATGGCAGGTTTACTGTTTCGTTAACACAGCCATTAAAAACACCTTTACTTATAGATTCATAAACGAGTGGATGCTGACGTAAGACTCTGAGAAGGGACTGTACCTGTGTTCTTACCTCAAGAGTTTGTCAAATTAATTGAATCTTCCCGTGTCTGTGTGTGTGGGGTCAAGTATGTATAACCAACCCTGTATCCTTAAGTACCTTCAGTGGTTGGCTCGAAGGCCTCAAAACTCTGTGTTGTATTGAAGTGTAGTTTTCTGCTTGATGTCCTAATTATGAGGACACACATAGGACAAGTCTCATGAAAACAGAACGTAAAACATCGGAAAATGGGACGAAAATATTCAGTGAGATAGGGTAATTTGACACTGTACAATCAAAGACAAAAGTCGTCACGGTTTTGTCCGAAGATTAAATATAACTCGTGAAACATTATGAGAGCCCGACCACAAGGCAGAGCGCACAGAAAGTTTAGCACTTCGGCATATGTTTTCACTAGATTTCACTACAGACTTTGTCTTGGACCGGGCCTCACCAGCAGCAGTTGACTCAGAGACACACAGGTGACAGAGGATAAATAAACCAGAGATTAAAGTCCCAAACACAGCAGCAAAGATCCATAAACACGCTGATAGATTGTACTTCAATACCCACTTTATTGTGTACCTCCACGGTGGCTGGTGACACTGTGGTGCTTATGGGTTGTTTGTGTTCACACTCAGGATGGGTTGGAGAAAGGAAACTCACAATGTGCTCTATATACATGTTGTATTGATGTACAATGCAGCTTGGTGCTGGGAAGGCAGCATGGTTACAAGTGATGTAGAGAGAGCTGCTGGAGGGTGCTCAGAGGAGGACAGCTTGTGGGTCGCCATGCTCGCCGGCGGGAGCGAGGACCGCCAGGCAGGCGGAGGAGGAGGAGGAGGAGGTGTTGCTGGCTGGTTGGTGTAGGTAGAAAGAGAGCGATCACCACGAGGTCAGGTCTTAAATAGCGGAGGTAGGCGTGGGTAGATAGTTGACCCCGCTCCGTGGGCGGCGCTGGTTGACCTAGACCACAGGCACACACTGTGGAATTCGCGGGGTCGGCTACTCAGCGACAAACAGCGTTTGTGGGGAGAAATCACTACAATACTCCCTCCTTCCCTCCAGGCGGTGTAGGAGACTTGTTGTCTGCAGGGTTGCATAGCACATGTGAGGCAGAACGGGCGGTGCTCATGTGAGACAACGGCAATGGCGTGAATGGGCCGGCCGCTAGAGACAACTGTCTGGATACACAATATCTGTGGGAGAGGAGAAAAAGGGTGTGTTGAGGCGCTGAATGTTGTTTTTCCTCATGGTACAGAGTCGTCAGATGCGCCTGCTGGGGTGTATGGGCCTGGGTCAGGAGCAGGGGCTGCATCAGCAGAAGTGGATGAGGGCGCTGACAGAAGCTGGGTCCACGACAGCAGCGGGTGCAGGACATTAGCAGGGTGCCTGAGGGGAGAGGGGTTTGTGGGTCCGCGTCAGGAGCAGGGGCTGCATCAAGATGAGCGGCAGGGGGTACTGCTGGGCCGGGGGCGGCGTCGGAGGCAGGACGGGTGTGCTGGGGTCGGTAGAACGTGGTGCTTGGGGCAGGAAGAGGGAGCTGGTGTCTGCTTAGAGAAGCAGTGCTGCTCTAGGGTGTCTAACCAGCGGTGTAGAGACAGTAGTTGTAGAACCGATGAGAGCTGCTTCTGTGGGATAAGCCAGTTTCCATGTTGCGAAGACTGGGAGGTGATCGGTTTCTCCTCCATCCTGTGTGAGTGCGAATCTCCGGGGGTCACCATTTGTGGGGGTAATGGGATGTTTGGTGTTCACTCAGGATGGGATGGAAAAAAACTCAAATGTGCTCTCTATACATGTTGTATTGGATGTACAATGCAGCTTGGTGCTGGGAAGGCAGCATGGTTACAAGCGTGATGTAGAAGCTGGTTGGTGAGGGTGCTCAGAGGACAGCTTGTGGGTCGCCATGCTCGCCGGCGGGAGCGAGGACCACCAGGCAGGCGGAGGAGGAGGAGGTGTTGCGGGCTGGTTGGTGTAGGTAGAAAAGAGCGAATCACCACGAGGTCAGGTCTTAAATAGCGGAGTTAGGCGTGGGTAGATAGTTGACCCGCTCGTGGGGCGGCTGGTTGACCTAGACCACGAGGCAGCAGGGTGCAGGGACATTAGCAGGGAGTACCTGAGGAGAAAAGAGAGGGGTTTGTGGGTCCGCGTTAGAGCAGGGGCTGCACTGGCATGTGAGCGGGTAGGTACTGCTGCTGGGGGTGCCGGAGGCAGGACGGGTGTGCTGGGGTCGGTAGAACGTGGGGTGCTGGGGGCAGGAAGAGGAGCTGGGCTCCTGCTTAGGAGAAGTGTGCTGTTCTAGGGGTGTCTAACCTGGGCGGTGTAGAGACAGTAGTTGTAGGAACTGATGAGAGCTGCTTCTGTGGGGGATAAGCCAGTTTTTCATGTTGCTTGAAGACTGGGAGAGGATCGAGTTTTCCCTCCATCCTGTGTGGCGTGAAATCTCCAAATGGACAGGGCAATGGGATGTTTGGTGTCTACTCAGGATGGGATGGAGAAAGGAAACTCAATGTGCTCTCTATATACATGTTGTATTGATGTACAATGCAGCTTGGTGCTGGGAAGGCAGTGTGTTGCTGCATGGGAGAGAGCTGGGTTGGTGAGGGTGCTCAGAGGACAGCTTGTGGGGTCGCCATGCTCGCTGGCGGGAGCGAGGACCACCAGGCAGGCGGA
>NW_024746057.1:0-12426 GCF_018991925.1 Homarus americanus
TTTTTCACCAACTTAAGACATATAACCCAGAAGGAAGTAAGACGGGCAACATAACGCGGGATATCGTGGCTTCACTAAGTGCAAATTATGGAACTTGAGGTAACACATTATGGGAAAATGCGAGCCCTGCTAAGTGGTTCTCCTCAACATGGACGCAAACATCAGATGGACAAAGAAACAGAAGAACCCCGGATATACATTCATTTATTCTACAAAAAAGTTACGTAAACGAGCGTTAAATACGTTTAAGTAATCACAGTTTACGAAGCTGAAGTCGAGATATTAGAAGATGAAGAAGACTTTAGCATATCAGTATACCCCACGACCGGCGCCAGGATGCTAAGTGTGCCATCAGGGTATATTAGCGCTGAGAGACGGGTGCTATCGTGGTATATTAGCATACCTCCACCCTGAATGGTATATCAAAAAGTACAGGATTTACTTCACAGATATTTAGTTATATCTATCGGTATATTATATAAATTATATCAATATATCTGTTTATACCAAATATGGCATCAGAGTATATCACCGTTTGCCATCATATTCTCTAAATAACCTCAAAGTATACCCCCCAATGTATACTATCATACACTATAAATGACACTGTAGTATGTTAGTATATAATCAGGGTATTACATAATTTATATCAGCATTGTTTAGAATATCATATATATTAAGCGTGAGGAATGGATGTATATGATTCAATATATCACAGTTACATAAAGCGGTATGTCAGCTCATCAGCATATCACTAGAATGACATCAGAGTATACGACACTATACTCCAATAAATACTGTCAGGTATCTAAGTATATCAGGGTAATCACTGAGAAGTGTCAGAACATATCAGCATATTCCTTGACTGGTAACAAAGCATATCAACATACTCAAAGTATAATCAATGTCTCCGGAATAAACAAGCCAGTGACAGCAGCATATATTTCTGAAAATCAGTTGTGAAATATGTTCAGAACAGCCCAAAGTATACTATAATACTAAGCAACATTTGAAATATACCAGTATACTTCTTAACAGTCAGGGAAAAAATCATTATACAGATTAGTGTCCTCGAAGCAGATCAACTTGTCTCCTGCTTTCTGGGGACCCATTAGTGGCATATCAATATATCCAAAGAGACACATCGGAGTATATTACCATATCTCCCAAGTGCCATGAAGGGATATCAACATACCTGAGTATATTAACTAGCTCTCATAGTCTTCCACTCTCTCTTAGATCCATCAGAATATGTCAGCATATCACCCTATCTTCTGAAGGTCCAGTTTACCTTGTTCCGAAAGTATGTCGAAGCATACTAACAGATCCCTGAATGCCTTGAGAACATATCAGTATACTTCTAGGTTAATTCATATCATATCAGTATATCCCCTGAATCTAAGGTATAGCTAACCTCATTTCAAATTATTATTAGAGTATGTTAACATATTCCCTTAGAAGCATACCAGCATATCTCTTATGTCATTACAGTCAACCAGTATACGCTCAGAGATAGATGTAAGCATATCAGGGTATATTAGCATACCCTGTAAGAGAGATATGAGCCTAGCTACATAACCCAGTATATCAGCATACCCCATATGCTCTTATAGTACATCAGCACACCCTCTGAGAGACAGAACCATACCAACATATCAGAACATATTAGTATATCCTTTAGAGTGATATGAACATAATGGCATATCAGATGACAAGAGTATATCAGCATAGTCTTTGAGGAGCATATCAGACCAACTAGCATAAGCTCTTTAAGATAGATGGGAGCATATCTTAAATAGACTGGAACATACCAGAGCATATTAGCATATTAGCATATTAGCAAGGTGAGGAGGAGGAGGAGGAGGCAGGTGTCCACCGACCAGGTATGCTGATAGTCTGGTGATAATGTGGGTAAAACTGGTGTGTGGGTGTGTGTGTGTGTGTGTTCGTTCTCATGTTTATTTCTTGTGGTCAACGTCGCTGTTAAATCCCAATCTCAAAATTTTTCCCTAAATATATTAACAGAAAATACTATGTGTGTTGTAATTCACAAAATAAATCAACATTGTATTTACTTTCCTGTAGTTAGGTTAATCAATAGTTGAAATAAGCTGGAGGCTAATCTTCAGGCAATCTATCTTAATTAACAATTTTGGTCAGGTGTTTCCTTGGCCTTACTCGAGCAGTGAGAGGAGGACTTGCTAACGTCTACAGATCATCGTCAATTGCTGCAGATATTGAATCCTTTTTGTTTACCTTCGTGGCTTAAGAACACATCTTAACACCATAAGACTATTCGCCTCAATACAATAATACAGTAATTGATTATTGTATTCTAATAAAATTTACGGTGTATCTTGTGAACCAGATATATTGTTTGACCTTAGTGAATGAGAAACTGGTTGAGGTGTATTGTGGTAAACATCCTTAAGAGCAGCTCTGTGTGTTCTTACGACCTCAAAGTAACACAAAAGGTAGCCAATATCTACCCTTGATCAGTCACTTTATGTAGATGTCAATTGTGTCATTTTTCTAGACTTAGTGCCCCCTGGAGGAGAAAGTAAATACAATGTTGATTTATTTTGGTCACAACACACGCTAGTAGATTATTTTTCCTATTTAACTAAATAATTAACACTATGTAGCTAACTAATTATATAACTCAAAGATGGTAACCAATATGGCGTCGATATTGTTCACATACTCTATGATAAATAGATGTATTGTCTGTTTAATTTTAGGGAAGAATTTAATTTATAAACTTTTGAGAATTTGGATACAGGAGTTTTGTCTTTGCGTGTGTGTGTTTGTGTGTGGTGATGATGATGACGGATACTTTCCTCTGCAGTGAAAAAAATATCTTGACATTGCAAAGTTTAACTGTAAGCCGAAGGAACGTTTGTAATGTGATTTATTATGTGAAATTGTAACTTGAAATTCTTTGTGAAAAAATATTTCCCTATAAAGTTTGGTAGTAAATGAAGTATTACATCAAGGTGTAACTTGTAGTTCCTTGTGGAGTAAATTACCTAAGTGGACGATACAGCTACTCCAGGGTGTAAGACCTAGAGTAGAAAGTCTTAAGACCTTACCTGAGGTTGAAAGACTCTTATAGTGGAACGTCTTAGGTATTGAAACTTTAATTACAGTAAATAAAATATAATCTACCTAAATATTCCTTTACCTGGCGACAACTAATGATACAGGTTGTGTAATAGCTCTTTAAAATTCCTCCGTTTGATATAATAATGACCACACATGAACTTATAATGTGCAATATCTTGATAACACATTAGCTGCAGCATTACACATAGTCCAGTGTATGTGTAGTGAGGGACATCTACCTAAATGAGTTACAGAATGTGGAGTTGAGGCAAAAAAATGTTGGGACATGTTTGAGATCATCAGTTGAGCCAAACGTTTATACTCAATATTGTTTTAATGGTATTTTAGAGCGACCGAAAAATGTAAACAAAATGGCCGGCTAGGCTCGGGGATCCACGAGTCCTCTTATAAAGGATCGACAATAAATGAAAACAAATCAGATTAATTTAAACACATTTCCAAGAGTATTAGATCCTGTAAAGAGAGAAAATTAATACTTGATATTGTAGAAGCTTTTTTTTTCGTCCGTTTTCGTCTTGGTTAAAACAATTGTGGTGGTGTTACCTGTTCCAAACGGTAGACATCAAGGAAATGGATCAAGACCTTAACACTCAATGGTACACATGATGATTTGTTCCCAAGTCCGAGGATTTACTTCACAAAACAGATTAACTTTAGGACACAATGATGGCGAACAAAATAACATCAACATTGCGTACAGTACATATCTTGCTTTGACTCTTAACTCTTGTAATTTTTCGTAATGTTAGTGAATGAATTTGAGATTCTGGGCATATTTTCTTGTTTTTCTTTCTAATCAAGTGTAAAGGAAGATGTACTGTTTATTGATGGATTTGGTGATGTCTTAATAGTGTATTAGTGTGTTAATATTACACAGGTTTGGTATAGTGGTGACGGTAATGTAGTGTAGTAAGATTTTAACACATGGAGGTGAATTTGTCTTTTATGTTGAGGATTTGTTAAAAGGAAGATCTGATGGACGGGGATAATTGTCTGGTTGTGATGGACACGGCTCACCTAACCTAACCCAATCTAACCTAACCCAACCCAACCTAACCCAACCTAACCCAACCCAACCTAACCTAACCTAACCCCTATATATGTGTGAGATAAGGTTCTGATTCAAGAACAAGATGCACAAGTTCGAATCCAAATTGAGCTGTAGGGTTTGTTGACTAATTCGGGGCTTCACATTCATAAAACTCTCAAATGGGATACGACTAAACCCGAAGCCCCATCTTCCGTCGGTCGGTCGTCGGTGTCAGGTCAAAGGTCAGTTTGTAGTTCACCTCCTGTGATATGTGTCATTTATCGAAACGAAACATGAGATTAACGTGAAAACAAAACCTCGAAGCAACACGTATAAACAGGGAAGAGTTTTCATCGGATTTTACGTCATGAAATTTTCCATCTACGTAGAGAGAGAGAGAGAGAGAGAGAGAGAGAGAGAGAGAGAGAGAGAGAGAGAGAGAGAGATTGATTGATTGATTCCGATGCTGAAATTAACACTAAAATTTTATATTGTAATTGAGATAAATGCAGGTAAGGTTGGCGTATGGAATTATTGAAGGACGATCACAGAAATGTTTTACCTGTTTCCTGTGATGTAAGTCCAAAATGGTGTTAATTGTCATGGGTTTACATCCAAATATGCCATCCAAGTCCATATGTCCATTCATCCAGTTAGCTGTTTATCCATCCACCGATTCACCCACCTACCCATCTCTCATCCCATTCAGTCACCCATCTACCCATCTATCCTCCCATTCAGTCTCCCATCCATCCATCCATCCATCCATCCATCCATCCTTCCATCCATCACACGAGGAATAGAATGACCCACTTATAATTTTTCTCTTTCCTGCTGCACTAAGTTTCAACCACCCAGAGTGGTATGGCTACCCTGAGTAAGTACACTCTGTATTCCTCCTTTACTCTATTGTGGGTGTAGGTGGTGGGTAGTGTGTGTTTGTGGGTGTAGAACGTGGATAGTAGGTTTGTTTGTGGGTGTAGGGCGTGGATAGTAGGTTTGTTTGTGGGTGTAGGGCGTGGATAGTAGGTTTGTTTGTGGGTGTAGGGCGTGGATAGTAGGTTTGTTTGTTGGTGTAGGGAGTGGATAGTTGGTTTGTTTGTGGGTGTAGGGCGTGGATAGAAGGTTTGTTTGTGGGTGTGGGGCGTGTATAGTAGGTTTGTTTGTGGGTGTGAGGCATGGATGGTAGGTTTGTTTGTGGGTGTAGGGAGTGGATAGTAGGTTTGTTTGTTGGTGTAGGGAGTGGATAGTTGGTTTGTTTGTGGGTGTAGGGCGTGGATAGTAGGTTTGTTTGTGGGTGTAGATACATACATAGTTAAGAGGAATAAATCAAAATGGGAAGAAGATTAAGATAAATAAACTGATGATTATTGGTACAGGTGAGTTAATAAAATAGATATAAATAGATAAATACAGTAGATAGATAGATAGATGTATGATTTTGTATACCGCAAGAGTAACTAAATATTCCTGTAACTGTAATTTCTTTCAGTTACAAAATACACAGGATTATAAATATGAGTATGCACATCAGGTGTTACAGTAAGTGGTAATATTTTGTAATACTCTTAAGTGATGAGGTAACAGAGGAAATAGACGGATATTAACGGAGAGTTTTTGTAGAATTAGACAGACATTCAGACAGTAAAACTTCTTCCGACAATACAAATTTTGACGGTGGAATTTATACACGAGAGTGTATGGATAATTATGATGAGCTGAATTATGACATCTACGTCTGATAATCCGTTGTTTAGAATGGATTATTATTATTTTTGTTGAGTTATTTAACAGTTTGAGAAAAGGTTTATTATGGTACTATGTCCTATTATCACACAAGGTCATAATTGAAGTAAAATAACCAATTATACTTTATTATCTTAGACAATATTCCCTGGACATGCTGGATAATATACCATCTACTTAAGGAGGTGATGTAGGTAAGGTAGATTGATATTTTAACATTAATTTACTCAGTTTTTTCTTAGTATCGGAGTTTTTTTTTTTTAGTTTTTTATTCTGACAATTTATAATGCAAGCAGCTTTCACATGTTGTCAACCGCCCTCAAGTGTACAAGGAGTTTGGACTGTAACTGTACCGTCAATAAGTGGCTGTAACTGTACCGTCAATAAGTGGCTGTAACTGTACCGTCAATAAATGGCTGTAACTGCACCGTCAATAAGTGGCTGTAACTGTACCGTCAATAAGTGGCTGTAACTGCACCGTCAATAAGTGGCTGTAACTGTACCGTCAATAAGTGGCTGTAACTGCACCGTCAATAAGTGGCTGTAACTGCACCGTCAATAAGTGGCTGTAACTGCACCGTCAATACGTGGCTGTAACTGTACCGTCAATAAGTGGCTGTAACTGCACCGTCAATAAGTGGCTGTAACTGTACCGTCAATAAGTGGCTCTGTATTCTGAACACAGGGGATCTCTACAGTGTAACCTACGAGTATAACTGTGGTGAAAGAACTGCTTCCCCGCATTATGTTGAGGAAGATTCGTATACAAACTTTTTGCCGTGACTTTGTAATAAAAAAAATCTTAGGGAAAATATATTGAATTTATTTTTAATGTTTATTTATTTATTGTTGTCGTTGGTGTGTTTTTTTTTATCGGGATGTGTGTTATGATGTTTGACTTAATTATATTCACGAAAATGGAGTCAAGACAAATGTTGGACACGTTGATGTGAAGTAACACAGTAAATGATGTTGTTTGTGTTGCTGTGTTATTTATTTATTGTGTTTCTTTATTCTTTTCTGTTTATTTTGTTTTATTTAGTTTTATTGTAGTAATTGTTATTCTTTTTTTTTATTCTTACTTATTTTCATTTTACTGTTTATTCGTTTTCTTATTTTCATTTTATTGTTCAATAATTTTCCATTCATTCTTATTTATTTATCTCGTTGGTGTATTTTATTTATTTGCTATTCTCTTAGGTATTTCACATTTACATTAATTAATCTTCAAATCATTGGTTGCTATTTTAATCATACTAGTTTAATGTTCACCTCAGCGGTCAACTGGCTTATGTCTAAACAATGTCTACCACTGTTTTAGCCAGACTTAGTTATGAGACTTGTAATTCATTATCCATTACGTACCGTTTATCAGTGTAATTTGTGGTAATGGACTGCCCAATGTAATTATATATATCGTCTTACTGAAAAAAATGCGGTGTAACCAAGATTAAGTTTTATAGAGTTTGTATTTAAGGATTATTCTCCTATACTTCTCTTAGATTCTGAATATATTTTTGTTTCATTATTTCAGTGCATTGTAATGTGTAGTTAGTTACACTATAGATATATAATAATTGCTTTAAGTTTGGTTGGGAGTGTGGAAGGTGTTGTGTGTGATGTACAGGTGTGTACAGGTGGTGGTTACACCTGACTTCGAGGCAGGTGTGTATAGGTGCCGGATACACCTATGGTTACAACACAGGTGTATCCGGCAGCAGTAGTAACAAAGGGGCTATATGGGCTCCGGCGGCCATGTCGTGACACCGGCCGGCAGAATCCCCGGGTGAAAAAGGGAAACAAGATGGCCGTCCCCCATTCTATATGTAAACAACTCGACCTGAAATGTTGTTTATTGGACATTTTTCTCATTAGGGAGTCGAACCCTTGTTTTGAGTTGGTGTTCAGCTACCGTGGCTGACGGCCATCACCTGTGATTCAACTGGTAGAATTAAGTGTAATAATAATAATAATAATAATAATAATAATAATAATAATAATAATAATAATAATAATAATAATTAACGGTTTATTGAAACAGCTTGGCAGCCAGAAGGCTGAAAATATACAGTTACATATTTGGGGAATGGGTTTCGAATTACAAATAATATACAAGTAACATAAGTGATACAAATAAGATATATAATAACTAGATGGGGAAAAGCTCAAACTACAGTGCATTTCAACATAGTGACAGTGCAAGAAGTAGTATTTACTGGGAGTGAATACACTGGTTTATTACAAGTTATTGATAATTTTTACAATGGTTGGGACTGGGCTGTTCTCATAGCGATCAGTTCGTGCACCTATGGGCTGGATGCGGTTGTGGTGTCAAACAGCAATTCTCGGGCTAGGGATCTCAGGTGGTAGTAGGAGCCGGTGTCGAGGATGGTGTAGAAGCTTCTTACCAAATTTGCAGATGAGGTCGTGGTGATGGTCAGTGAGAGTCGAAAGGGTCAGTGTGTTGAGCGCTTCTTGATATGTGGAGTAGGAAGGGGAGAGAATAATCTTGCATGCCCTCTTTTGCACTTTTACTAGGTGGGCATCTTATCAAATGAACCCCTGTCCTAATGGGCCCTAGTCCTAATGGGGCCCAGTCCTATTGGGTCCCAGTTTTAATGGGCCCCAATTCTAATGGGTCACATTTCCAATGGTTCTCAGTCCTAATGAGCCTCAGTCCAAAGATACCACAGGCCTAATGGTTCCAGTCTTAATAGGCCTCAGTCTTAATGAGTCCCAATCCTGACGGCTCTCAATACTAATGGGCCTCAGTCCTAATAGTTTAAGGTTGGGACCCATTAAGGCTGGCTTCTATTTACCTTACAAGCACTGTGTTCTACCGTGTCATCCCGTGTGTGTGTGATTTCTCGTGTCAGGTGGTATAATACGCAGGTGAGTGGCTGCCAGGTAGGGTGGGTGAGGGTGGGTACCTTGATGCAGGGGAAGGTGAGTTCCTGATGCTGATTCACACCAGTGTCATGATGGGGTAATCTTATCACCTTATTAGTGTACGATGAGTGGGTGGGCGTGGTGTGGAGGGGTGGGGGCGCGTAAGGGGTGGACAGCAAGGGGCGTGGTGTATGGTGGGGGGAGGGTAAGGGGCGTGTAGGGGTAGCTAAGTGGGCGTGTTGAGTTGGGCAAGAGGGAGGCGTGGTGGGTGTAGGGGCGTGTATAGTAGGCGGGAAGTGGCGTGGCACTGTGATGGCGCGCGCCACTAATCACTCTGACCTTACTGAACACAACCCATTATACAGCATAATTAGTGTTGCTTCCGTCAGCCTCACACAGTCAAACACACTATTTACATTTTCTCTTCACATATATTTTATTTTATTCGTTTCAAGTGGGACTCGAATTTCAGCCTTGGAGTTGAAGAGGAATTTTTTTAGGAGAAGTTGAAAAGAAATCGTGTTTAGTTGAAGACGAATGTGTTCTTATATAAAAGTGAAGGAATTAACCAGAAGTGTTTGATTGTTTGGGCGTCTCTATCTCTCACACTCGAGTCCAAGATGTCCCCCTTGAGGACGGTGTTCGTGTAGCGTCGTCAAACTCGCTCTTGGTTTTTATTCAGCAGGAAGAGCTACACCCGCCACCTGGTGTTGGCCGTGTTTGGTGACCATCTTATTAACAAGGCCGCTCTCTCGTGCCTTGTCCACACGCCACCCCCCACCTCCATATTGTACCGTTTTGTCCTTTATTAACGGTGGTGTTACTACAGGCAGCGTGGTGTGGGGGGAGGGCCGCTGCTTCAGATTGTTCAGTCTTTGACGTGTAACACAAAACGTGAGATGTTGTGGTCCTTCAGTACCTCACAACACACACACATCTCCTAGTTACCACATGCTGTTGTTATTAAAGCTCCACCAATGAGTAAGCGTCGCTGTCTCGTCCTTTGCTCCGCCGACCATTACAGTGTGTAGCTGTAGGACTCGCCGCCGTGTTTGTTTCATGTAGCGACACTAAACTCCCGGAAATTTGTAGATGTTAAGCTGGAGCGTTTGAGCTGTTGTTGTCGTCACCTTGTTGATGTTTTGTAGGTCCGTATTGGCTGAGGATTGTTGTTAGTGTTTCTTAAGGCATTAATAAACTAGTCATGAGGTTCTATAGGAATTATATCCTGCTGTTTTTTTTGTTCTTGTTCTTCTTATTGTTGTTGTTGTTCTTCAGTTGCATAATTCGAGTTGTGATTATCAGTAGAAGTTTGACGGGCTTGATTCTCTTATTGTTTCTTTAATTCATAAACAAGAACCGTAAACACAAGAGCAAAACAAAGACATAACAAATGAACTAAAAACAAATATATTGAAGGTTTAAATTTCTGGGATAGATTTAATTAGATCTTGGGTATATTTTCTCGTTCTTGGAGGTCAGGCCAGGTCAGGTCAGGTCAGGTCATGTCATGTCATGTCATGTCATGTTAGGTGTACCGAATACGCTAGCAGAGGTGGTCAGATGCCTTGGGAATATTGCAGAGTAACTGAGGTCAGGTCAGGTGGCCTCAATACCTGCTTCAAGGTGTAATAGAGGTGAAAAATAATGGGTTTCTTGATTGGATCTGGTTAAGTCAGGTCAGGTAAAGTCAGATACAGAGGCTGGGTGTATGACTGTGGGTTGATGGGTGAATGGCTGTGGGTTGGTGGGTGTATGAATGTGGGTTGGTGGGTGTATGACTGTGGGTTGGTGGGTGTATGACTGTGGGTTGGTGGGTGTATGACTGTGGGTTGTTGGGTGTATGACTGTGGGTTGGTGGGTGTATGACTGGGGTTGGTGGGTGTATGACTGTGGGTTGGTGGGTGTATGACAGTGGTGACAAGGATTATTTGAGCTTGACAATTTGAATAGATAGAAAATTGGTTTTAGTCTTGTTCAGTTTAGTTTTAATTGTGTTTAGGTAAGGTTAGGTCATGTCGGGTGCAGAGTTTAGCCAGGGTCAGGTGGGGTTAGAGTACAGAGGCTACCGTGAGGTCAGGCAGGCTTTCAGGGTACAGGTCAGGCACAGAGGCTGGCCAGGGTAGGATCAGGTAGGGAGGCTGGCCAGTGTAGGATCAGGTAGGGAGGCTGGCCAGGGTAGGGGCTGGCAGGTAGAGCCCGGGGGTGGCGGTAATGAGGGGAGGGGAGCCGGGGTCATATTGATCGTGAGGGCGAGGCAAGGCGCGCCGCCATCGCTGTCCCACGCCACCCTCCCCCTGCCCACCACGCCCCCTTCTGCCCGCTCCCGACACCACGCCCCCTTCTGCCTATTACCACGCCACGCCTCCTCCTCTGTCTACTACTACAACACCACGCCCCCTTCTGCCTACTACCACGCCTCCTCCTGTCTACTGCAACACAACGCCTCCTCCTGCCTACTACAACACCACGCCTCCTCCTGCCTACTACCACGCCACGCCTCCTCCTGCCTACTACCACGCCACGCCTCCTCCTGCCTACTACAACACGCCTCCTCCTACCGCCACCTCTACTCTCCTCCCTCCTGCCTACTACAACACCACGCCTCCTCCTGCCTACTACACCTCCCTCCTGCCTACACACCATATCCTCCTACTACCACCACACCTCCTCCTGCTTACTAAAGCCACGCCCCTTCTGCCTACTGGCACCACGCCCCCTTCTTCTGCTTCCACGCCTCCTCACCTACTACTTTCCTCTCAGACATCTTGCCCTCTAATGCCCACTCTCCTTTTGACACTCCCCCTCCCCTCCTTCTGTGACACAACCCTCCCCCTTCCAGAACACATCTCTCCCTCTTTCCCTCCCATGATAATCCCCCTCCCGTTTCCATGACACAATCCTCCCCTCCCTTTCTCCCTTACAGGATACAATCGCTCCCTTCCCCCTCTCCCCTCCCCTCTCTTTTCCCCCACCACAATCCTTTTCAGCGTAATAAATTGGGGAAAATCCTACCAGCTTCAGTTCCTTCACGTTTTAATTCCCTAGACTCTGATTCTCAAAGGCCCTCCCGTGGAAATATCCTCCCCTCTTAAGTGAAGAATTTAGGATGCGTCTATTTGGTCCTCTACAGCATACTACAGAAGGATGTCGGTCAAAATGGCGTCGAAACTACACCGAGACTTTTTTTTAATGACTTGGATGTGTTTTATTTATTTATTTATTTTTCCTCCTAAGTTACGAGGGAAAAAAATTGATGGACGATTGTTTGAGGATTTTGGTGTTTTATGGTGGAATTTTTTTTTTGTTCATCAGTTGGTGGATATATAATTCAACCGGTCGAGTCATTACTTAAGACACAGTGCATCGTAACTCACCTTCACCTGTCCCCACGGTAGCCACTCATCACCCTCCGCCCGCTACACCTGAACGGCCAGCCATCCACTTACTGCCAATGTTCTCAAAGATTTGTACCCCGAAAAAATTTCCTCTCGATCGTCTGTTTATGGTAAGAACGACGGTGCCATCTTACTGTGAGAGTGCCACCTGTTGTCTTACGATCGCTGAGGTGAGGCACTATAATGCTGCCTCAAGCCTCCAGTTGGAAATTTGTCTTACGAGTTACTGAATCCAGC
>NW_024746058.1:0-56527 GCF_018991925.1 Homarus americanus
CTAGAGAGCCTCTCACTTGACACTCTGCACTTCACACTTCTGCACATCTCCTGTCAATGACACCTAGGCACAGCCTTTCTGGCACTCCCACACCTCTGACTCTGTTTTCACCTTGACAACCCCAGTGTTATCTGACACTCCCTGGTAGACAGACACTCCCAGGCTCTGATATTTCCCAGGCATTGGCTCTTTCTGTACCCCAGATATTGGTTTCTGACATTCCCAGGCATACGACACTCCTGCATGAGCTTGGCACTTCCTTGGTAGGTTCAGACACTCAGGTAAAGAGAGGATTTTCTGACACTTATAGGTATACCTTTCTGACATTTCTGTGCACACCTCTGATACTTTCCTTTCATAGGGTACATTTCTGGACATCCAGGTATATATAGGTATACTCTTCAGACACTCCCAGGTAAAACCTCCGATATTCTTCTGGTACATTTGACGTTCTGCCAGGTATATTACTTCGACACTCCCAGGCATTCTTCGATGCTCCCAGCTTTTCTGGACACTCCCCAGGCAGAGCACCCCAGGCAGACAGACAGTACACCAGAGCAGGCATTTCGACACTCCTAAGAGACAGCCCGGATGCTCGCAGAGATTTTTTCACACTCAGGCATGCATTGTAGCCTTCGACACTTCAGGTACAGGCCGACATTTCCCAGGCACACTTCGACCGCAGGTACCGCACGCCATACCTCAGGTAATAATTACTGACGCAGGTGCAATAATTTGCGCTATGGTTTCCTGCACATCTCGGCCTCGCACACTTTGCAGGTTATTTCACGCAGGCATTGTCACTTGCAGCACTTCTTCGACATCTTGGCATACTCAGACATTTCAGACACATCATTTTTTCAGGTACACTTCGATGACTCCAGGTATTAATCAATGACAATTACTGGGCATAGGTTATGACACCTGGAGGCAATTTGATGCTCCCCAGAAGACAGGCACATTCACTCCTTACTTGACACTTCCCAGGCGGCCACCTTCCGGCCCATACCCGCCAAGGCTATGATACCCGGTAGAGGTACTCTTTCCGATGCTCCAGGTATTTCCGGACACTCAGGTATGGTTTTCGACACTTGCACACACTGCCGCCGATACCCCAGCCTTCCGACACCTCGGTGCCAATTTCACACCCTGCAATTACCGGACACTCGCAGGCATACCTTCGAGATGCTTTGTGCGGGCTGTTCTTCTGTAACTCCCAGGTACATACCCTGACACTCCTGGCACTGAGAGCCTTGCAGGTACTGCCAGGCACACCTCAGACACACCAGGGTGTGGGCCTTCGATGCTCCCGGCAATATTTCACATATGACACCCATGAATATTCGACACTCGGTTTCACCTTCGACACTTCAGGTGCCCTGACATCGTTGGCACAATTCCTCTAATATCGGTACACCTTCGAACACTGCATTGACACAGGCACCTTCACATTTCACACCTCTGACACTCATGTATTGACACCTGTACACAGACACTCCCAGGTTCACACCTTCCAGGCATAATTTCACACCTCTCAGGCCACCATCTGCACACTGCCCACACTTCCAGGCACACCTCACACACCTTTCTGACACTCCCAGGCGATCTGCAGGCACACCCCAAGCACTTGAGAGACCCAGGCACTTCGACTCCCAGGTTTTAGACACTCCTGCAGGTAGCCTATAGCCTGGTGGTACAGCCTCTGACACCCTTATAAATTTTCTGAAACATTTGTAGCTTGACATTTCCCAAGACACTCCCAGGCACACCATTGCCAGGTACACCTCACGTTACCACCACTTGCACACTCCCAGGTGTACTCTCTTCACATTTCAGGTGGCACATTGACATTCTGCAGGCCTTCCGACACTCCCTGGCGGTTGGCCAATTTGTACCATCGACCCTCACATGTACACCACTTTAGGCACACTGCAGCAATTCCAGGTACAACTCTCACCTGAGACAGCGATCAGGCACACCTTCTGCCAGGCCACTTGGCCAGGCATTACCAGATACCCAGGCTCCTGCACCACGACAGCCTCCCAGGTTCACCTCTCAGCCTGACACCCAACACTGACACTGCCACTTCCAGGTGCCTCTGACATTTTGCACAGCCTGTTACATAGTAGCTGGACATCTTTAAAATCTCATTGAACCATTTTCGACATTTTCAGGTACATTTTCTGATACCTCCCAGGCATTTCAAAACACAGGTATTTTCTGACACTTTTAGGTATAGCATTTGAGATTGCTTACAGGGTATTACCTCTGATACTCCCAGGCATACGTGCAATTTTTGGAGTCAGAGGTACCAGGAATGTCAAAGTTTGTTCGGGAGCAGTCAGAGGTTTACATGGAGGTCACAGGCACTGGAGTGGCCAGAGGCCCTGGAGCCGAGGAGCACCCCGGAGGCCAGAGGTGCACCTACAATGTCTGAGGTGCACCCAGCAGTGTCTGAGGTGTAACTGGCAGCAGTTGAAGGCACTTGGGAGAGGTTGGAAGGTGCTCCTGGGAGTGTTAGGAGGTGATCAGGGAGGAGACAGAGGCACTTTAGGAGGCTGGGAGGTGTGCCCCTGGAGGCTGGGAGGTGCACGGGAGCACAGAGGTACCTGGGAGCAAGGTCAGAGATGTTCCTGGGAGTGTCAGAGGTGTATCTGGGAGGCCGTGAGGCCCCTAGGAGCAAGCCAGAGGTGTACCAGAGAGAATGCTTGTGGGAGTATCTGGGAGGCCAGGAGGTTTACCTTGGGAGGTCAGGAGGTACCTGGGAGAGTCAGAGGTGGCCTGGAGTGCCGGTGTACCTGGGAGTGTCTGGGTGTACCTGGGAGTATCTTGGGTTTACTCAGAGTGTCTGTAGAAACCTGAGAATGTCAGAGGTGCACCTGGGAGTGTCAGAGGTGCATGGAGTGTCAGAGGTGCACCTGGCAGCCACATGTGCACGTAGAGCAAGCTGTGAAGTGTGCCTGGGAGCAAGTCAGAGGTGTACCTGGGAGCAGTCTGAGGTACCTGGGAGTGCCTGAGGTACCTGGGAGCATCAGAGAAGTACCAGGGAGGCTGAGAGCACCTGGAGAGGCAGCCTGCGAGAGGAACGAGAGGTCTGAGGTGTACCTGGGAGGCCAGAGGTACCCAGGAGTGCCTGAGGTGGTACCTGGGAGTGCCTGAGGTGCAGCTGGGAGCATTGGGGGAGACCAGGGAGGTGAAAAGAAGGCATCAGGAGGTCAGAGGTACCTGGGGTGGCCGGAGGTGTACTGGGAGGTGAGAAGTGCACCTGGGAGTGTCGGAGGTACCTGGGAGCAAGCTGGAGGCACTGGGAGGTCAGAGGTGCACCAAGTGAATGGTGGAGTACCCTGGGAGCAAGTCAAAGGCACCTGGGAGTGTCAGAGGCACCTGGGAGGCCGAGGCATCTGTGAGGTCAAGGGTACCTGGGAGGCACCTGGGAGGCCAGAGGTGCACCTGGGAGGCCAGAGGCATATGAGTGTCAGCTGGAGTATCTGGGAGAGTGCTCGAGGCACCTGGGAAGTGTGTGAGAAGTGTACCTGGGAGGTCAGGAGTACCTGGGAGGTCGGAGGTGTCTGGAGGACAAATACTGGAAGTGTCAGAGGTGTACCTGGGATTGCTGGGGCGGTGTACCTGATTGTGTCTGAGGTGTACCTGGAGGCCAAAGATGTACCAAGGTCAGAGGTGTCTGGGGTGGTCGGACGTGTACTTGGGGTGGCAGAGGTGTCAGGGATGTCAGTGGAGTACTTGTATGTCAAGGTACCTGGGAGGTCAGAGGTGTACCTGGCAGTGTCAGGAGGTACCTGGGAGTGTCGGAGGAGGTGTACCTGGGAGTGTCAGAGGAGTACCTGGGATTGTCAGAGGTGTACCTGGGAGTGTCGGAGGTGTACCTGGGATTGTCAGCAGTGTTCCTGATTGTGTCTGAGTGTACCTGGGAGTGTCAGAGGTGTGCCTAGGAGTGTCAGAGGTGCACTTGGGAGTGTCAGAGGTGCACCTTGGGGTGTGAGGTACCAGGGAATGTCAGGTGGAGTACCTGGGAGTCAGAGGTACCTGGGAGGTCAGAGGTACCTGGGAGTGTCGGAGGTCCTGGGGTGGAGAAGTGTACCTGGAGTGTCGGAGGTACCTGGGAGTGTCGGAGGTGTTCCTGGGACTGTCAAAGGTGTTGGAAGTGTCAGAGGTACCTGGGATTGTTGGGCAGGTGCCTGATTGTGCTGGAGGTACCTAGAGTCAGGGGCTCAGGAGTGTCAGAGGCACTTGGGAGGTCAGAGGTGCACCTTGGGTGTTTGAGTGTCAGAGGTACCAGGAATGTCAGTGGGAGCACCTGGAGTGTCAGAGGACCTGGGAGTGTCAGGAGGTGTACCTGGGAGTGTCGGAGGTGCACCTGGGAGGAGAAAGTGCACCTGGGAGTGTCGGAGGTACCTGGGAGGTCAGAGAGGTGTACCTGGGAGCATGGGCGGTGTGCCTGGGAGGTTAGGAGGTGTGACCAGGGAATGCAGTGTGGAGACCTGGGAGGACAAGGTGTACCTGGAGGCCAGAGGTGCACCTGGAGTGTCAGGAGGCACCTGGAATGGTCAAAGTGTACCTGGGAGGCTGAGAGGTGTACCTGGGAGGTCAGAGGTACCTGGGAGGCAAGCCAGAGGTGTCATCTGGGAGTGTCAGGCGTTGTATCTGGGAGTGTCGGAGGTGCCTGGGAGTGTGAGAGGTGGGTGCCTGGGAGGTCGGAGGTATGCCTGGGGGGTCGGAGGTGTTCCCGGGAGGCCGGGGTCAAAGTGGGAAGTGTCAGAGGTGTATCTGGGATTGTCATGGTGGTACCTGGGAGTGTCGGTGTGCCTGGGAGTGTCGGAGGTGTACCTGGGGTGTCAGAGGAGCACCTGGGATTGTCAGAAGTGCACCTGCAGGCCAGAGGTGTACCTGGGAGGCCAGAGGTGTGCCTGGGAGGCCAGAGATGTACCTGGGAATGTCAGGAGGTGTATCTGGGAGGCCGGACGTACCTGGGAGGCAGAGGTGACTGCGAGAATGTCAGTGGAGTACTTGGGAGGCTGGGAGGTGTACCTGGGGAGTGTCAGGGGAGGCACTTGGGTGTTGGGTGGCACCTTGGGGTGTCAGGGGTGTACCAGGGAATGTCAGTGGAGTGCCTGGGAGGTCAGGTGTGCCTGGGGAGGTCAGGGCTGTACCTGGGGTGTCGAGGTGGGTACCTGGAGTGTGAGGTGTACCTGGGAGTGCAGGAGGCACTGGGAGGTGTGAGAGTAGGTACCATGTCGTGGAGGTGTACCTGGGAGCAGTCGGGGAGGCCCGGGAGTGTCAGAGGCACTTGGAGGTCAGAGGTGGCATCTGGAGGTCAGAGGTGTACCAGGGAATGTCAGTGAGCACCTGGGAGGTCAGAGGTGACCTGGGAGGTCAGAGGTGTACCTGGGAGTGTTGGAGGTGTGATGGGAGTGGAGAGTGGTGCACTGGGAGGCTGGGGGAGGTACCTGGGAGGCTGAGGAGTGCACGGGAGCAGTCAGGTGTACCTGGCAGTGCTGGGCGGTGTACCTGGGAGGGAGAGGTGTACCTGGGAGGTGTGAGGTGAACCTAGGAGGTCTGAGGTACTGGAGCTGGGAGGTGTGCCGGCAGTGTCAGCGGTGTACCTGGGAGGTGTGAGAGGTACCCAGTGAGGTGAGAGGAACCTAGGAGTGCAGAGGTGCCCAGGGGTTCTGGGTGTGCCTGGGGGGTTCTGGGGTGTGCTGGGTGGGGAGCAGGAGGAAAGAGGTGTGCCTAGGGTGTCAGAGGTGCCTGGGAGTGTCGGAGGTACCTGGTGTGAGAAGTGGTGCTGAGAGTGTGGAGGTGTACCTGGGAGTGCCGGAGGTACCTGGTGTCACCAATGTGGGAGGTCAGAGGCATGGAATGTCAGTGGAGGACCTGGAGGTCAAGGAGCAGGAGAGTCATGTACCTGGGAGTGTCAGAGGTGTGCCTGGGGGGGTGTCAGAGGCACACTGAGGTCAGAGGCACCATGTCTGGGGTGTACCCAGGTGTCTGAGGTGTAACTGGCAGTGTCAGGGTGTGTGTGGCCTGGGGGTCAGCTGGTGCTCCTGGGAGTAGGAGGTATCAGGGGTACAGAGGTACTTGAGAGTGTCAGAGGTGTGCCTCGGGTGTCCAGATGGCACCTGGGAGGTCACGAGGTGTGCCTGGGAGTGTCAGAGATGTTCCTGGAGTGTCAGGTGTATCTGGGAGGTGGGACGTGTCGTGGTGGGAGGTGAGAGGTGTACTAGAGAATGTCAGTGGAGTCTGGGAGGTCAGGAGGTTTACCTGGGGTGTCAGGAGGTGTACCTGGGAGAGTCAGGAGGTGCCTGGGAGGTCGTGTGGTACTCGGGAGTGTCTGGGGTGTGCCTGGGAGATCTGGGGTTTACCTGGAGTGTCTGTGGTGTGCCTGAGGTGTCAGAGGTGCCTGGGAGTGTTGGAGGTGTACATGGAGTGTCAGAGGTGTGCCTGGCAGTGCAGGGGTGGGTGGCAGAGTGCTAGTGCCTGGGGTGTCAGAGGTACCTGGGAGGTCTGGGGCACCTGGAGTGTCTGAGGTGTGCCTGGGAGTATCAGAGTAGCACCAGGAGTGTCAGAGGAGTCCTGGGAGGTGAGAGGTGTACCTGAGTGTGAGAGGGAACTGGGGTGCTAGGAGGCACGGGGAGGTCAGAGGTACCTAGGAGTGTCTGAGGTGTGCCTGGGAGTGTCTGAGGGGCTGGCATCAGGGGAACCCAGGAGTGAAAGATGTGCCTAGGGGGTCAGAGGTGCCTGGGGTGTCGGAGGTGTACCTGGGAGGTGAGAGAAGTGCACCTGGGGTGTCGGAGGTGTAACTGGTGTCGGAGGTGTCTGGCAGTGTCAGGGTGTACCTGGGAGGTCAGAGGTGCACCATGGAATGTCAGTGGAGTACCTGGGAGAGTCAAGGTGTACCTGGGAGGTCAGAGGTGTACCTGGGAGTGTCAGAGGTGTACCTGGAGGTCAAGGTGTACCTGGAGGTCAGAGGTGTACCTGGGAGTTCAGAGGTGTACCTGGGAGGTCAGAGGTGTAAGGGAGGCTGGGTGAGTATCTGGGAGTGTCGAGGTGTACCTGGGAGTGTGAGAAGTGTACCTGGGAGGTCGGAGGTGTACCTGGGAGTGTCGGAGGTTCCTGGAGTGTCAAGGTGTACTTGGAAGTGTCAGAGGTACCTGGGATTGTCAGCGGTGTACCTTATTGTGTCTGAGGTGTATGGGAGTGTCAAAGATGTACCTGCAAGTGTCCAGAGGTGTGTCAGGAGTGTCGGATGCACCTGGGAGTGTCAGAGTGTACCAGGAATGTCAGTGAGTACCTGGGAGGCTGGTGTACCTGGGAGTGTCAGAGGTACCTGGCAGTGTCAGAGGTGTACCTGGAGTGTCGGAGGTGTCCCTGGAGGGTTGGAGTGAGTACCTGGGATTGTCAGAGTGTACCTGGGAGTGTCGGAGGTGTACCTGGGATTGTTGGCGGCGGTACCTGATTGTGTCTGAGGTACCTGGGAGTGTCAGAGGTGCCTAGGAGGTCAGAGGTGCACTTGGAGGTCAGAGGCACCTTGGGGTGTCAGAGGTAAAACGGAATGTCAGTGGAGTACCTGGGAGGTTGAGGTGTACCTGGGAGTGTCAGAGGCACCTGGAGAGCTGAGGTACCTGGGAGGAGAATGGCCTGGGAGTGTCGGAGGTGTACCTGGGAGTGTCGGAGGTGTTCCTGGTCTGTCAAAGGTGCATTCTGAAGTGTCAGAGGTGTACCTGATTGTCATGGTACCTGATTGTGCCTGAGGTGTACCTGGAGGTCAGAGGTGTTTTAGAGTGTCAGAGGTGCACTTGGGAGGTCAGAGGTGCACCTGGGAGTGTCAGAGGTGTACCAGGAATGTCAGTGGAGTACCTGGGAGGCTGAGGTGAACTGGGAGGCTGGGGAGGTGTACCTGGAGTGTCGGAGGTGCACCTGGGAGTGTGGAGAAGGCACCTGGGAGTGTCGGAGGTGTACCTGGGAGTGTCAGAGGTGTACCTGGCAGTGTTGGGGGTGTACCTGGGAGTGTAGAGGTGTACCAGGAATGTCAGTGGAGTATCTGGGAGGTCGGTGTACCTGGGAGTGTCAGAGGTGTACCTGGAGTGTCAGGAGGTACCTGGGAATGTCAAAGGTGTACCTGGGAGGTCAGAGGTACCTGGGAGGTTGTATGGGAGTAGCAGAGGTGTATCTGGGAGGTCAGCGTTGTATCTGGGAGTGCGAGGTACCTGGGAGGAGAAGTGTACCTGGGAGTCGGAGGTATACCTGGAGTGTCGGAGGTGTTCCTGGAGTGTCAAAGGTGTGGAAGTGTCAGAGGTGTACCTGGGATTGGGTACCTGGGAGTGCCGGAGGTGTACCTGGGAGTGTCGGAGGTACCTGGGAGGAGGTACCTGGGGAGTGAGAAGGCACCTGGGAGGTCGAGGTACCTGGGAGGAGGTGTTCCTGGGACTGTCAGATGTGTACTTGAAGGTCAGAGGTGTACCTGGGATTGTCAGCGGTGTACCTGATTGTGCCTGAGGTGTACCTGGGAGTGTCAGAGGTGTTCTTAGGGTGTCAGAGGTGCACTTGGGGAGTGTCAGAGGTGCACCTTGGGTGTCAGAGGTGTACCAGGGAATGTCAGTGGAGTACCTGGGGTGTCAGAGGTGGACCTGGGGTGTCAGAGGGTGTACCTGGGTGTGGAGGTGCACCTGGGAGTGTGAGGTGTGGGAGTGTCGGAGGTGTGCCTGGGAGTGTCAGAGGTGTGCCTGGCAGTGTCAGCGGTGTACCTGGGAGTGTTGAGGTGTGCAGGGATGTCAGTGGAGTATCTGGGAGTGTCAAGGTGTGCACTGGGTGTCAGAGGTGTGCCTGGGGTGTCAGAGGTGTACCTGGGAATGTCAAGGGTGTACCTGGGGATGTCAGAGGTGTACCTGGGATGTCAGAGGTGTATCTGGGGTGTCAGCGTTGTATCTGGGAGTGTCAGGAGGTGTACCTGGGAGTGTGAGGAGGTGTACCTGGGGTGTCGGAGGTATACCTGGGAGTGTCGGGAGGTGTTCCCTGGAGTGTCAAGGTGTGCGTGGAAGTGTCAGAGGTGTACCTGGGATTGTCAGCGGTGTACCTGGGAGTGTCGGAGGTGTACCTGGGAGTGTCGGAGGTGTACCTGGGAGTGTCAGAGGAGTACCTGGGATTGTCAGGAGTGTACCTGGCAGTGTCAGAGGTGTACCTGGGGGTGTCAGAGGTGTGCCTGGGAGTGTCAGAGTGTACCTGGGAATGTCAGGGGTGTATCTGGGAGTGTCGGACGTGTGCCTGGGAGTAGCAGAGGTGTACCACAGAATGTCAGTGGAGTGCTTGGGGTGTCAGAGGTGTACCTGGGGTGTCAGAGGTGCACTTGGGGTGTCAGGGTGCACCTGGGTGTCAGAGGTGTGCAGGGGAATGTCAGTGGAGTACCTGGGGTGTCAGAGGTGTACCTGGGAGTGTCAGAGCTGTACCTGGGAGTGTCGGAGGTGTACCTGGGGTGTGAGGTGTGCCTGGGAGTGTCGGAGGTGTACCTGGGGTGTGAGAAGTGTGCCTGGGGTGTCGGAGGTGTACCTGGGGTGTCGAGGTGTTCCTGGGGTGTCAGAGGTGCACTTGGGGTGTCAGAGGTGCACCGGAGGTGTCAGAGGTGTACCAGGGAATGTCAGTGGGTACCTGGGGTGTCAGTGGACCTGGGGTGTCAGAGGTGTACCTGGGAGTGTCAGGTGTGCCTGGGGAGTGTGAGAGTGTGCCTGGGGTGTCAGAGGTGTACCTGGGAGTGTCAGGGGGTGCCTGGGAGTGTCAGAGGTGTACCTGGCAGTGTCAGCGGTGTGCCTGGGAGTGTGAGAGGTGTACCTGCGAGTGTGAGAGGTGAACCTGGGAGTGTCTGAGGTGTGCCGGGGTGTCAGAGGTGTACCTAGGAGTGTCTGGGGTGTGCCTGGGGTGTCTAGGGGTGTGGCTGGGGTGTCAGGGGGACCAGGGTGGGGGTGTACCTGGGGTGTGGGGTGTGCCTGGGAGTGTGGGGTGTGCAGGGTGGGGTGGTGCTGGGGTGTCAGGTATGCCTGGAGTGTCAGGTGTGCCTGGCAGTGTCATCGGTGTACCTGGGGTGTCAGAGGTGTACCATGGGATGTCAGTGGAGGGACCTGGGAGTGTCAAAGGTATACCTGGGAGTGTCAGGAGGTGTGCCTGAGGTGTCAAAGGTGTCCTGGGGAGTGTCAGAGGTGTACCTGGGAGTGGGAGGTGTACCTGGGAGTGTGAGAAGTGTACCTGGGAGTGGCAGAGGTGTGCCACAGAATGTCAGTGGGTACTTGGGAGTGTCAGAGTGTGCCTGGGAGTGTCAGAGGTGCACTTGGGGAGTGTCAGAGGTGCACCTTGGGGTGTCAGAGGTGTACCGGGAATGTCAGTGGGTACCTGGGGTGTCAGAGGTGTGCCTGGGGGTGTCAGGAGCTGTACCTGGGGTGTCGGAGGTGTACCTGGGAGTGTGAGAAGTGTACCTGGGAGTGTAGGAGGTGTACCTGGGGTGTGAAGTGTACCTGGGAGTGTGGAGGTGTACCTGGGAGTGTCAGGAAGTGTTCCTGGGGTGTCAGAGGTGCACTTGGGAGTGTCAGAGGTGCACCTTGGAGTGTCAGAGGTGTACCAGGGAATGTCAGTGGAGTACCTGGGAGTGTCAGAGGTGGACCTGGGAGTGTCAGAGGTGCAGGAGTGTCGGAGGTGTGCCTGGGAGTGTGAAGTGTACCTGGGAGTGTCAGAGGTGTGGGGTGTCAGAGGTGTGCCTGGGGTGTCAGGTGTACCTGGCAGTGTCAGCGGTGTACCTGGGGTGTGAGAGGTGTACCTGCGAGTGTGAGAGGTGAACCTAGGAGTGTCTGAGGGTGTGCCTGGGGTGTCAGAGGTGTGCCTAGGGGTGTCTGAGGTGTGCCTGGGAGTGTCTGAGGGCTGGGGAGGTGTCAGGGGCCAGGAGTGAAAGGGTGTGCCTAGGGTGTGGGGTGGCCTGGGAGTGTGGGAGGTGTACCTGGGAGTGTGAAGTGGTGCTGGGAGTGTCGGAGGTATACCTGGGAGTGTCGGAGGTGTACCTGGCAGTGTCATCAGTGTGCCTGGGGTGTCAGAGGTGTACCATGGTATGTCAGTGGAGGACCTGGGAGTGTCAAGGTATACCTGGGAGTGTCAGAGGTGTACCTGTGAGTGTCAAGGTGTACCTGGGGTGTCAGAGGTGTACCTGGGGTGTCGGAGGTGCCTGGGAGTGTGAAGTGTGCCTGGGAGTGTCAGAGGTGTGCCTGGGGTGTCAGAGGTGTATCTGGGGTGTCAGCGGTGTATCTGGGAGTGTCGGAGGTGTACCTGGGGTGAGAAGTGTACCTGGGAGTGTCGGAGGTGTCCCTGGAGTGTCGGAGGTGTTCCTGGAAGTGTCAAAGGTGTGCTTGGAAGTGTCAGAGGTGTACCTGGGAGTGTCAGAGGTGTACCTGGGAGTGTCGGAGGTGTACCTGGCAGTGTGGGCGGTGTACCTGGGAGTGTCAGAGGTGTGCCATGGAATGTCAGTGGAGTACCTGGGAGTGTCAAGGTGTACCTGGGGTGTCAGAGGTGTGCCTGGGGTGTCAGAGGTGTACCATGGAATGTCAGTGGGTGCCTGGGAGTGTCAGGTGTGCCTGGGGTGTCAGAGGTGTACCTGGGAGTGTCAGAGGTGTACCTGTGAGTGTCAAAGGTGTACCTGGGATTGTTAGAGGTGTACCTGGGAGTGTCAGAGGTGGCCTGGGGAGTGTCAGAGTTTACATGGGAGTTTCAAGGTGTACCTGGGAGTGTCAGAGGTGTGCCTGGGGTGTCAGAGGTGTGCCTGGGAATGCCAAGGGAGTACCTGGGGTGTCAGAGGTGTGCCTGGGGTGTCAGAGGTGTACCTGGGGTGTCAGAGGTGTATCTGGGGTGTCAGCGGTGTATCTGAGAGTGTCGGAGGGGTACCTGGGGTGGAAGAGTGTGCCTGGGAGTGTCAGAGGTGTGCTTGGAGGTGTCAGAGGTGGCCTGGGGTGTCAGCGGTGTACCTGCTTGTGTCTGAAGTGTACCTGGGAGTGTCAGAGGTGTGCCTAGTTGTCAGAGGTGCCTCAGGTGTCAAAGGAGTTCCTGGCAGTGTCTGGGGGTGTACCTGGCAGTGTCTGAGGTGTAACTGGCAGTGTCAGCGGTGTACCTGGGAGTGTCAGCGGTGTACCTGGGAGTGTCAGAGGTGTACCAGGGAATGTCAGTGGAGTATCTGGGAGTGTCAAAGGTGTACCTGGGAGTGTCAGAGGTGTACCTGGGAGTGTCAGAGGTGTACCTGGGAATGCCAAAGGAGTACCTGGGAGTGTCAGAGGTGTACCTGGGAGTGTCAGAGGTGTACCTGGGGTGTGCAGGGTGTATCTGGGGTGTCAGCGGTGTATCTGGGAGTGTCGGAGGGGTACGTGGGAGGTGGAAGAAGTGTACCTGGGAGTGTCAGAGGTGTACTTGGAATTGTCATAGGTGTACCTGGGAATGTTAGCGGTGTACCTGCTTGTGTCTGAAGTGTACCTGGGGTGTCAGAGGTGTGCCTAGGGTGTCAGAGGTGCACCTCAGTGTCAAGGAGTTCCTGGCAGTGTCTGAGGTGTACCTGGCAGTGTCTGAGTGTAACTGGTGTCAGCGGTGTACCTGGGAGTGTCAGCGGTGCACCTGGGAGTGTTAGAGGTGCATCGGGGTGACAGAGGGTACCTAAAAGTGTCAGAGGTGTACCTGGGGTGTCAGAGGTGTATGGGGTGTCAGAGGTGTACCTGGGAGTGTCAGAGGTGGCCTGGGAATTGTCAGAGATGTGCCTGGGAGTGTCAGAGGTGCACCAGGGAATGTCAGTGGAGTACCTGGGAGTGTCAGAGGTGTACCTGGGGTGTCAGAGGTGTACCTGGGAGTGTCAAGGGTGTGCCTGGGAGTGTTAGAGTGTACCTGGGAGTGTCAGAGGTGTGCCTGGGAGTGTCAGAGGTTTACATGGGAGTTTCAAAGGTGTGCCTGGGAGTGTCAGCGTTGTATCTGGGAGTGTCGGAGGTGTACCTGGGGTGTGAGAAGTGTACATGGGGTGTCAGGCTGTACCTCAGGTGTCAGAGGTGTACCTGGCAATGTCTGAGGTGTACCTGGCAGTGTCTGGTGTAACTGGCAGTGTCAGCGGTGTACCTGGGAGTGTCAGCGGTGCACCTGGGAGTGTTAGAGGTGTATCAGGGGTGACAGAGGAGTACCTAGGAGTGTCAGAGGTGTGCCTCAGGTGTCAGAGGTGTGGCTGGAGTGTCAGAGGTGTACCTGGCAGTGTCAGAGATGTACCTGGGGTGTCAGGTGTATCTGGGGTGTCGGACGTGTACCTAGGGTGTCAGAGGTCGTTGCCAGAGAATGTCAGTGGGTATCTGGGGTGTCAGAGGTTTACCTGGGGTGTCAGAGGTGTACCTGGGAGAGTCAGAGGTGTACCTGGGAGTGTCAGAGGTGTACCTGGGGAGTGTCAGAGGTGTGCCTGGGAGTGTCGCAGGTGTGCCTGGGAGTGTCGCAGGTGTGCCTGGGGTATCTGGGGTTTACCTGGGAGTGTCTGTGGTGTGCCTGAGGTGTCAGAGGTGTACCTGGGGTGTCAGGGGTGTACATGGAGTGTCAGAGGTGTGCCTGGGGTGTCAGAGGTGTATCTGGGAGTGTCAGCGGTGTCTGGGAGTGTCGGAGGTGTGCCTGGGGTGTGAGAAGTGTACCTGGGAGTGGGAGGTGTGCCTGGGGTGTCGGGTGTTCCTGGAAGTGTCAAGGTACTTGGAGTGTCAGAGGTGTACCTGGGGTGTCAAGGTGTACCTGGGAGTGTCGGAGGTGTACCTGGCAGTGTGAGCGGTGTGCCTGGGAGTGTCAGAGGTGTACCATGGAATGTCAGTGGAGTACCTGGGAGTGTCAAGGTGTACCTGGGGTGTCAGAGGTGTACCTGGGTGTCAGAGGTGTACCTGTGAGTGTCAAAGGTGTACCTGGGATTGGGGTGTACCTGGGGTGTCAGAGGTGTGCCTGGGGTGTCAGGGTTTATGGGAGTTTCAAGGTGTACCTGGTGTCAGCGTTGTATCTGGGAGTGTCGGAGGTGTACCTGGGAGTGTGAAGTGTCTCCTGGGAGTGTCAGAGGTGTGCCTCGGGTGTCAGAGGTGTACCTGGCAATGTCTGAGGTGTACCTGGCAGTGTCTGAGGTGCTGGCAGTGTCAGCGGTGTACCTGGGAGTGTCAGCGGTGCACCTGGGAGTGTTAGAGGTGTATCAGGGGTGACAGAGGAGTGCCTGGGAGTGTCAGAGGTGTGCCTCTGGAGTGTCAGAGGTGTAGCTGAGTGTCAGAGTGTACCTGGCAGTGTCAGAGATGTACCTGGGAGTGTCAGGGTGTATCTGGGAGTGTCGGACGTGCTACAGTGTCAGAGGTCGTACAGAGAATGTCAGTGGAGTATCTGGGAGTGTCAGAGGTTTACCTGGGAGTGTCAGAGGTGTGACCTGGGAGAGTCAGAGGTGTACCTGGAGTGTCAGAGGTGTACCTGGGAGTGTCAGAGGTGTGCCTGGGAGTGTCGCAGGTGTACCTGGGAGTGTCTGGGGTGTGCACCTGGGGTATCTGGGGTTTACCTGGGGTGTCTGTGGTGTGCCTGAGAGTGTCAGAGGTGTGCCTGGGGGTGTCGGAGGTGTACATGGGTGTCAGAGGTGTGCCTGGGTGTCAGGGTGTATCTGGGAGTGTCAGCGGTGTATCTGGGAGTGTCGGAGGTGTACCTGGGAGTGTGAGAAGTGTACCTGGGGTGTCGGAGGTGTACCTGGGGAGTGTCGGAGGTGTTCCTGGAAGTGTCAAGGTGTACTTGGAAGTGTCAGAGGTGTACCTGGGGTGTCAGAGATGTACCTGGGGTGTCAGGTGGCCCTGGCAGTGTGAGCGGGTGTGCCTGGGGTGTCAGAGGTGTGCCAGGGAATGTCAGTGGAGTACCTGGGGTGTCAGAGGTGTACCTGGGAGTGTCAGAGGTGTGCACCATGGAATGTCAGTGGGTACCTGGGGTGTCAAGGTGTGCCTGGGAGTGTCAGAGGTGTACCTGGGGAGTGTCAGAGGTGTACCTGTGAGTGTCAAGGTGTACCTGGGGAGTGTCAGAGGTGTTCCTGGGAGTGTCAGAGGTGTGCCTGTGAGTGTCAGAGGTTTATCTGGGAGTGTCAGCGGTGTATCTGGGAGTGTCGGAGGTCTACCTGAGAGTGTGAGAAGTGTACCTGGGAGTGTCGGAGGTGTACCAGGGAGTGTCGGAGGTGTTCCTGGGAGTGTCAAAGGTGTACTTGGAAGTGTCAGAGGTGTACCTGGGATTGTCAGCGGTGTACCTGATTGTGTCTGAGGTGGACCTGGGAGTGTCAGAGATGTACCTGGAAGTGTCAGAGGTGTATCTCGGAGTGTCGGATGTGTACCTGGGAGTGTCAGAGGTGTACCAGGGAATGTCAGTGGAGTACCTGGGAGTGTCAAAGGTGTACCTGGCAGTGTCAGAGGTGTACCTGGCAGTGTCAGAGGTTTACCTGGGAGTGTCGGAGGTGTACCTGGGAGTGTCAGAGGAGTACCTGGGATTGTCAGAGGTGTACCTGGCAATGTCAGAGGTGTACCTGGGAGTGTCAGAGGTGTACCTGGGTGTGTCAGAGATGTACCTGGGAATGTCAGAGGTGTATCTGGGAGTGTCGGACGTGTACCTTGGAGTGTCATAGGTATACCAGGGAATGTCAGTGGAGTACTTGGGAGTGTCAGAGGTGTACCTGGGAGTGTCAGAGGTGTACCTGGGAGTGTTGGAGGTGTACCTGGGATTGTCAGCGGTGTACCTGATTGTGTCTGAGGTGTACCTAGGAGGGTCAGAGGTGTGCCTAGGAGTGTCAGAGGTGCACTTGGGAGTGTCAGAGGTGCACCTTGGGGTGTAAGAGGTGTACCAGGGAATGTCAGTGGAGTACCTGGGAGTGTCAGAGGTGTACCTGGGAGTGTCAGAGGTGTACCTGGGAGTGTCGGAGGTGTACCTGGGAGTGTGAGAAGTGTACCTGGGAGTGTCGGAGGTGTACCTGGGAGTGTGAGAAATGTACCTGGGAGTGTCGGAGGTGTACCTGGGAGTGTCGGAGGTGTTCCTGGGACTGTCAAAGGTGTACTTGGAAGTGTCAGAGGTGTACCTGGGGTTATCAGCCGGTGTACCTGATTGTGTCTGAGGTGTGCCTGCTGGGGTGTCAGAGGTGTTCTGCAGTGTCAGAGTGCACTTGGGGAGTGTCAGAGGTGTACCTGGCATTACGCCAGAGGTGTGCCTGGCAAAGTGTCAGCAGTGTACCTGGGGTGTCAGAGGTGGACCTGGGGAGTGTCAGAGGTGCCTGGGGTGTCAGGTGCAGCTGGGGTGTGAGGAAGTGTGCCTGGGATGTCAGGTGTGCCTGGGAGTGTCAGAGGTGTACCTGGCAGTGTCAGCGGTGTGCCTGGGGTGTCAGAGGTGTACCAGGGAATGTCAGTGGGTATCTGGGAGTGTCAAGGTGTGCCTGGGGTGTCAGAGGTGTGTGCCTGGGAGTGTCAGGTGTGCCTGGGGAATGTCAAGGTGTGCCTGGGGTGTCAGGGTGTACCTGGGGTGTCAGAGGTGTGACCTGGGGAGTGTCAGAGGTGTACCTGGGAGTGTCAGAGGTGTGCCTAGGAGTGTCAGAGGTGCACCTCGGAGTGTCAGAGGTGTACCTGGCAGTGTCTGAAGTGTACCTGGCAGTGTCTGAGGTGTAACTGGCAGTGTCAGCGGTGTACCTGGGAGTGTCAGAGGTGTACCTGGGAGTGTCAGAGGTGTACCTGGGAGTGTCAGAGGTGTACCTGGGAGTGTCAGAGGTGTACCTGGGAGTGTCAGAGGTGAAGCTGGGAGTGTCAGAGGTGTATCTGGGAGTGTCAGCGTTGTATCTGGGAGTGTCGGAGGTGTACCTGGGAGTGTGAGAAGTGTACCTGGGAGTGTCGGAGGTATACCTGGGAGTGTCGGAGGTGTTCCTGGGAGTGTCAAGGGTGTACGTGGAAGTGTCAGAGGTGTACCTGGGATTGTCAGCGGTGTACCTGATTGTGTCTGAGGTGTATCTGGGAGTGTCAGAGATGTACCTGGGAGTGTCAAAGGTGTACCTGGGAGTGTCAGAATGGCACCTGGGGAGTGTCAGAGGTGTACCTGGGAGTGTCAGAGATGTACCTGGGAATGTCAGAGGTGTATCTGGGAGTGTCGGACGTGTACCTGGGAGTAGCAGAGGTGTACCAGGGAATGTCAGTGGAGTACTTGGGAGTGTCAGAGGTGTACCTGGGAGTGTCAGAGGTGCACTTGGGAGTGTCAGAGGTGCACCTTGGGGTGCCAGAGGTGTACCAGGGAATGTCAGTGGAGTACCTGGGAGTGTCAGAGGTGTACCTGGGAGTGTCAGAGCTGTACCTGGGAGTGTCGGAGGTGTACCTGGTGTGTCGGGATAGCTTTCAAAAGAAGAAGATTACATATTGGTAGAATATTGATAGTATAAGAGTATAAAAGAGAGGAGATTTTGGTAGCGTGGCCGATATAGTTATTTACACTGTCAATACACTTATCGTATCTTATATATCAATACACATCTATTACGTCTTAAGGGCGACTTCTCAAACACCGCTTCGTTACAACTCTTTATTAATTACGAACATGACATGGACACATTAATAACACCTTCTATTGAAGTTACTAGAAGATTATGTTTACGTTACTAGGACATCTTATTACGTTACTAGACACTGATTCTCGGACACGAACATGAAATGAATACACTTCCCACGTAAGAAACTCATCCCATGGAAAGCTCTGACAAAAACTCACGTGACCTAGGGGAGGCCTAGCAGGTGGTCCTGGAGTTTGTCTCTATGGGAACTGTAGCTGGGCACCGGAAGTCTCGGTCTGACCGGGCGACCTCAATCTCTCAGGCAGGCCTGGTGGTGTAGTAGCTGGCCACCTCCCTGGTTACAAGACAACTACTTCTCTGCGAATCCTCGAGGGAGGACCAGGACGTCCTATATATTGGGATGCGAGCCGTCAGGTTCAGCTGGCCGGCGGGGGGGGGGCGGCGAAGGGTCTCCTTACATTTGACCTCGCAAATGTGCGGTCAGGCCTGGACTTTTTCAGAACTATCTGGGAAAGTCATCAGGTGGGGCCGTGTGTATATTGGGAGAGCAACCGTGAGAGTTCCCCTACACTTGACCTCCCAAACGTCGGGTCAGACTGGAGTTTCTGAGATGTAAGGAGAAGTCATCAGGTGGGGCCGTGTGACACGAGAGGCCCTGGTTGATTTGTGGCCCCTTGAGTTGGGCTCCAAGGGTTACATTTGACCTGGCTAATGTGAGGTCAGGTCCAGCCTTTGTTCAGAGAGTAGGTTATTGTATATTGGAAGAGAGTCGGCTGGTGCCTTCTTACATGTTTTGTTGGGGCCACATGTCACATGGGAGGGGAGCTAGGCTGATTTACAATCCTTGGTCAACCGCAGAGTTACACTTGACCCCCCTAATGTCGGGTCAAGACTGGCCCCCCTCTGCGGTGTAGGATATTGTGTATATTGGGAGAGAGCCGGCTGGTGCCCTCTTACATGTGTGACATGGGAGGGGGAGCTAGTTGATTTACAACATCCTTGAGCACCTGCGAGGGATACCCTTACACTTGACCTAGGGAAGGCCTAGAGTTTCTGAGATGTAAGCTGTGGTCTGACAACCCATCACTACACTGGGAGTGTGAGAAGTGTACCTGGGAGTGTAGGAGGTGTACCTGGGAGTGTGAGAAGTGTACCTGGGAGTGTCGGAGGTGTACCTGGGAGTGTCGGAGGTGTTCCTGGGAGTGTCAGAGGTGTACCTGGGAGTGTCGGAGGTGTACCTGGGAGTGTGAGAAGTGTACCTGGGAGTGTCAGAGGTGTACCTGGGAGTGTGAGGTGTGCCTGGGGTGTCAGAGGTGTGCCTGGCAGTGTCGGCGGTGTGCCTGGGGTGTGAGGTGTACATGCAGGAGTGTGAGGGTGAACCTAGGGGTGTCTGTGAGGTGTGCCTGGGGTGTCAGAGGTGTGCCTGGGGTGTCTGGGGTGTGCACAGGGGTGTGTCTGAGGGTGTGGCTGGGGTGTCAGGGGGCCAGAGTGAAAGGGGTGTGCCTAGGAGTGTCAGGGGTGTGCCTGGGGAGTGTCGGAAGTGTGGCAGGGGTGAGAAGTGTACCTGGGAGTATCGGAGGTGTACCTGGGAGTATCGGAGGTGTACCTGGGAGTGTCAGAGGTGTACCTGGGAGTGTCAGGGGTGTACCAGGGAGTGGCAGTGGAGTACCTGGGAGTGTCAGAGGTGAACCAAAGAGTGTCAGAGGTAAACCAGGGAGAGTCAGAGGAGTAACTGGGGGTGTCAGAGGTGTACCTGGGAGTGTCTGAGATGTATCTGGGAGTGTATGAGGTGTACCTGGGAGTGTCAGGTGTGTACCAGGGAGTGTCAGAGGTGTACCTGGGGGTGTCAGAGGTGTACCTGGGGGTGTCAGAGGTGTACCTGGGAGGCTGGGGCGTGTACCTGGGAGGCCAGGAGGTGCACCTGGGAGTGTCTGAGGTGCACCTGGGAGTGTCTGAGGTGTACCTGGGAGTGCCAGGAGGTGTACCTGGGGGGTGTCAGTAGAACCTGGGAGTGACAGTGGTGTACCTGAGAGTGTCTGAGGTGTAACCAGGGAGTGTCAGTGGTGTACCTGAGAGTGTCGGAGGTGTACCTGGGAAGTGGAAGAGTGTGCCTGGGGTGTCAAGGTTGTGCTTGGAATGTCAGCGGTGTATCTAGGATTTCAGCGGTGTACCTGCTTGTGGCTTGTGTGTCTGAAAGTGTACCTGAGAGTGTCAGAAATTGTGCCTAAGTGTCAGAAATTGCACCTCAGGTGTCAAGAGTGTACCTGTTGATGTCCTGAAGTATACCTAGCAAATAAAAGTGTAACTAGCAATGTCAGCAGTAATACCTAAGTGTCAGCATTTTGAAATGTCAAAAAGTGTACCTGAGTATCGAAAATATACCTAAGTATAAAATATACCTAAAGTGTCAGAAAGTGTACCTAAGTATCAGAGGGTGTGGCTGGGAGTGTCAGAGGTTTACATGGGAGTGTCTCAAGGTGTGCCACAGAATACAGGGGTGTGTGCCTGGGGTGTCAGAGGTGTGCCTCAGGTGTCAGAGGTGTGCAGCAATGTCTGAGTGTACCTGGCAGTGTCAGGGTGTACCTGGGAGTGTCAGGGGTGTGCCTGGGGTGTCAGAGATGTGCCTGGGATGTCAGAGGTGTACCAGGGAATGTCAGTGGAGTGCAGGGGTGTCAGAGGTGTGCAGGGGTGTCAGAGGTGTACCTGGGGTGTCAAAAAGGAATGTACCTGGGGAGTGTTAGAGGTGTACCTGGGAGTGTCAGAAGTGTAACTGGGATGTCAGAGAGAGTTTACATGGGAGTGTCAAGGTGTACCTGGGAGTGTCAGAGGTGTACCTGGCAATGTCTGAGGTGTGCCTGGCAGTGTCTGAGGTGTAACTGGCAGTGTCAGCGGTGTACCTGGGAGTGTCAGCAGTGCACCTGGGGGTGTGGGGTATGTCAGGGAGTGACAGAGAGGGTACCTAGGAGTGTCAGGGTGTACCTCCAGGTGTCAGAGAGGTGTGCCTGGGAGTGTCAGAGGTGTGCCTGGCAGTGTCAGTGATGTGCCTGGGAGTGTCAGAGGTGTGTCTGGGGTGACGGACGTGTACCTAGGGTGTCAAGAGGTGCTTTGAAGAGAATGTCAGTGGAAATCTGGGAGTGTCAGAGGAAGTTTACCTGGGGTGTCAGAGGTGTACCTGGGGAGAGTCAGAGAGGTGTACCTGGGGTGTCGAAGAGGTGTACCTGGGAGTGTCAGAGGCATGCCTGGGGTGTCGCAGGTGCACCTGGGGTGTCTCAGGGTGTGCCTGCCTGGGAGAATCTGGGGTTTACCTGGGATTGTCTGGGTGTGCCTAGAGTGTCAGAGGTGTTCCTGGGAGTGTCAGGAGGTGTACATGGAGTGTCAGAGGTGTGCCTGGCAGTGTCGGCGGTGTGCGTGGGGTCAGAAGTGTGCCTGGGGTGTCAGAGGTGTGCCTGGGGTGTCTGAGGTGTGCCTGGGGTGTCTGGGTGTGCCTGGGAGTATCAGAGAGAGTGCCAGGGAGTGTCAGAGGAGTACCTGGGGTGTGAGAGGTGTGCCTGCAGGTGTGAGGTGAACCTGGGGTGTCTGGGGTGTGCCTGGGGTGTCAGGGGTGTGCCTGGGGTGTGTCTGAGGTGTGCCTGGGAGTGTCTGAGGTGTGGCTGGGGTGTCAGGGGGGACCCAGGGGTGAAAGGTGTGCCTAGGGTGTCAGAGGTGTGCCTGGGGGTGTCGGAGGTGTGCCTGGGGTGTGAGGTGTGCACCTGGGAGTGTCGGGAGGTGTGCCTGGGGATGTCAGGAGGTGTGCCTGGCAGTGTCAGCGGGTGCCTGGGGGTGTCAGGGTGTGCCATGGAATGTCAGGTGGTACCTGGGGTGTCAAGGTGTGCCTGGTGTCAGAGTGTGCCTGGGAGTGTCAGAGGTGTGCCTGTGAGTGTCATAGGTGTGCCTGGGTGTCAGAGGTGTGCCTGGGGAGTGTCAGAGGTGTGCCTGGGAGTGTCAGAGGTGTATCTGGGAGTGTCAGCAGTGTGTCTGGGGAGTGTCGGAGGTGTAACTGGGGTGTCGGAGGTGTAACTGGGAGTGTCTTGGTTGTACCTGGAAGTGTCAGAGGTATACCTGGGAGTATCAGAGGTGTGCTTGGGGTGTCATAGGTGTGCCTGGGAGTGTCAGCAGTGTATCTGGGGTGTCGGAGGTGTACCTGGGAGTGTCAGGAGGTGTTCCTGGAAGTGTCAAGGTGTACTTGGAAGTGTCAGAGGTGTACCTGGGAGTGTCAGAGGTGTACCAGGGAATGTCAGTGGGTACCTGGGAGTGTCAGAGGTGTGCCTGGGGAGTGTGAGAAGTGTGCCTGGGGTGTCAGAGGTGTGCCTGGGGTGTCAGAGGTGTGGCTGGGGTGTCAGCAGTGCCTGGCAGTGTCAGCAGTGTACCTGGGAATGTCAGAGGTGTGACCAGGAATGTCAGTGGAGTATCTGGGGAGTGTCAAGGTGTGCCTGGGAGTGTCAGAGGTGTGCCTGGGAATGTCAAGGGTGTGCCTGGGAGTGTCAGGAGGTGTGCCTGGGAGTGTCAGAGGTGTGCCTGGGGGTGTCAGAGGTGTGTCTGTGAGTGTCAGCGGTGTGTCTGGGGTGTCGGAGGTGTGCCTGAGGTGGAAGGGGTGTGCACCTGGGGGTGTCGGAGGTGTGCCTGGGGTGTCGGAGGTATGCCTGGGGTGTCAGAGGGGTGTGCTTGGAAGTGTCAGAGGTGTGCCTGGGGAGTGTCAGCGGTGTGCCTGCTTGTGTCTGGGTGTGCCTGGGGGTGTCAGAGGTGTGCCTAGGGGTGTCAGAGGTGCACCTCAGGTGTCAGAGGTGTGCCTGGCAGTGTCTGAGTGTAACTGGCAGTATCTGAGGTGTAACTGGCAGTGTCAGCGATGTGCCTGGGGTGTCAGCGGTGCACCTGGGTGTTGGGGGTGTGTCAGGGAGTGCCAGAGGAGTGCACCCAGAAGTGTCAGGGGTGTGCCTGGGAGTGTCAGAGGTGTGCCTGGGGAGTGTCAGAGGTGTGCCTGGGGTGTCAGAGGTGTACCTGGGGAGTATCAGAGGTGTGCCTGGGAGTGTCAGAGATGTGCCTGGGGTGACAGAGGTGTGTCTGGGGTGTCGGACGTGTGCCTGGGGTGTTGAGGTGTGCCAAGGAATGTCAGTGGGTACCTGGGTGTCAGAGGTGTGCGTGGGAGTGTCAGAGGTGTACCTGGGGAGTGTCAGAGTTGTTCTGGGGAGTGTCAGAGATGTGCCTGGGGTGTCAGAGGTGTGCCAGGGAATGTCAGTGGAGTACCTGTGAGTGTCAGAGGTGTGCCGAAGGGTGTCAGAGGTGTGCCTGGGGTGTGGGGGTGTGCCTGGGCAGGTCAGAGGTGTGCCTGGGGAGTGTCAGAGGTGTGCCTGGGCAGGTCAGAGGTTGCCTGGGAGTGTCAGGGTGTGCCTGGGGTGTTGGGAGGTTTACCTGAGAGGTGTTGCAGGTGTAACTGGGGAGTGTCTGGGGTGTACCTGGGGTATCTGGGGTGTGCCTGGGGTGTCTGGGGTGTACCTGGGGAGTGTCAGAGGTGTGCCTGGGGTGTCGGAGGTGTGCATGGGTGTCAGGAGGTGTACCCGGCAGTGTCAGCGGTGTGGGGAGTGTCAGAAGTGTGCCTGGGGTGTCTGGGGTGTGCCTGGGGTGTCTGGTGTGCCTGGGGTATCTGAGGGGTGTGCCTGGGGTGTCAGAGAAGTGCCAGGGGTGTCATGGGGTGCCTGGGGGTGTGGGAGGTGTGCCTGCAGGTGTGGGGAGGTGAACCTGGGGTGTCTGAAGTGTGCCTGGGGAGTGTCAGAGGTGTGCCTAGAGTGTCTGGGGTGTGCCTGGGGTGTCTGAGGGTGTGGCTGGGGAGTGTCAGGGGACCCAGGGGTGAAGAGGTGTGCCTGGGAGTGTCAGAGGTGTGCCTAGTGTCAGGAGGTGTGCCTGGGGTGTGAGAAGTGTGCCTGGGTGTCAGGTGTGCCTGGGGTGTCGGAGGTATGCCTGGCAGTGTCAGCAGTGTGCCTGGGGAGTGTCAGTGTGCCATGGGAATGTCAGTGGAGTGCCTGGGGTGTGTCAAGGTATGCCTGGGGTGTCAGAGGTGTGCCTGGGGTGTCAGAGGTGTGCCTGTGAGTGTCAAGGTGTGCCTGGAGTGTCAGGGTGTGCCTGGGGGTGTCAGAGGTGTGCCTGCAGTGTCAGAGGGTGTGTCTGGAGTGTCAGCGGTGTATCTGGGGGTGTCAGGTGTGCAGGGGTGTGAGAAGTGTGCCTGGGGGTGTCGGGAGGTGTGCCTGTGAGTGTCAGGAGGTGTTCTGGGAGTGTCAAGGTGTGCGTGGAAGTGTCAGTGTACCTGGGATTGTCAGCGGTGTACCTGATTGTGTCTGAGGTGTACCTGGGAGTGTCAGAGATGTGCCTGGGAGTGTCAGAGGTGTATCTGGGTGTCGGACGTGAACCTGGGAGTGTCAGAGGTGTGCCAGGGAATGTAAGTGGAGTACCTGGGGAGTGTCAAGGTGTGCCTGGGAGTGTCGAGGTGTTCCTGGGGAGTGTCAGAGGTTGGCACCTGTGAATGTCTGGGGTGTGCCTGGGGGTGTGAGTGTGCCTGGGGTGTCGAGGTGTGCCTGGGAGTGTCGGAGTGTGCCTGGGGAGTGTCAGAGGGTTACCTGGGATTGTCAGAGGTGTGCCTGGCAGTGTCAGGGGTGTGCCTGGGAATTGTCAGAGGTGTGCCTGGGGTGTCAGAGATGTACCTGGAAATGTCAGAGGTGTATCTGGGAGTGTCGGACGTCTGCCTGGGGTGTCAGAGGTGTGCCAGAATGTCAGTGGAGTGCTTGGGAGAGTCAGAGGTGTACCTGGGGTGTCATGGGTGCACTTGGGAGTGTCAGAGGTGCACAGCAGGGTGTCAGGGTGTGCCAGGGAATGTCAGTGGAGTGCCTGGGGTGTCAGGGGTTTTGCCTTGGAGTGTCAGGAGGTGTGCCTGGGGAGTGTCGGAGGTGTGCCTGGGAGTGTGAGAAGTGTGCCTGGGGTGAAGGAGGTGTGCATGGGAATGTGAGAAGTGTACCTGGGGTGTCGGAGGTGTGCCTGGGGTGTGGAGGTGTTCCTGGGAGTGTCAGAGGTGCACTTGGGAGTGTCAGAGGTGCACCTTGGGTGTCAGGGGTGTGCCAGGGATGTCAGTGGGTGCCTGGGGTGTCAGGGGTTTGCATGGGGTGTCAAGGGTGTGCCTGGGAGTGTCAGAGGTGTGCCTGGGGTGTCAGAGGTGTGCCTCAGGTGTCAGGTGTGCCTGCATGTGTCTGAGGGTGTGCCTGGCAGTGTCTCAGGTGTAACTGGCAGTGACAGCGGTGTGCATGGGGAGTGTCAGCGGTGCTCCTGGGAGTGTTAGAGGTGTATCAGGGGTGACAGAGGTACTTAGGAGTGTCAGGGTGTGCTCAGGTGTCAGAGGTGTGCCTGGGATTTCAGAGGTGTGCCTGGGGTGTCAGAGATGTTCTGGGAGTGTCAGAGGTGTATCTGGGAGTGTCGGACGTGTACCTGGGAGTGTGAGGTGTACCAGAATGTCAGTGGGTGTCTGGGGTGTCAGAGGTTTGCCTGGGGAGTGTCAGAGGTGTGCTTGGGAGTGTCAGAGGTGTGCCTGGGAGTCAGAGGTGTGCCTGGGGAGTGTCGCAGGTGTGCCTGGGGTGTCTGGGAGGGTGTGCCTGGGAGTGTCTGGGGTTTTGCCTGGGGAGTGTCTGTGTGTGGTGTGCCTGGGGTGTCAGAGAGGTGTACCTGGGGTGTCGGAGGTGTACCTTGGGTGTCAGTGTGCCTGGCAGTGTCAGCGGTGTGCGTGGGGTGTGAGACAGTAGCACCAGAGTGTCAGAGGTGTGCAGGGTGTCTGGGGTGTGCAGGTGTCTGGGGTGTGCCTGGGGAGTGTCAGAGTGCCAGGGGTGTCAGGAGGTGCCTGGGGTGTCTGGGGGTGTGCCTGGGAGTGTGAGGGGCAGACTAGGGTGTCTGGGGGTGTGCCTGGGGTGACAGGGGTGTGCCTAGGGTGTGCAGGGGTGTGCCTGGGGTGTCACAGGGAGGTGTGGCTGGGGTATCAGGGGGGAGACCCCAGGGGGTGAAGAAGTGTGCCTAGGGTGCCAGAGGTGGTGTGCCTGGGGTGTCGGAGGTGTGCCAGGGAGTGTGAGAGGTGGTGCACTTGGGAGTGTCAGGAGGTGCACCAAGTGTGAGAGACCAGAATTGTCGGGAGGTGTGCCTGGGAGTGTGAGAAGTGTGCCTGGGGAGTGTCGGAGGTGTGCCTGCCTGGGAGTGTCAGAGGTCTGTTCCTGGGACTGTCAAAGGTGTACTTGAGTGTCAGAAGTGTACTGAGATTGTCAGCGATGTGCCTGGAGTGTCAGAGGTGTTTCAGGAGTGTCAGAGGTGCGCGGGGTGTCCAGGGGTGCCTTGGAGTGTCAGGGGTGTACCAGGGAATGTCAGTGGAGGCCTGGGGTGTCAGGTGGACCTGGGAGTGTCAGAGGGTGTGCAGGGTGTCAGGAGGTGCACCTGGGAGTGTGAAGTGTACCTGGGGTGTCGGGTGTGCCTGGGGTGTCCAGAGGTGGCCTTGCCTGGCAGTGTCAGCGGTGTGCCTGGGGTGTCAGGGTGTGCAGGGAATGTCAGTGGAGTGTCTGGGAGTGTCAAGGTGTACCTGGGGTGTCAGAGATGTGCCTGGGGTGTCAAGTGTGCCTGGGAATGTCAAGGTGTGCCTGGGTGTGTCAGAGGTGTGCCTGGGGTGTCTGAGGTGTGCCTGGGAGTGTCAGAGGTGTATCTGGGGAGTGTCAGCGTTGTATCTGGGAGTGTCGGGTGTGCCTGGGGAGTGAAGTGTGCCTGCAGTGTCAGGTATGCAAGAGTGTCGGAGGTGTTCTGGGGAGTGTCAAGGTGTGCGTGTGGAGTGTCAGAGGGTGTACTAGGTTGTCAGCATGCCTGAGTTGTGTCTGAGGTGTACCTGGGGAGTGTCAGAGATGTGCCTGGGAGGAGTGTCAAGGTGTGCCTGGGGAGTGTCAGAGGTGTTCTAGAGTGTCAGAGGTGTACCTGTAGATGTCTGTGTGCCTGGGGAGTGTAGAGAAGTGTGCCTGGGGTGTCGGAGGTGTGCCTGGGGTGTCGGAGGTGTACCTGGGAGTGTCAGAGGTACCTGGGATTGTCAGAGGGTGTGCCTGGCAGTGTCAGAGGTGTGCACAAAGTGTCAGAGGTGTGCCTGGGGAGTGTCCAGAGATGTGCCTGGGAATGTCCAGAATTGTGTCTGGGAGTGTCAGTGTGCCTGGGGAGTGAGAGGTGGCAGGGGAATGTCAGTGGAGTGCTTGGGAGTGTCAGAGGTGTACCTGGGAGTGTCAGAGGTGCACTTGGGGTGTCAGAGGTGCACCTTGGGGTGCCAGAGGTGTACCAGGGAATATCGGTGGAGTACCTGGGAGTGTCAGGGGTGTGCCTGGGAGTGTCAGAGCTGTACCTGGGGAGTGTCGAGGTGTACCTGGGGGGTGTGAGAAGTGTACCTGGGAGTGTGGGAGGTGTGCCTGGGGAGTGTGGGGAAAGAGTGCCTGGGGTGTCGGAGGTGTGCCTGGGGTGTCGGAAGTGTTCACAAGTGTCAGAGGTGCTTAGGTGTCAGAGGTGCAGGTGTCAGAGGTGTACCAGGGATGTCAGTGGGTGCACCAGAGTGTCAGTGGTGGACCTGGGGTGTCAGAGTGTGCCTGCCAGAGTGTCGGAGTGTGCCTGGGTGTGGGGGGTGTGCCTAGGTGTCAGGGGTGAACCTGGGGTGTCAGAGGTGTACCTGGGAGTGTCAGAGGTGTGCCTGGCAGTGTCAGCCTTGGTGTGCCTGGGGAGTGTGAGAGGTCATGCCTGCAGTGTGAGAGGTGAACCTGGGAGTGTCTGAGGTGTGGCTGGGGAGTGTCAGGGGGGAGACCCAGGGAGTGAAAGGTGTGCCTAGGAGTGTCAGAGGTGTGCCTGGGGTGTCGGAGGTGTTGCAAGTGTGAGGGGGTGCGCATAAGTGTGGTGTGCACTAGGGGTGTAAGGTGTACCTGGCAGTGTCATCGGTGTGCACAGAGTGTCAGAGGTGTACCATGGAATATCAGTGGAGTACCTGGAGTGTCAAGGTGTTATACCTGGGGAGTGTCAGAGGGTGTGCCTGGGGAGTGTCAGAGGTGTGCCTGTGAGTGTCAAGGTGTGCCTTAGGTGTCAGAGAGTGTGCCTGGGGTGTCGGAGGTGCACCTGGGGAGTGTGAGGGTGTGCCTGCTGGGGTGTCGGAGGTGTGCCTGGGGTGTCAGAGGTGTGCCTGGCAGTGTCCGGCAGTGTGCCTGGGGAGTGTCAGAGGTGTGCCAGGGAGTGTCGGTGGGTAATAAGTGTCAAGGTGGCACAGGAGTGTCAGAGGTGTACCTGGGGAGTGTGGGGTGTGCCTGGGAATGTCAAGGTGTACCTGGGTGTGTCCAGAGTGTACCTGGGGTGTCTGAGGTGTGCCTGGGGTGTCAGAGGTGTGCCAGGGAATGTCAGTGGGAGTATCTGGGGTGTCAAGGTGTGCCTGGGAGTGTCAGGAGTGTGCCTGGGAGTGTCAGAGGTGTGCCTGGGAATGTCAAGGTGTGCCTGGGGTGTGTGAAGGTGTGCAGGGGTGTCTGAGGTGTACCTGGGAGTGTCAGAGGTGTATCTGGGAGTGTCCAGCGTTGTATCTGGGGAGTGTCGGAGGTGTGCAGGGTGGTGAGATGTGTACCTAGAGTGTCAAGGTATACACAAGTGTCAGAGTGTTCTGGGAGTGTCAAGGTGTACGTGGAAGTGTCCAGAGGTGTACCTGGGATTGTCAGCAGCGTACCTGATTGTGTCTGAGGTGTGCCTGGGAGTGTCAAGAGATGTGCCTAGAGAGTGTCCAAGGTGCATGCCTGGGAGTGTCAGAGTGTTCCTGGGGGTGTCAGAGGTGTACCTGTCAATGTCTGGGGTGTACCTGGGGAGTGTAAGTGTGCCTGGTGTCAGGAGGTGTGCCTGGGGTGTCGGAGGTGTGTGCCTGGAGGTGTCAGAGTGCCTGGGATTGTCAGAGGTGTACCTGGCGGTGTGGGGTGTGCCTGGGGTGTCAGGGTGTGCAGAGTGTCAGAGATGACACACACTGGGAATGTCAGAGGTGTCTGGGGAGTGTCAGGCCGTGTACCTGGGGAGTATGAAGGTGTGCCAGGGAATGTCAGTGGAGTGCTTGGGAGTGTCAGAGTGTGCCTGGGAGTGTCAGGTGCACTTGGGAGTGTCAGAGAGTGCCTTGGGGGTGCCAAGGGTGTACCAGGGAATATCCAGTGGTGTGCCTGGGAGTGTCAGAGGTGTGCCTGGGAGTGTCAGAGGCTGTGCCTGGGGAGTGTCGGGAGGTGTACCTGGGAGGTGTGAGAGGTGTGCCTGGGGAGTGTGGGGTGTGCCTGGGGTGTGGGGTGTGCCTGGGGAGTGTCGGAGGTGTGCCTGCAAGTGTCCGGAAGTGTTCTGGGGAGTGTCAGAATTGCATTTGGGAGTGTCCAGAGTTTCTTAGGTGTCAGAGGTGTACCAGGGATGTCAGTGGGTGCCTTAGGTGTCAGTGGTGGACCTGGGGTGTCAGAGGTGTGCCTGGGTGTCAGGTGTGTGCCTGGGGTGTGGGGAGAGTGTGCCTGGGGTGTCAGGGTGAGACCTGGAATTGTCAGAGGGTGTGCCTGGGAGTGTCAGGGAGGTGTGCCTGGCAGTGTCAGCGGTGTGCCTGTGGGAGTGTGAGGGAGGTGTGCCTGCTGCAGTGTGAGAGGTGAGACCACGGTGTCTGGGGGTGTGGCTGGGGTGTCAGGGGGGCAGGGGAGTGAAAGAGGTGTGCCTGGGAGTGTCAGGGAGGTGTGCACACTGGGGAGTGTCGGAGGTGTGCAGGAGTGTGAGAAGTGCACCTGGGGAGTGTCGGAGGTGTGCAGGTGTCAGGAGGTGTGCCTGGCAGTGTCATCGGTGTGCCTGGGGTGTCAGGGTGTACCATGGAATGTCGGTAGGTGCCTGGGGTGTCAAGGTATGCCTGGGGAGTGTGGGGTGTGCCTGGGGAGTGTCAGAGGTGTACCTGTGAGGTGTCAAGGTGTACCTGGGAGTGTCAGAGGTGTGCCTGGGGAGTGTCGGAGGTGCACTGGGGTGTGAGAAGTGTGCCTGGGGAGTGTCCGGAGGTGTGCCTGGGAGTGTCAGAGTGTACCTGGCAGTGTGTGGTGTGCCTGGGGAGTGTCAGAGGTGTGCCAGGAATGTCAGTGGGCCTCAGAGTGTCAAGGTGTGCCTGCAGGAGTGTCAGAGGTGTGCCTGGGGAGTGTCAGGGTGTGCAGAATAGGGTGTGCACTGGTGTGTCAGAGGTGTGCCTGGGGCCTCTGAAGAGGTGTACCTGGGAGTGTCAGGGTGTATCTGGAGTGTAAGCGTTGTATCTGGGGAGTGTCAGAGGTGTTACTTACCAAATTAGCCGAAGTGTCACCTGGGAGTGTCCAGGAGGCACCTGGGGAGTGTCAGAGGTGTTCTGGGAGTGTGTCAAGGTGCTGGAAGTGTCAGAGGTGTGCCTGGGATTGTCAGCGGCGTACCTGATTGTGTCTGGAGTGTGCCTGGGAGTGTCAGAGATGTGCCTGGGAGTGTCAAGGTGTGCCTGGGAGTGTCAGAGGTGTTTCTGCAAGTGTCAGAGGTGTGCCTGTCAATGTCAGAGTGTGCCTGGGGTGTAGGGGTGTTGCCTGGGGTGTCGGGTGTGCCTGGGGTGTCAGGTGTACCTGGGAGTGTCAGGGGTTTACCTGGGGTGTCAGAGGTGGCACTTGGGGGAGGAGTCAGAGGTGTACCTGGGAGCCTGCTGGAGTGTGCCTGGGGTGTCTGGGGTGTGCCTGGGGTATCTGGGGTTTGCCTGGGGTGTCTGTGGTGTGCCTGAGAGTGTCAGAGGTGTGCCTGTGTGAGGAGTGTCGGAGGTGTGCATGGAGTGTCAGAGGTGTGCCTGGCAGTGTCGGCGGTGTGCCGTAAGTGTCAGGGGGTGTGCCTCAAGTGTCAGAATTGTACCTGGGAGTGTCTGAGGCATGCCTTGGGTGTCACAGGGTGTGCCTGGAATTGTCAGAGGGGGAGTGCCAGGGGTGTCAGAGGGTACTTACCAGGAGTGTCTGAGGTGTGCCTGGGGTGTGAGGGAGGTGAACCTAGGGGTGTCTGGGGTGTACTGGGGTGACAGAGGTGTGCCTAGGAGTGTCTGAGATTGTGCCTGGGGGTGTCGGGGTGTGGCTGGGGTATCAGGGGGAGACCCAGGGGAGTGATGAAGAGTGCCTGGGAGTGTCAGAGGTGTACCTGGGGGGTGTCAGGTGTGCCTGGGAGTGTGAGGGTGCCTGGGGTGTCGGAGGTGTGGGGAGTGTGAGAGATGTGCCTGGGGTGTCGGAGGTGTGCCTGGGGTTGTGAGAAGTGTACCTGGGGTGTCAGGTGTACTGGGGAGTGTCAGGAGGTGTTCCTGGGACTGTCAAGGTGTGCTTGGAGTGTCAAGTGTACCTGAGATTGTCCCGGCGTACCTGGTTGTCTGGGGTGGCACCTGGGGTGTCAGAGATGTACCTGGGAGTGTCAAGGGTGTGCCTGGGAGTGTCAGAGGTGTTCCTGGGAGTGTCAGAGGTGTGCCTGTCAATGTCTGGGGGTGTACTAGGGCCAGCAGAGATGTGCCTGGGGAGTGTCGGAGGTGTACCTGGGAGTGTCGGGAGGTGTGCCTGGGGAGTGTCAGAGGAGTGCCTGGGATTGTCAGAGGTGTGCCTGGCAGGGTCAGAGGTGTACCTGGGAGTGTCAGAGGGTGTACCTGGGGTGTCAAAATGTACCTGGGAATGACAGTGTGTATCTGGGGAGTCGGACGTGTGCCTGGGGCAGAGGTGTGCAGAGATGTCAGTGGAGTGCCCAGGGGTGTCAGAGGTGTACCTGGGGTGTCAGAGGTGCACTTGGGGTGTCAGAGGTGCCTTGGGGTGCCAGAGGTGTGCAGGGGAATGTCAGTGGAGTACCTGGGGTGTCAGAGGAGTGTGCCTGCAGAGTGTCAGAGCTGTACCTGGGGTGTCAGGTGTGCCTGGGGTGTGGGGGTGTGCAGGGGTGTGGGGTGTGCCTGGGGTGTGGGGGTGTGCCAGGGTGTCGGGTTGACACCTGTCGGAGGTGTGCCTGGGGAATTGGTGTGCCTGGGAGTGTCGGGTATGCCTGGGAGTGTCGGAGTGTTCCTGGGAGTGTCAAAGGTGTGCGTGGAAGTGTCAGAGGTGTGCCTGGGATTGTCAGCAGCGTGCCTGGTGTGTCTGAGTGTGCCACCGGGGTGTCAAGAATGTGCCTAGGAGTGTCAAAGGTGTGCCTGGGAGTGTCAGAGGGTGTTCCTGGGAGTGTCAGAGGTGTACCTGTTCAATGTCTAGGTGTGCCTGGAGTGTAAGAGTGTGCCCTGGAGTGTCGGAGGTGTGCGAGTGTGGAGGTGTGCCTGTGTCAGAGGAGTACCTGGGATTGTCAGAGGTGTGCCTGGCAGTGTCAGAGGTGTGCCAGTGTCAGAGAGGTGTGCCTGGGGTGTCAGAGATGTGACTGGGAGATGTCAGAGGTGTATCTGGGAGTGTCGGACGTGTGCAGAATTGCAGAGGTGTGCCAGGGGATGTCAGTGGAGTGCTTGGGGAGTGTCAGAGGTGTGCCTGGGGGTGTCAGAGGTGCCTTGGGGTCAGAGGTGCATGGGGTGCCAGAGGTGTGCCAGGGGAATGTCGGTGGGTGCCTGGGAGTGGCAGGGTGTTGCCTGGGAGTGTCAGAGCTGTGCCTGGGAGTGTCGGAGGTGTGCCTGGGGAGTGTGAGAGTGTGCCTGGGGTGTGGGGAGGTGTGCCTGGGGTGTGAGGGTGTGCCTGGGGGTGTCGGAGGTGTGCCTGGGGTGTCGGAGGTGTGCCTGGCAGTGTCATCGGTGTGCCTGGGAGTGTCAGAGGTGGCACCATGGAATGTCAGAGGAGTGCCTGGGAGTGTCAAGGTATGCCTGGGAGTGTCAGAGGTGTGCCTGGGGAGTGTCAGAGGTGTGCCTGGGAGTGTCAGAGGTGTGCCTGGGGTGTCAGAGGTGTGCCTGGGAGTGTCGGAGGAGTGCGCACCTGGGGTGTGGAGGTGTGCCTGGGGTGTCAGAGGTGTGCCTGGGGAGTGTCAGAGGTGTGCCTGGGAGTGTCAGAGTGTACCTGGGGAGTGTCAGAGGTGTGCCAGGGATGTCAGTGGAGCCTCTGAGTGTCAAGGTGTGCCTGGGGAGTGTCAGAGTGTGCCTGGGAGTGTCAGAGGTGTACCTGGGATGTCAAGGTGTGCCTGGGGGTGTCAGAGGTGTGTGCCTGGGAGTGTCTGGGGTGTGCCTGGAGGTGTCAGAGGTGTACCTGGGAGTGTCAGAGGTGTACCTGGGAGTGTCGGAGGTGTACCTGGGAGTGTGAGAGTGTGCCTGGGGTGTCGGAGGTGTGCCTGGGAGTGTCAGAGGTGTGCCTGGGAGTGTCAAGGTGTGCCTGGGAGTGTCAGGGGTGTACCTGGGATTGTCAGTAGTATGCCTGAGTGTCAGAGGTGTGCCTGGGAGTGTCAGAGGTGTGCCTGGGGTGTCAGAGGTGTGCCTGGGAATGTCAAGGTGTGCCTGGGTGTGTCAGAGGTGTGCCTGGGAGTGTCTGAGGGGCACCAAGTGTCAGGGTGTATCTGGGTGAGCAGCGTTGTATCTGGGAGTGTCGGAGGTGTACGCAAGTGTGAGAGTGTGGGAGTGTCAGGTATGCCTGGGAGTGTCAGGAAGTGTTCCTGGGAGTGTCAAAGGTGTACGTGGAAGTGTCAGAGGTGTGCCTGGGATTGTCAGCGGCGTGCCTGATTGTGTCTGGTGTACCTGGGAGTGTCAGAGATGTGCCTGGGAGTGTCAAGGTGTGCCTGGGAGTGTCAGGTGTTCCTGGGGTGTCAGGTGTGCCTGTCAATGTCTGGTGTGCCTGGGGTGTAGAAGTGTACCTGGGGTGTCAGAGGTGTGCCTGGGGTGTCAGGAGGTGTGCCTGGGGTGTCAGAGGTTTACCTGGGAGTGTCAGGGTGCTTGGGAGGTCAGAGGTGTGCCGGGTGTCTGGGGTGTGCCTATGGGGTATCTGGGGTTTACCTGGGGAGTGTCTGTGGTGTACTGGGGAGGTGTCAGGAGGTGTGCCTGGGGAGTGTCAGGAGGTGTGCATGGGTGTCAGAGGTGTGCCTGGCGGTGTCAGCCGGTGTACGTGGGAGTGTCAGAAGTGTGCCACCAGGTGTCAGAGGTGTGCCTGGGGTGTCTGGGGTGTACCTTGGGTGTCTGGGGTGTGCCTGGGGAGTGTCAGAGAAGTGCCAGGGAGTGTCAGAGGAGTGCCTGGGGTGTCTGAGGTGTGCCTGGGGAGTGTGACAGGTAGACCTGGGGTGTCTGAGGGTGTGCCTGGGGTGACAGAGGTGTGCCTAGGGTGTCTGAGGTGTGCCTGCAGGGGTGTCTGAGGTGTGGCTGGGGTATCAGGAGACCCAGAATTGAGAGAAGTGTGCCTATAGGGTGTCAGAGGAGGTGTGCCTGGGGTGTGGAGGTGTGCCTGGGAGTGTGAAGTGTGCCTGGGGTGTCGGAGGTGTACGCAGGGTGTGAGAGTGTGCCTGGGGTGTCAGGTGTACCTGGGGTGTCGGAGGTGTTCCTGGGACTGTCAAGGTGTACTTGGAGGTGTCAGGGGTGTGCCTGAGATTGTCTGGTGGTGTGCCTGATTTGTGCCTGGGGTGTGCCTGGGGAGTGTCAGAGGTGTTCTTGGGAGTGTCAGAGGTGCACTTGGGGGTGTGGAGGTGCACTTGGAGTGTCAGAAGTGTGGGGAATGTCAGTGGGTGCCTGGGGTGTCAGAGGTGGACCTGGGGAGTGTCAGAGGTGTGCCTGCCAGTGTCGGAGGTGCACCTGGGGAGTGTGGAAGTGCCTGGGGAGTGTCAGGAGGTGTGCACACCAGGGTGTCAGGTGTGCCTGTGGTCGGCGGTGTGCCTGGGGAGTGTCAGGGTGTGCCAGGGGAATGTCAGTGGAGTATCTGGGGTGTCAAGGTGTATAAGGGTGTCAGAGGTGTGCCTGGGAGTGTCAGAGGTGTGCCTGGGAATGTCAAGGTGTGCCTGGGTGTGTCAGAATTGTGCCTGGGGTGTCTGTGAGGTGTACCTGGGGAGTGTCAGAGGAGGTGTCTGGGTGTCAGCGTTGTATCTGGGGAGTGTTCGGAGGTGTGCCTGGGGAGTGTGAGAGGTGTGCCTGGGAGTGTCAGGTATGCCTGGGAGTGTCGGAGGTGTTCCTGGGGGTGTCAAAGGTGTGAGGTGGAAGTGTCAGGGGTGTACCTGGGATTGTCAGCGGTGTGCCTGATTGTGTCTGGGGTGTGCCTGGGAGTGTCAGAGATGTACCTGGGGAGTGTCAAGGTGTACCTGGGGAGTGTCAGAGGTGTTCTGGGAGTGTCAGAGGTGTGCCTGTCAATGTCTGAAGTGTACCTGGGGTGTCAGAAGTGCCTGCGGAGTGTGTCAGGTGTACCTGGGGTGTCAGGTGTACCTGGGGTGTCAGAGGAGTACCTGGGATTGTCAGAGGTGTGCCTGGCAGTGTCAGAGGTGTGCAGGAGTGTCAGAGGTGTACCTGGGGAGTGTCAGAGATGTAACTGGGGATGTCAGAGGGTGTATCTGGGAGTGTCGGAGGTGTGCCTGGGGTGAGAGGTGTGCTGGGGCCATGGTGGAGTGCCTGGGGTGTCAGAGGTGTGCCTGGGAGTGTCAGAGGTGCACTTGGGGTGTCAGAGGTGCGCGGGGTTGCCAGGGTGTGCCAGGGAATGTCAGTGGAGTGCCTGGGAGTGTCAGAGGGTGTGTCTGGGGTGTCAGGGGCGCACCTGGGAGTGTGGGGTGTGCCTGGGGTGTGAAGTGTGCCTGGGGTGTGGGAGGTGTGCCGGGAGTGTGAGAGTGTATCTGGGGTGTCGGAGGTGTGCCTGGGGTGTCGGAGGTGTACCTGGGGTGTCATCGGTGTATGGGGTGTCAGAGGTGTACTCATGGAATGTCAGTAGGTGCCTGGGGTGTCAGGAGGTATGCCTGGGAGTGTCAGAGGTGTTCCTGGGAGTGTCAGGGGTGTACCTGGGAGTGTCAAAGGTGTGGGGTGTCAGAGGTGTACCTGGGGTGTCGGGAGGTGCCTGGGTGTGTGAAGTGTACCTGGGGTGTCGGAGGTGTGCCTGGGGTGTCAGGGTGTGCCTGGCAGTGTCAGCGGTGTGCCTGGGAGTGTCAGAGGTGTGCAGGGAATGTCAGTGGAGGTATCTGGAGTGTCAAGGTGTGCCTGGGGTGTCAGAGGTGTGCCTGGGAGTGTCAGAGGTGTGCCTGGGAATGTCAAGGTGTACCTGGGTGTGTCAGAGGTGTACCTGGGAGTGTCTGAGGTGTACCTAGGGTGTAGAGGTGTATCTGGGAGCGACAGCGTTGTATCTGGGAGTGTCAGGTGTGCCTGGGTGTGAGAAGTGTACGGGAGTGTCGGAGGTATGCCTGGGGGTGTCAGGTGTTCCTGGGGTGTCAAGGTGTGCGTGGAAGTGTCAGAGGTGTGCCTGGGATTGTCAGCGTGCCTGATTTGTGTCTGAGGAGTGTCCTGGGGTTGTCAGAGGTGTGCCTGGGGTGTCAGAGGTGTGCCTGGGAATGTCAAGGTGTGCCTGGGTGTGTCAGAGGTGTGCCTGGGGAGTGTCAGAGGGTGTGCCTAGGAGTGTCAGAGGTGTGTCTGGGGTGACAGCGTTGTATCTGGGAGTGTCGGAGGTGTGCCTGGAGTGTGAGAAGTGTACCTGGGGTGTCAGGTATGCCTGGGAGTGTCGGAGGTGTTGTGTCAAGGTGTACAGAGTGTCAGGGGTGTGCCTGGGATTGTCAGCGTGCCTGATTGTGTCTGGGGTGTACCTGGGGTGTCAGGAGATGTGCCTGGGGTGTCAAGGTGTGCCTGGGGTGTCAGAGGTGTTCCTGGGTGTCAGAGGTGTGCCTGTCAATGTCTGAGGGGTGTGCCTGGGGAGTGTAAGAGTGTACCTGGGGTGTCGGAGGTGTGCCTGGGGTGTCAGGAGGTGTGCCTGGGGTGTCAGAGGGTACCTGGGATTGTCAGAGGTGTGCCTGGCGGGTCAGAGGTGTGCCTGGGAGTGTCAGAGGTGTGCCTGGGGAGTGTCAGAGATGTGCCTGGAATGTCAGGGTGTGTCTGGGGTGTCGGACGTGTGCCTGGGGAGTGGCAGAGGTGTGCCAGGGAATGTCAGTGGTGCTTGGGAGTGTCAGAGGTGTGCCTGGGGTGTCAGAGGTGCACTTGGGGGTGTCAAGTGGCAGCAGGTGCCAGAGGTGTGCCAGGGATGTCGTGGGTACCTAGTGTCAGAGGTGTGCCGGGAGTGTCAGGCTGTACCTGGGAGTGTCGGAGGTGTGCCTGGAGTGTGAGAGTGTGCCTGGGGTGTGGGAGGTGTACCTGGGGTGTGTGTGCCTGGGGTGTCGGGTTGTGCCTGGGAGTGTCAGAAGTGTTCCTGGGAGTGTCAGAGGTGCACTTGGGAGTGTCAGAGGTGCACCTTGGAGTCAGAGGTGTGCCAGGGAATGTCAGTGGAGTGCCTGGGGTGTCAGTGGTGGACCCTGGGGTGTCAGGGTGTGCCTGGGGTGTCGGAGGGTGTGCCTGGGAGTGTCGGAGGTGTACCTGGCAGGTGTGAGAAGTGTACCTGGGGTGTCAGAGGTGTGCACCTGGGAGTGTCAGAGGTGTACCTGGGAGTGTCAGAGGTGTACCTGGCAGTGTCAGCGGTGTGCCTGGGAGTGTCAGAGGTGTACCAGGGAATGTCAGTGGAGTATCTGTGGAGTGTCAAGGTGTACCTGGGGTGTCAGAGGTGTGCCTGGGAGTGTCAGAGGTGTACCTGAGAGTGTCGGAGGTGTTCTGGGGTGTCAAGGTGTGCGTGGAAGTGTCAGAGGTGTACCTGGGATAGTCATGGCGGCGTACCTGATTGTGTCTGGGGTGTGCCAGGGAATGTCAGTGGAGTACCTGGGGTGTCAGAGGTTGCCTTGGAGTGTCAGAGGTGTACCTGGGAGTGTCGGAGGTGTGCCTGTGGGGAGTGTGAGAAGTGTGCCTGGGAGTGTGGGGTGTGCCTTGGGTGTGAGGGTGTGCCTGGGAGTGTCGGAGGTGACCGGTGTCGGAGGTTCCTGGGAGTGTCAGAGGTGCACTTGGGAGTGTCAGAGGTGCCTTGGATCAGGGGTGTGCCAGGAATGTCAGTGGAGTGCCTGGGGTGTCAGGTTTACATGGGGTGTCAAGGTGTACCTGGGGAGTGTCAGAGATGTACCTGGAGTGTCAGGGGTGTGCACTCAGTGTCAGAGTGTAACTGGCAATGTTTGAGGTGTACCTGGCAGTGTCTCAGGTGTAACTGGCAGTGACAGCGGTGTACATGGGGAGGTCAGCGGTGCTCCTGGGATGTTAGAGGTGTATCAGGGTGACAGAGGAGCAAGGAGGTCAGAGAGGTGTACCTCGAGTGTCAAGGTGTACCTGGGAGTGTCAGAGGTGTACCTGGAGTGTCAGAGATGTTCCTGGGAGTGTCAGGAGGTGTATCTGGGAATGTCGGACGTGTACCTAGGAGTGTCAGAGGTGTACCAGAGATGTCGTGGAGTATCTGGGGTGTCAGAGGTTTCCTGGGGTGTCAGAGGTGTGTGCTTGGGAGTCAGGGTGTACCTGGGAGTGTCGCAGGTGTACCTGGGAGTGTCTGGGGTGTACCTGGGAGTATAGTATCTGGGCTTGGGAGTGTCTGTACCTGAGAGTGTCAGAGGTGTACCTGGGAGGTCGGAGGTGTACATGGAGTGTCAGAGGTGTACCAGTGTCAGCGGGCATGTAGGAGTGTCAGAAGTGTGCCTGGGAGTGTCAGGAGGTGTACCTGGGAGTGTCTGAGGTGCACCTTGGAGTGTCTGAGGCACCTGGGAGCATTCAGAAGCCCAGGAGCGGTCGAGGAGTCTTTGGGAGTGTCTGAGGTGTACCTGGGAGTGTGAGAGGTGAACCTAGGGAGTGTCTGGAGGTGTACCTGGGAGTGACAGAGGTGTACCTAGAGTGTCTGGAGGTGTACCTGGGAGCGCCTGAGGTGTAGCTGGGAGCATCAGGGGGACATCCAGGGAGTGAAAGAAGCGTACCTAGAGTGTCAGAGAGGTGTACCTGGGGGTGTCGGAGGTGTACCTGGGAGTGTGAGAAGTGCACCTGGGAGTGTCGGAGGTACCTGGGAGTGTGAGAAGTGTACCTGGGAGTGTCGGAGGTGTACCTGGGAGTGTGAGAAGCGGTGCCCAGAGCACGGTGGAGGTGCCTGGGAGTGTCGGAGGTGTTCCTGGGACTGTCAAGGTGTACTTGGAAGTGCCTGGTGAAGTGTACCTGAGATTGTCATGGTGCACCTGATTGTGCCTGAGGTGTACCTGGGAGTGTCAGAGGCAAGTTCTTAGGGAGTGTCAGAGTGTGCACTTGGGAGCAAGTCAGAGAGGTGCACCTTGAGTGTCAGAGGTGTACCAGAATGTCAGGTGGAGCACCTGGGAGTGTCAGAGGTGGGTCTGGGAGTGTCAGAGGTGTACCTGGGAGCAAATGGAGGTGCAAGCACCTGGGAGTGTGGAGAAGTGGGTACCTGGAGCCGGAGGTGTACCTGGAGTGTTGAGGTGTACCTGGCAGCAAGTCGGGGCGAGAACCTGGGAGTGTCAGGAGGTGTACCAGGGAATGTCAGTGGAGCATTCTGAAAGGTCAAAGGTGTACCTGGGAGTGTCAGAGGTGTACCTGGGAGGCCTGGGAATGTCAAAGGTGTACCTGGTGTCAGAGGTGCACTGGAGTGTCTGGAGGTGTACCTGGGGAGTGTCAGAGGTGTATCTGGGAGTGTCACAGTATCTGGAGTGTCGGAGGTGCACCTGGGAGCAGGAGAAGTGTACCTGGGAGTGTCGGAGGCATACCTGGAGTGTCGGAGGTGTTCCTGGGAGTGTCAAAAGGTGTACGTGGAAGTGTCAGAGGTGTACCTGGGATTGTCAACGGCGTACCTGGATTGTGTCTGGAGGTACCTGGGAGTGTCAGAGATGTACCTGGGAGTCAAAGGTACCTGGGAGTGTCAGGTGTTCCTGGGAGGTCAGAGGTGCGCCATCAGCCTGAGGTGTACCTGGGAGTGCAAGAAGTGTACCTGGGTGTCGGAGGTACCTGGAGTGTCGGAGGTGGCACTGGGAGGTCAGAGGAGTACCTGGGATTGTCAGAGGTGTACCTGGCAGCAAGCCAGAGGTACCTGGGAGTGTCAGAGGTGTACCTGGAGGCTGAGAGATGGGAACCTGGGAATGTCAGAGAGGTGTATCTGGGAGGTTTCACTGCACCTGGGAGCAGCAGAGGTGCACCAGGAATGTCAGTGGAGCACGGGAGGTCAGAGGTGGCCTGGGAGGTCAGAGGTGCACTTGGGGAGGTCAGAGGTGCAACCTTGGGGTGCCAGAGGTGTACCAGGAATGGGGTGAGCACTGGGAGGTCAGAGGTATCTGGGAGTGTCAGAGCTGTACCTGGGAGCAAGTCGGAGGCACCTGGAGTGTGAGAAGTGCACCTGGGAGTGTAGGAGGTGTACCTGGGAGAAGCGGGCACCTGGGAGTGTTTGAGTACCTGGGAGTGTCGGAAGTGTTCCTGGGAGGCTGAGGCAATGGGAGTGTCAGAGGTGCACCTTGAGTGTCAGAGGTACCAGGAATGTCAGTGGGAGTACCTGGGAGGCTGGTGGTGGTGGGACCTGGAGGTCAGGAGGTGCACCTGGGAGTGTCGGAGGCACCTGGGAGTGTGGAGAAGGCACCTGGGAGGTCAGGAGAACCTGGGAGTGCCAGAGAGGTGCACCTGGGAGTGTCAGGAGTGTACCTGGCAGTGTCAGCGGTGTACCTGGGAGAGAGAAACAGAGGTGAGAGGTGAACCCAGAGTGCCTGGAGGTGTAGCTGGAGCAAGCTCAGGGGAGACCAGCAGGGAGTGAAAGAGGTGTGCTCTAGGGAGGCTGGGGAGGTGGGCCTGGGAGTGTCGGAGGTGTGGCCTGGGAGTGTGAGAGTGCACCTGGGAGTGCCGGAGGTGTACCTGGGAGTGTTTGAGGTGTCAGCCTTTGTGTACCTGGGAGTGTCAGAGTAAAAAATCATGGAATGTCAGCAGAGCACCTGGAACAAGGCATACCTGGGAGTGTCAGAGGTACCTGGGAGCACCAGAGGTGTACCTGTGAGTGTCAAAGGTACCTGGGAGTGTCAGAGCCTGGGAGTGTGGAGGTGCACCTGGGAGTGTGGAGAAGGGTACCTGAGTGTCGGAGGTGTACCTGGAGGTCAGAGGCACTGGCAGTGTCATGGTGTACCTGGGAGTGTCAGAGGTGTACCAGGAAGAATGTCAGAGTAACTGAGCACAAGGTAAAAATTTGGGAACAGAGGTACCTGAGGTTTAGAGGGAAATTGGAAACAAGCCAAAGGTGTACCTGGTGTGTTGATAAAATGGGAGTGTTCTGAGGTAAATTGGAGCAAGTCAGATATCTGGGAGGTTGGAAGGTTATCTGGGAGTGTCGGAAAATTGGAAAGGTGAGAAGTGTGCCTGGGAGTGTCGCAGGCGGGCCTGGGGAGTAAGCCGGAGGTGTTCCTGGGAGTGTCAAAGGTACGAAGTGTCAGAGGTGTACCTGGGATTGTCAGCGGCGTACCTGATTGTGTCTGAGGTGCACCTGAGCGTCAGAGCACCCGTGAGTGTCAAAGGTGTACCTGGGAGTGTCAGGAGGTGTTCTGGAAACAGAGGTGCACCTGTCAATGTCTGAGGTGTACCTGGGAGTGTAAGAAGTGCACCTGGGAGTGTCGGAGGTGGCCTGGGAGCATGGAGGCACCTGGGAGTGTCAGAGGAGTACCTGGGATTGTCAGAGGTACCTGGCAGTGTCAGTGTACCTGGGAGTGTCAGAGGTGTACCTGGGAGTAAGTCAGAGATGTACCTGAGAATGTCGGGGAGGTGTATTCGGGAGTGTCGGACGTACCTGGGAGTAGCAGAGGTGTACCAGGAATGTCAGGTGAGCACTTGGGAGCGTCAGAGGTGCACCTGGGAGTGTCAGGAGGTGCAATCAGAGCACAGACAGTGCATCCGGGGTGCTGAAGCGTGTACCAGGGAATGTCAGTGGAGTACCTGGGAGTGCTCAGAGGAGTACCTGGGGAGTGTCAGGAGCTGTACCTGGAGTGTCGGAGGCACCTGGGAGTGTGAGAAGTACCTGGGAGGTAGGAGGTGTACCTGGGAGTGTGGAGAAGTGTACCTGGTGGTGTCGGAGGTACCTGGGAGTGTCGGAAGTGTTCCTGGGAGTGTCAGAGGTGCACTTGGGAGGTCAGAGGTGCACCTTGAGTGTCAGAGAGGTGTACCAGGAATGTCAGTGGAGCACCTGGGAGTGTCAGGTGGTGGGAGGTCAGAGGTGGTACCTGGATGTTTGAGGTGTACCTGGGAGTGTCGGAGGTGTACCTGGCAGTGGTGGAGAGTGCACCTGGGAGTGTCAGAGGTGTACCTGGGAGTGTCAGAGGTGTACCTGGGAGTGTCAGAGGTGTACCTGGGGAGGTCAGAGGTGTACCTGGGAATGTCAAAGGTGTAACCTGCGTGTCAGAGGTGTACCTGGGAGTGTCTGAGGTGTACCTGGGTGTGTCAGAGGTGTATCTGGGAGTGTCAGGCGTTGTATCTGGGAGTGTCGGAGGTGTACCTGGGAGTGTGAGAAGTGTACCTGGGAGTAAATGAGGTATACTGGGAGGCCGGAGGTGTACCCTGGGAGTGTCAAAGGTGTGACGTGGAAGTGTCAGAGGTGTGGCCTGGGATTGGTTGAAGGCGGCGTACCTGATTGTAAGTTCGCTGAGGTGCACCCTGGGAGTGTCAGAGATGCACCTGGGAGTGTCAAAGGTGCACCAGAGGCCGAGGTGTTCCCCTGGGAGCAAGTCAGAGGTACCTGTCAATGTCTGGCAGTGTACCTGGGAGTGTAAGAAGTGTACCTGGGAGTGTCGTGGAGGTGTACCTGGGAGTCGGAGGTGTACCTGGGAGGTCAGAGGAGCAACGGGATTGTCAGAGGTGTACCTGGCAGTGTCAGAGGTGTACCCAGGGGAGTGTCAGAGGCGTACCTGGGAGTGTCAGAGATGTACCTGGGAAAACGTCAGAGGTGTATCTGGGAGTGTCGGACGTACCTGGGAGTAGCAGAGGTGTACTAGGAATGTCAGCGGTGTAACGGGAGTGTGGGGAGAGGTGTACCTGCGAGTGTGAGAGGTGAACCTAGGAGTGCCTGAGGTGTGGCTGGAGCAAGTCAGGGGACATCCAGGGAGTGAAAGAGGTGTACCTAGGAGTGTCAGAGGTGTACCCGCTCTGGGAGTGTCGGAGGTGTACCTGGAGTGTCCAGGCCTGGGAGTGTCGGAGGTGCACCTGGGAGGCCGAGTGCCTTGCAGTGTCAATGGTGTACCTGGGAGTGTCAGAGGTGTACCATGGAATGCTGGGCAGAGTACCTGGGAGTGCTCAGCAAGCCTGGGAGGCCAGAGGTGTGGCCTGGGAGTGTCAGAGGTGTACCCAGGAAAGCCTGGGTGGTGCACTTGGGAGGTTGTAGAGGTGTACCACCTGGGAGTGTCGGAGGTGCACCTGGGAGTGTGGGAGAAGTGCACCTGGGAGTGTCGGAGGCAACCTGGGAGTGTCAGAGGTGCACCTGGCAGTGTGAGAAGTGTGCACCTGGAGCACTGAGTGTGTGCTGGGAGTGCTCAGAGGTGCACCTGGGAGTGCCCCAGAGGCCCAGTGTCATGGAAATGGGAGTGTCAGAGGTGCACCAGGGAATGTCAGTGGAGTATCTGTGAGTGTCAAAGGTGTACCTGGGAGTGTCAGAGGTGTACCTGGGAGTGTCAGGAGATGTCTTGGAGTGTCAGAGGTGTATCTGGGAGTGTCGGACGTACCCAGGGAGTGTCAGAGGTGTACCAGGAGAATGTCAGGTGGAGTATCTGGGAGTGTCAGGAGGTTTACCCTGGGAGGAGGTGTACTTGGGAGAGTCAGAGGTGTACCTGGGAGTGTCGCAGGCGTACCTGGAGTGTCTGGGTGTACCTGGGAGCATTCTGGGTTTACCTGGGAGTGTCTGTGGTGCACCTGAGAGCAAGTCAGAGGTGCACCTGGGAGTGTACACACACACACACACACACACACACACACACACACACACACACACACACACTGAGTGCACCTGGCAGTGTCAGTGGTGTACGTAGAGGCTGTGAAGTGTGCCTGGGAGGTCAGGAGGTGTACCTGGGAGGTCTGGAGGTGTACCTTGGAGTGTCTGAGGTACCTGGGGAGCATCAGAGGCAACAGGGAGTGTCAGAGGAGTGGGGGAGTGTCTGAGGTGTACCTGGGAGTGTGAGAGGTGAACCTAGGGAGTGCCTGAGGTGCACCTGGGAGTGACAGAGGTGTACCTAGGGGAGGCCTGAGGTGTACCTGGGAGTGTCTGAGGTGTAGCTGGGAGTATTTAGGGGGAGACCCAGGAGTGAAAGAAGGCACCTAGAGTGTCAGGTGCAACCTGGGGTGTCGGAGGGTGCACCTGGGAGGTGAGGAAGGTGCACCTGGGAGTGTCGGAGGTGCAATCTGGGAGTGTGGAGAAGGCACCTGGAGCAAGTCGGAGGTGCATCTGGGAGTGTGAGAGTGTACCCAAGTGTCGGAGGTGTACCTGGAGTGTCGGAGGTGTTCCTGGGACTGTCAAAGGTGCATCACTTGGAAGTTTTCCAGAAGTGTACCCGGAGACGTCAGCGGTGTACCTGATTGTGCCTGAGGCACCCGGGAGTGTCGGGAGGTGTTCTTAGGGAGTGTCAGAGGTGCACTTGGGAGTGCTGGGAGGTGCACCTTGGAGTGTCAGAGGTGTACCAGGGAATGTCAGTGGAGTACCTGGGAGTAAGTGTCAGAGGTGACCTGGGAGGTCAGAGGTGCCTGAAATGGAGGTGCACCTGGGAGGTGAGAAGGCACCTGGGAGGTCGGAGGTGTACCTGGGAGTGTCAGAGGTGCACCTGGCAGTGTCACGGTGAACCTGGAGGTCAGAGGTGCACCAGGGAATGTCAGTGGAGCATCTGGGAGGCCAAAGGTGTGCACCTGGGAGGCCAGAGGTGCAGCCCGGGAGTGTCAGAGGTGTACCCAAATGTTGTAGCCTAGTGTGTCAGAGGTGTACCTGGAGTGTCTGAGGTGCACCTGGAGTGCCTGAGGTATCTGGGAGTGCTCAGCGTTGCATCTGGGAGTGCTTGAGGTGTACCTGGGAGTGTGAGAAGTGTACCTGGGAGAGGCCGGAGGTATACCTGGGAGTGTCGGAGGTGGCACTGGGAGTGTCAAAGGTGCGTACGTGGGAAGGCCAGAGGTGCCTGGGATTTGCTCAACCATGCACCTGATTGTGTCTGAGGTGTACCTGGGAGGTCAGATGTACCTGGGAGTGTCAAAGGTGCACCTGGGAGCAAGTCAGAGGTACCCTGGAGAAAACCTGCTCAATGCCCAGTGTGTACCTGGAGGTAAGAGAAGTGTACCTGGGAGTGTTTGAGGCACCTGGAGTGTCGGAGGTGTACCTGGGAGGTCAGGAGGAGTACCTGGGATTGGTCAGAGGTGTACCTGGCAGTGTCAGAGGTGTACCTGGGAGTGTCAGAGGTACCTGGGAGTGTCAGAGATGCACCTGGGAATGTCAGAGGTGTATCTGGGAGTGTCGGATCGCAACCTGGGAGCAGCAGAGGCAGCCCAGGGAATGTCATGGAGCACTTGGGAGTGTCAGAGGTGCACCTGGGAGTCAGAGGTGCACTTGGGAGCAAGCCAGAGGTGCACCTTGGGTGCCAGAGGTGAGAAGGTCAGGTGGAGCACCTGGGAGCAAGTCGAGGTGCATTCTGGGAGTGCTCAGAGCTGTACCTGGGAGTGTCGGAGGTACCTGGGAGGAGAAGGCGGCACCTGGGAGGTAGGAGGTGTACCTGGGAGTGTGAGAAGTGTACCTGGGAGTGTCGGAGGTGCACCTGGGAGGTCGGAAGTGTGTTCCTGGGAGGTCAGAGGTGCACTCCTGGGAGTGCTCAGGAGGCACCTGAGTGTCAGAGGTGTACCAGGAATGTCAGTGGAGTACCTGGGAGGGTCAGTGGTGGGACCTGGGAGGTCGGGAGGTACTTGAGTGTCGGGAGGTGTACCTGGGAGGAGAGTGCCTGGAGTGTCAGAGCAGAAACCTGGGAAAAGTCAGAGGTGTGGCCTGGGAGGCCAGAGGTGTACTCTGGCAGTGTTGGGCGGTGTACCTGGGAGGTGAGAGAGGTGTACCTGCGAGTGGTGAGAGGTGAAATCCCAGAGTGTCTGGAGGTGAAGGGGAGTAAGTCAGGGGGAGACCCAGGGAGAAAGAGGCCCAGGAGTGTCAGAGTAAAACGAGTGTCGGAGGTGTACCTGGGAGTGAAGTGCACCTGGAGTCGGAGGTGTAACCTGATGTCGGAGGTGTACCTGGCAGTGTCAATGGCGTGGCCTGGGAGTGTCAGAGGCACCACGGACGTCAGTAGAGCACCTGGGAGCAGTCAAAGGCATACCTGGGAGTGTCAGAGGTGTACCTGTGGAGTCAGAGGTACCTGTGAGTGTCAAAGGTGTACCTGGGAGGCCAGAAAGGGCCTGGGAGCAATGGAGGTGCACCTGGGAGTGTGAGAAGTGTACCTGGGAGGTCGGAGGTGCACCTGGGAGGCCAGAGGTACCTGGCAGCCTGAAGGTGTACCTGGGGAGTGTCAGAGGTGTACCAGAATGCTGGGGTGGAGTAATCTGGGAGTCAAAGGCACCGAGTGTCAGAGGTGTACCTGGAGTGTCAGAGGTGTACCTGGGAATGTCAAAGGTGTACCTGGTGTGTCAGAGGTGCACCTGGGAGTGTCTGAGGCACCTGGGAGTGTCAGAGGTATCTGGAGGCCGAAGGTTGTATCTGGGAGCAGCAAGCGGAGGTGTACCTGGGAGGTGGAGAAGTGCACCTGGGAGTGTCGCAGGCATACCTGGGAGTGTCGGAGGTGTTCCTGGAGTGTCAAAGGTGTAACACGTGGAAGCGTCAGAGGTGTACCTGGGGATTGTCAGCGGGCACCTGATTGTGTCTGGAGGTGTACCTGAGTAAGTGTCAGAGATACCCGTGAGTGTCGCTGGTGTACCTGGGAGTGTCAGAGGTGTTCCTGGAGTGTCAGAGGTGTACCTGTCAATGCCTGAGGTGTACCTGGGAGTGTAAGAAGTGTACCTGGGAGTGTCGGAGTGAGTGTCGGAGGTACCTGGGAGGTCAGAGTGAGCACCCATGACTGTCAGTGCCCAGCAGTGTCAGAGGTGCACCTGGGAGGCCCAGAGTGTGTACCCAGGGAGGTCAGGAGATGTACCTGAGAATGTCAGAGGTGTATCTGGGAGTGTCGGACGTGTACCTGGGAGTAGCAGCAGAGGTGTACCAGGAATGTCAGTGAGTACTTGGGAGGTCAGAGGTACCTGGGAGTGTCAGAGGTGCACTTGGGAGCAGTCAGAGGTGCACCTTGGGGTGCCAGAGGTACCAGGGAATGTCAGTGAGTACCTGGGAGTGTCAGGAGGAGTACCTGGGAGGCCAGGAGCTGGTACCTGGGAGTGTTGGAGGTGTACCTGGGAGTGTGGAGAAGGGTACCTGGGAGTGTAGGAGGTACCTGGGAGTGTGAGAAGTGTACCCAGGTGTCGGAGGTGTACCTGGGAGTGTCGGAGGTGTCCTGGGAGCGTCAGGGAGGTGCACTTGGGAGTGTCAGGAGGTGCACCTGAGTGTCAGGTGCACCAGGGAATGTCAGTGGAGTACCTGGGAGCAGGTGGTGGACCTGGGAGGCCGAGGTACCTGGGAGTGTCGGAGGTGTACCCGGAGGTCGGAGGTGTACCTGGTGTGAGAGAAGTGTACCTGGGAGTGTCAGGAGAGGTGTACCTGGGAGTGTCAGGAGGTGTACCTGGGAGGCTGGGAGGTGCACCTGGGAGTGCCAGAGGTGTACCTGGGAACAAAGGTGCACCTGGAAGCTGGGGAGTGTGTACCTGGGAGTGTCAGGTACCTGGCAATCAGAGGTATCTGGAGTGTCAGCGGTTGTATCTGGGAGGTCGGAGGTACCTGGGAGGTGAGAAGTGTACCTGGGAGCATGTGGAGGCATACCTGGGAGTAGTCGGAGGTGCCCAGAGTGTCAAAGGTGTACGTGGAAGTGTCAGAGGTGTACCTGGGATTGTCAGCGGCGTACCGATTGCAAATTGAGGTACCTGGGAGCGTCAGAGATGTACCTGGGAGTGTCAAAGGTGTCACCTGGGAGGGTCAGAGGTGTTCCTGGGAGTGTCAGAGGTGTACCTGTCATCGTCTGAGGTGTACCTGGGAGTGTAAGAAGTGTACCTGGGAGTGTCGGAGGTGTGCCTGGGAGTGTTTGAGGTGTACCTGGGAGGCCGAGGAGCACCTGGGATTGTCAGGAGGTGTACCTGGCAACAGAGGTGTACCTGGGAGGCCAGAGGTGTACCTGGGAGTGTCAGAGATGTACCTGGGAACGTCAGAGGTATCTGGGAGTGCCGGACGTACCTGGGAGTAGCAGAGAGTGTGCCAGGGAATGTCATGGTGTACCTGGGAGGAGAGGTGGGACCTGCAGTGTGAGAGGAACTTAGGAGTGTCTGAGGTGAAGCTGGGAGTGTCAGGGGACATCCAGGGAGTGAAAGAGGTGTACCTAGGAGTGTCAGAGGTGTACTGGGAGTGCCGGAGGCACCTGGGAGTGTGAGAAGTGCAACCTGGGGAGTGCCGGAGGTGTACCTGGGAGGTCGGAGGTGTACTTGCAGGCCATGGTCCTGGGAGGTCAGAGGTGCACCATGGAATGTCTGTGAGAGTACCTGGGAGTGTCAAAGGTATACCTGGGAGGTCAGGAGGTGTACCTGGGAGTGTCAGGAGGTGTACCCAGAGTGTCAGCAGTGTACCTGGGAGTGTCAGAGGTGTACCTGGGAGTGTCGGAGGTGCACCTGGGAGTGTGGGAGAAGTGTACCTGGGAGTGTCGGAGGTAACCTGGGAGTGTCAGAGGTGCACCTGGCAGTGTGAGAAGTGTGACCTGGAGCAGAGGTGTACTGGGAGGTTCAGAGGTGTACCTGGGAGTGTCAGAGGCCTGGCAGTGTCATGGACCTGGGAGTGTCAGAGGTGTACCAGGGAATGTCAGTGGAGTATCTGTGAGTGTCAAAGGTGTACCTGGGAGTGTCAGAGGTGTACCTGGGAGTGTCGGAGATGTCTTGGAGTGTCAGAGGTGTATCTGGGAGTGTCGGACGTACCCAGGGAGTGTCAGAGGTGTACCAGAGAATGTCAGTGGAGTATCTGGGAGTGTCAGGAGGTTTACCTGGGAGGAGGTGTACTTGGGAGAGTCAGAGGTGTACCTGGGAGTGTCGCAGGTGTACCTGGAGTGTCTGGGTGTACCTGGGAGCATTCTGGGTTTACCTGGGAGTGTCTGTGGTGCACCTGAGAGTGTCAGAGGTGCACCTGGGAGTGTCAGAGTGTACCTGGCAGTGTCAGTGGTGTACGTAGAGGGTGTGAAGTGTGCCTGGGAGGTCAGAGGTGTACCTGGGAGTGTCTGGAGGTGTACCTGGAGTGTCTGAGGTACCTGGGGAGCATCAGAGGTACCAGGGAGTGTCAGAGGAGTGGGGGAGTGTCTGAGGTGTACCTGGAGTGTGAGAGGTGAACCTAGGGAGTGCCTGAGGTGCACCTGGGAGTGACAGAGGTGTACCTAGGGGAGGCCTGAGGTGTACCTGGGAGTGTCTGAGGTGTAGCTGGGAGTATTAGGGGGAGACCCAGGAGTGAAAGAAGGCACCTAGAGTGTCAGGTGCAACCTGGGGTGTCGGAGGTGCACCTGGGAGGTGAGAGGTGCACCTGGGAGTGTCGGAGGTGTACTCTGGGAGTGTGGAGAAGGCACCTGGAGTGTCGGAGGTGCACCTGGGAGTGTGAGAGTGTACCTGAGTGTCGGAGGTGTACCTGGAGTGTCGGAGGTGTTCCTGGGACTGTCAAGGTGCATCTTGGAAGTTTCAGAAGTGTACCTGGAGATGTCAGCGGTGTACCTGATTGTGCCTGAGGCACCTGGGAGGTCGGGAGGTGTTCTTAGGGAGTGTCAGAGGTGCACTTGGGAGTGTGGGAGGTGCACCTTGGAGTGTCAGAGGTGTACCAGGGAATGTCAGTGGAGTACCTGGGAGTGTGTCAGAGGTGACCTGGGAGGTCAGAGGTGCCTGGAGTGGAGGTGCACCTGGGAGGTGAGAAGGCACCTGGGAGGTCGGAGGTGTACCTGGGAGTGTCAGAGGTGTACCTGGCAGTGTCACGGTGAACCTGGAGGTCAGAGGTGTACCAGGGAATGTCAGTGGAGTATCTGGGAGTGTCAAGGTGTACCTGGGAGGCCAGAGGTGTACCTGGGAGTGTCAGAGGTGTACCTGAATGTTGTAGCCTGGTGTGTCAGAGGTGTACCTGGAGTGTCTGAGGTGCACCTGGAGTGCCAGAGGTATCTGGGAGTGTCAGGTTGCATCTGGGAGTGCTTGAGGTGTACCTGGGAGTGTGAGAAGTGTACCTGGGAGAGGCCGGAGGTATACCTGGGAGTGTCGGAGGTGTCACTGGGAGTGTCAAAGGTGACGAGTGTCTGAGGTGTGGCTGGGGGTGTCAGGGGGGAGACCCAGGGAGTGAAGGTGTGCCTAGGGTGTCAGAGGTGTGCCTGGGGTGTCGGAGGTGTTGCGTGTGAGGGGGTGCCCTGAGTGTGGTGTGCCTGGGGGTGTCAGGTGTACCTGGCAGTGTCATCAGTGTGCACAGAGTGTCAGAGGTGTACCATGGAATATCAGTGGAGTACCTGGAGTGTCAAGGTGTATACCTGGGGAGTGTCAGAGGTGTGCCTGGGAGTGTCAGAGGTGTGCCTGTGAGTGTCAAGGTGTGCCTGGGGTGTCAGAGGTGTGCCTGGGGTGTCGGAGGTGCACCTGGGGAGTGTGAGGGTGTGCCTGGGGGTGTCGAGGTGTGCCTGGGGTGTCAGAGGTGTGCCTGGAGTGTCAGGCAGTGTGCCTGGGGAGTGTCAGAGGTGTGCCAGGGAGTGTCAGTGGGTATGAGTGTCAAGGTGTGCCTGGAGTGTCAGAGGTGTGCCTGGGGAGTGTGGGGTGTGCCTGGGGTGTCAAGGTGTGCCTGGGTGTGTCAGAGTGTGCCTGGGGTGTCTGAGGTGTGCCTGGGGTGTCAGAGGTGTGCCAGGGAATGTCAGTGGGAGTATCTGGGGTGTCAAGGTGTGCCTGGGAGTGTCAGGAGTGTGCCTGGGAGTGTCAGAGGTGTGCCTGGGAATGTCAAGGTGTGCCTGGGGTGTGTCAAGGTGTGCCGGGGTGTCTGAGGTGTACCTGGGAGTGTCAGAGGTGTATCTGGGAGTGTCAGCGTTGTATCTGGGGAGTGTCGGAGGTGTGCAGGGTGGTGAGATGTGTACCTGGAGTGTCAAGGTATACACTAGTGTCAGAGTGTTCTGGGAGTGTCAAGGTGTACGTGGAAGTGTCAGAGGTGTACCTGGGATTGTCAGCGGCGTACCTGATTGTGTCTGAGGTGTGCCTGGGAGTGTCAGGAGATGTGCCTGGGAGTGTCAAGGTGTGCCTGGGGTGTCAGAGTGTTCCTGGGAGTGTCAGAGGTGTACCTGTCAATGTCTGAGGTGTGCCTGGGGGTGTCAGTGTGCCTGGTGTCAGGAGGTGTGCCTGGGGTGTCGGAGGTGTGTCCTGGAGGTGTCAGAGTGCCTGGGATTGTCAGAGGTGTACCTGGGGTGTCAGAGGTGTGCCTGGGGTGTCAGGGTGTGCCGAGTGTCAGAGATGTCCTGGGAATGTCAGAGGTGTCTGGGAGTGTCAGGAGTGTGCCTGGGGAGTATGAAGGTGTGCCAGGGAATGTCAGTGGAGTGCTTGGGAGTGTCAGAGTGTGCCTGGGAGTGTCAGGTGTACTTGGGAGTGTCAGAGAGTGCCTGGGGTTGTCAGGGGTGTGCCAGGGAATATCAGTGGTGTGCCTGGGAGTGTCAGAGGTGTGCCTGGGGTGTCAGAGGCTGTGCCTGGGGAGTGTCGGAGGTGTGCCTGGGAGTGTGAGAGGTGTGCCTGGGGAGTGTGGGGTGTGCCTGGGGTGTGGGGTGTGCCTGGGGAGTGTCGGAGGTGTGCCTGGGGTGTCGGAAGTGTTCTTGGGAGTGTCAGAGGTGCATTTGGGAGTGTCGAGAGTTTCTTAGGTGTCAGAGGTGTACCAGGGATGTCAGTGGGTACCTGGGGTGTCAGTGGTGGACCTGGGGTGTCAGAGGTGTGCCTGGGGTGTCAGGTGTGTGCCTGGGGTGTGAGAGAGTGTGCCTGGGGTGTCAGGGTGAGACCTGGGATTGTCAGAGGTGTGCCTGGGAGTGTCAGGGGGTGTGCCTGGCAGTGTCAGCGGTGTGCCTGGGGAGTGTGAGGGAGGTGTGCCTGCGAGTGTGAGAGGTGAACCAGGGTGTCTGGGGGTGTGGCTGGGGTGTCAGGGGGGCAGGGGAGTGAAAGAGGTGTGCCTGGGAGTGTCAGGAGGTGTGCCTGGGGGTGTCGGAGGTGTGCCGGAGTGTGAGAAGTGCGCCTGGGGTGTCGGAGGTGTGCAGGTGTCAGGAGGTGTGCCTGGCAGTGTCATCGGTGTACCTGGGGTGTCAGGGTGTACCATGGAATGTCAGTAGGTGCCTGGGGTGTCAAGGTGTGCCTGGGGAGTGTGGGGTGTGCCTGGGGAGTGTCAGAGGTGTACCTGTGAGGTGTCAAGGTGTACCTGGGAGTGTCAGAGGTGTGCCTGGGGAGTGTCGGAGGTGCACTGGGGTGTGAGAGTGTGCCTGGGGAGTGTCGGAGGTGTGCCTGGGAGTGTCAGAGTGTACCTGGCAGTGTGTGGTGTGCCTGGGGAGTGTCAGAGGTGTGCCAGGAATGTCAGTGGGTCTCTGAGTGTCAAGGTGTACCTGGGAGTGTCAGAGGTGTGCCTGGGAGTGTCAGGGTGTGCAGAATAGGGTGTGCCTGGTGTGTCAGAGGTGTGCCTGGGGTGTCTGAGGGTGTGCCTGGGAGTGTCAGGGTGTATCTGGAGTGTAAGCGTTGTATCTGGGGAGTGTCAGAGGTGTACTTGGGGTTGTGAAGTGTACCTGGGAGTGTCAGGAGGTACCTGGGAGTGTCAGAGGTGTTCTGGGAGTGTGTCAAGGTGCTGGAAGTGTCAGAGGTGTGCCTGGGATTGTCAGCGGCGTACCTGATTGTGTCTGGAGTGTGCCTGGGAGTGTCAGAGATGTGCCTGGGAGTGTCAAGGTGTGCCTGGGAGTGTCAGAGGTGTTTCTGGGAGTGTCAGAGGTGTGCCTGCAATGTCTGAGTGTGCCTGGGGTGTAGGGGTGTGCCTGGGGTGTCGGGTGTGCCTGGGGTGTCAGGTGTACCTGGGAGTGTCAGGGGTTTACCTGGGGTGTCAGAGGTGTACTTGGGGGAGAGTCAGAGGTGTACCTGGGAGTTGCAGGTGTGCCTGGGGTGTCTGGGGTGTGCCTGGGGTATCTGGGGTTTACCTGGGGTGTCTGTGGTGTGCCTGGGAGTGTCAGAGGTGTGCCTGTGGGAGTGTCGGAGGTGTGCATGGAGTGTCAGAGGTGTGCCTGGCAGTGTCAGCGGTGTGCCGTGAGTGTCAGGGGTGTGCCTGGGGTGTCAGAGGTGTACCTGGGAGTGTCTGAGGTGTGCCTTGGGTGTCTGAGGGTGTGCCTGGGAGTATCAGAGGGGGTGCCAGGGGTGTCAGAGGGTACTGGGAGTGTCTGAGGTGTGCCTGGGGTGTGAGAGGTGAACCTAGGGGTGTCTGAGGTGTACCTGGGGTGACAGAGGTGTGCCTAGGGTGTCTGAGGTGTACCTGGGGGTGTCGGGGTGTGGCTGGGGTGTCAGGGGGAGACCCAGGGGGTGATGAAGAGTGCCTGGGAGTGTCAGAGGTGTGCCTGGGGGGTGTCAGGTGTGCCTGGGAGTGTGAGGGTGCCTGGGGTGTCGGAGGTGTGGGGAGTGTCAGAGATGTACCTGGGGTGTCGGAGGTGTGCCTGGGGTTGTGAGAAGTGTGCCTGGGGTGTCAGGTGTACTGGGGAGTGTCAGGAGGTGTTCCTGGGACTGTCAAGGTGTACTTGGAGTGTCAAGTGTGCCTGGGATTGTCAGGCGTACCTGGTTGTCTGAGGTGGCACCTGGGGTGTCAGAGATGTACCTGGGAGTGTCAAGGGTGTACCTGGGAGTGTCAGAGGTGTTCCTGGGAGTGTCAGAGGTGTGCCTGTCAATGTCTGGGGGTGTCTGGGGTGTAGAGTGTGCCTGGGGAGTGTCGGAGGTGTGCCTGGGAGTGTCGGAGGTGTGCCTGGGGAGTGTCAGAGGAGTACCTGGGATTGTCAGAGGTGTACCTGGCAGGGTCAGAGGTGTACCTGGGAGTGTCAGAGGTGTACCTGGGGTGTCAGAATGTACCTGGGAATGACAGCGTGTATCTGGGGAGTCGGACGTGTGCCTGGGGCAGAGGTGTGCAGAGATGTCAGTGGAGTGCTTGGGGTGTCAGAGGTGTGCCTGGGGTGTCAGAGGTGCACTTGGGGTGTCAGAGGTGCCTTGGGGTGCCAGGGTGTGCAGGGGAATGTCAGTGGAGTGCCTGGGGTGTCAGAGGGTGTGCCTGGGAGTGTCAGAGCTGTACCTGGGGTGTCAGGTGTGCCTGGGGTGTGGGGGTGTGCCGGGGTGTGGGGTGTGCCTGGGGTGTGGGGGTGTGCCTGGGTGTCGGGTTGACCCTGTTGTGTCTGAGGTGTGCCTGGGGAGTGTCAGAGATGCTGGGGGTGTCAAGAGGTGTACCTGGGGTGTCAGAGGTGTTCCTGCGGTGTCAGAGGTGTGCCAATGTCTGAGGTGTGCCTGGGGTGTGTAAGACGTGTACCTGGGAGTGTCGGAGGTGTACCTGGGGGTGTCGGAGGTGTACCTGGGGAGTGTCAGAGGGTACTGGGATTGTCAGAGTGTACCTGGCAGTGTCAGGGTGTACACTGGGTGTCAGAGGTGTACCTAGGAGAGACAGAGATGTGCCTGAGAGACTCTCCAGAGGTGCATCCTGAAGATGTCAGACATACTGGGAGTAGCAAGGTGTGCCAGGGAGAATGTCAGACACTGGGAGTGTCAGAGGTGTACCTGGGAGTGTGAGAGGTGCACTTGGGAGTGTCAGAGGTGCACCTTGGGGTGCCAGAGTGTACCAGGGAGATGTGGTGGGTACAGGGTGTCCAGAGGTGTGCCTGCTGGGGTGTGTCAGGCTGTGCCTGCTGGGGTGTCGGAGGTGTGCAGGTGTGATAAGGGTGTGTGCCTGGGGAGTGTGGGGAGGTGTGCCTGGGGTGTGAGGGGGGTGTGCCTGGGAGTGTCCCAGGAGGTGTGCCTGGGGAGTGTCAGGAGGTGTTCCTGGGAGAGGGTGCGCCAGGGGGTGTCAGGGGTGCACCTTGGGTGTCAGAGGTGTGCCAGGGAATGTCAGTGGAGTACCTGGGGTGTCAGTGTGGACCTGGGGGTGTCAGAGGTGTACCTGGGGAGTGTGTCGGAGGTGTACCTGGGGAGTGTGTGAGGTGTGCCTGGGGAGTGTCAGAGGTGAACCTGGGAGTGTCAGGGGTGTGCCTGGAGTGTCAAGAGACATACCTGGCGGTGTCAGCCGGTGCCTGGGTGTGAGGTGTACCTGCAGGTGTGAGAGGTGAGACCTAGGGTGTCTGAGGTGTGGCTGGGGTGTCAGGGGGGCCAGGGTGAAAGAGGTGGGGTGTCCAGAGACACTGGGGTGTCGGAGGAGGTGTGCCTGGGGGTGTGGGGAGGTGCACTGGGGTGTCGGAGGTGTGCCTGGGTGTCGGGTGTGCCTGGCAGTGTGGCCGGTGTGCCTGGGGTGTCCAGAGGTGTGCATGGAATGTCAGTGGAGTGCCTGGGGGTGTCAAGGTATGCCTGGGGGAGTGTCAGGAGTGTTCCTGGGGTGTCCAGAGGGTGTGCCTGTGAGTGTCAAGGAGTGTGCCTGGGGTGTCAGAGGTGTGCCTCTGGGGAGTGTGGGTGCACCTGGGTGTGTGTGAGAGATGTGCCTGGGGTGTCAGAGGTGTGCCTGGGAGTGTCAGGGTGTGCAGTGTGTGGTGTGCAGGGTGTCAGGGTGTGCAGGGGTGTCAGTGGAGTGTCTGGGGTAAAGGTGTGCCTGTGTGGGGTGTGCCTGGGGTGTCAGAGGTGCCTGGGGAATGTCAAGGTGTGCCTGGTGTGTCAGAGGTGTGCCTGGGGGTGTCTGTGGTGTACCTAGGGTGTCAGAGGTGTATCTGGGGAGCGACAGCGTTGTATCTGGGAGTATCGGAGAATTTTGCACCTGGGGTGTGAGAAGTGTACTAGGTGTGGTGTATGCACAAGTGTCAGGAGGCTGGGAGTGTCAAAAGGTGTACGTGGAGAAGTGTCAAAGTGTACAGTTGTCATGAAAAACACAATTGTGTCTCAGGGTGACACCACAGGAGTCAACATAAATTTGCTGCCTAGGAGTGTCAAAGGTGTGCCTGGGAGTCATAGAGGTGTTCACCAGAGTGTCAGAGGTGTGCCTGTCAAGTGTCTCAGGTGTGCCTGGGGTGTGGGGGTGTGCCTGGGGTGTGTCCCGGAGGTGGCGCACCAGAGTGTGGGAGGAGGTGTGCCTCGGTGTCAGAGGAGTGCCTGGGATTGGGGGATGCCTGGCAGGGGTGGAGGTGCAGGTGTGGAGGTGTGCCTGGGGTGTCAGAGATGTGCAGGTGTCATGTGGTGCATCAGGTGTCCGGATGGTGTACACTGGGGAATTGGCAGGGTGTGCCAGGGGATGTCAGGGTGGAGTGGCAGGAGTGTCAGGGGGTGTGCCTGGGGAGTGTCAGAGGTGCTGCGCCCCAGGAATGGGGTGCAGCAGGGTTACTAAGGAGGGTGTGCCAGGGAATGTCAGTGGGTGCCTGGGGTGTCAGAGGTGTACCACCAGAGTGTCAGGCTGGCCTTACAGGGTGTCAGGAGGTGTGCAACAGGTGTGTGTGAGAGTGTGCAACATAACAGGTGTGGGGGTGTGCACAGAGACTGTGGGGTTGTGCAGGTGTCAGAGTGTTCCTTAGGTGTCAGGAGGTTGGCATGGAATGGGAGGTTGCATGAGTTGTCAGGTCTTGGGGATGTCAGAGGTGGGTGCAGAGTTAATCAGTGGTGGACCTGGGGTG
>NW_024746059.1:0-3620 GCF_018991925.1 Homarus americanus
TAAGAACATAAGAACATAAGAATGGAGGAAATTGCAGTGGGCCTATTGGCCCATACTGGGCAGTCCCGTTTACACCCAACCCCTATTGCTCATATAAGCATCCAACCTATGTTTGAAGCTATTCAGCGTATTCGAGTTAATGATGATATTTGGTAACTTGTTCCATTCATCCACTACTCTGTTTCCAAACCAGTGTTTACCTATTTCCCGCCTAAATCTAAATTTGTCTAATTTAAAACCATTGTTCCGAGTTCGCTCCTGGTTGGATAGTTTGAGTACCTTTGTAATGTCCCCTTTGTTTAGCCCTGCCTTCCACTTGTACACCTCTATCAGGTCGGCCCTCGCTCTTCGTCTCTCGAGGGAGTGCAAATTAAGATGCTTTAACCTGTCTCTATACTCAAGTTTCCTAATGCCCGGGATTAGTCTTGTCATTCTCCTCTGAATTCTTTCCAAGGATTCTATATCCATTCTGTAATACGGTGACCAGAACTGAACTGCGTAATCCAGGTGTGGTCTCACAAGAGCAAGATACAGTTTTAGGATGACCTCGCTAGTCTTGTAACTAACACTCCATTGTATGAACCCAAGTACTTTATTAGCCTTGTTACGAGCAAAAACACATTGTTTACTTGGCTTAAGGTTCCTACTTATCATTACTCCTAAATCTCTCTCGCAGTCGGATTTCTCTATGGCATCGTTGTTCATCTGGTATCTGGTTTCCCTGTTTACATCTCCTATACTGAGTACTTTACATTTGTCCACGTTGAATTTCATCTGCCATTTTTCAGACCATTCGAAAAATTTGTTTAGACCTTCCTGTAGTTTTGCTGAGTCCTCGTCAGATTTAATAACACGTCCTATTTTAGTGTCATCAGCAAATTTACTTATGTTGCTGTCTATGCCGATATCTATGTCGTTTATGTATATAACAAATAATAATGGTCCAAGTACTGAGCCCTGGGGAACTCCACTTGTGACGTTGCTCCAATGGGACTTAGTGCCGTTAATGCTCACTCGCTGTTTCCTGTCCTGTAACCATGCCCTAATCCATTTAATGATGTTACCTTTGATGCCATGAGCTTCTACTTTTCTAATTAGTCTTTCGTGGGGGACTCTGTCGAAGGCTTTGCTAAAGTCGAGATATACTTTGCTAAAGTACAGGTAGTCGTTGCCATAGAATCGTTGCCAGCTATCAATGAATGCTCAACCATTGTTTGCACAATGTTTTTCCAGTCGGCAATTTATAGCAATTGCCCTGGACAGCCATCCACGACCAACCCCTCTTCTAGGCAAGACACCACATATTAATTATCGGGATCCCTCACCTATCTCTAATCTTCCCCAGCGCCTCCCTATACCTATTGAAATGTTCCTCACTCCTAACCTTTCCTATGGCGTTTCCTTCCACACTAAGTCACACTACTGGATTGGTACCCTCCCCTGACAAAACCCTGTCTAACCTCTCAGCCCCAGGAAAACACACCCTAGTCCTGCGTTTCCACCTCTTGTACAAAAAGTCCTATCTAAAAACCTCACCTGGCTGTCCCCAACTACCACGACCTTACCTCTGGGCAGGGTTTGTACAACTGCCCTTTCCTCTACCTGCACCACACTTTCCTGCCTCTTCTCTTCCTCGCAGGCTTCCTCCAGCACCTGGTAGGGGTTCCTACATTCCACACCCTGGTCAGGTTTCCTAAGCCTGACCCTAGTCCCCTTGGAGACAACCACTCTCCACGCCTGCTCCTCCTTCGCAGGTGTCCTGCTAGGCAGGACACCTACCTGAAGGAGTTCAGTCCTGAGGGCTTCATTTTCCCCCTTTAGAGTGTCAACCTCACTCCTCAACTGCCCCAGCTGCCTTAGCAGAGTGGCAAAGAGGTCGTCTTTCCCCACACTACTCTCCTCTTCCCCCAAGACACAGCGATCCAAGGCGGCCATTTTCCTTGGTCACTACGGGATAACTTGGGGGCACGTTCTTCTCCAAGCTGGGTCAGGTAGCAACTGAGCTGGGTCAGGTTGTCCCTAACCTTCGGGAATTCTGTTATAGTTATAAAAAAGTATACAAGGAATGTTTATTAAATCTGCAATGACGTATGTTTTGTCTACCGGGGTATTTACTCCCCTGACATTCAGTGACCTCACTGGGTCCTAGGGTCACCCCAAGAAATACAAAATGAACATGAAGGTAAAATATGTCATCTTTTTTTTTCTATTTATTTAATAATGTTCTATATCAAAATTGAAAGAGTTATTATATTATAATTATTTATGTAATAATTTCATATTTAAATCAATATATTTCTAATATTTCCAATGACCCTCTCTTTAACATAAAAACAGGGGGCTTCTGTCCTATTTTGCACTTTTACTGAGGGGCATTTGTCCTAGGGGCTTATGTCCTAGGGGGCTTTTGCCGGGCCCCATTTACTACACCACGTGAGGTCCCTCATAACACCATATGTGAGGGGATTACTACACCATATCAGCCCCCTCATAACACCATCTGTGAGGGAATTACTACACCACGTGAGGTCCCTCATGACACCATCTGTGAGGAAATTACTACACCACGTGAGATCCCTCAAAACGCCATATGTGAGGGAATTACTACACCGCGTCAGGTCCCTCATAACACCATCTGTGGGGAAGTTATCACACTACGTGTTTGTTGTTCAACACCCCAGCGCACAAGACCTACGTCACATCCACTGTAAACATTAATTTGCATGTTCACTGTATGTTCCTTTACCTTTCTCAAATGAAAGATTCAGTTCCCCCCTCTTCCCATGTCTTTGTATACAATAAGTCATTTATATCCAAAGCATATTTTCATCCTTCGGGCTGACGAACTTTTTTCAATAAACCGTTGTTATTATTATTATTTGTATTCTTCTTCTTCTTCTTCTTCTTCGTTCACCAAAATTACTTGCACACGTTGACAAAATGTCCACGTAGTTTTCGTTCACCAGAATTTCTTAAATATCCAAATGCCAGGATTTCATTTTAGTGGAAGTCGTTGATGGACGACTGTCGGGTATCGAGTGGCTGACCGTCAGAGCATTCACTGACAGACACATATGTTTTTGTTCTTGTATGTAAATAAATTGTAACTGTAATGAAGTTGTGGTTTCCTTCTAGAATTTATGATATTTGTGTGACGATAAAGAGGGGGCGAGAGAGACAGAGAGAAATGGGGGGAGGAAGAGACAACAGGACTCGTATTACAGAAAGAGGCAATTTTCTCTCAAACAGATATAGTTCAAGAAGGGTTGGGTTGGGGGGGGGGGTGGGAGGGAGCAAGAATACCCCTTTAACAGATAGTATAGGTTTCTCATAGTTGGGAGTCCAGTACCCAATGCCATTACATCACGAGTAGACGCCTATTGAAATCAATATGCTATAAAATCGAAAATTGATTGTGAAATAACCTTTGACACCCCTACCTCACACTTTCCCATAACACCATGCCAGTTGCCAGAAGGAAATGAGGTATGGAACTTTCAATGATGTGAAACTTTGAGATTCTAAGACTCACGTATAACATCCCGGAAGAATGATGTCAGTAGTCTAACTTACTTAAGAAAAACAGATATTTCTAGTTTTAACAGATTTCGGTAACTAGA
>NW_024746060.1:0-10616 GCF_018991925.1 Homarus americanus
GAAATGACGTACGTATTACAGTGGAAAGTGACGAAAACAATGACTTGTTTTCTTTGTTCAAAAGATGTTACCTTAATCGTTCGAATGGTTTTCAGTAAAAACGGTTATATCAATATTCTATCCTAATTCACTTGTGATGCAACAGTTTATTTAACTGAAACCATTCGAAAAGCGATTACGGTAACGTTTTTTGAACGAGAGCGAAAGTCATGCTTTCATCACTTTCCACTGAAATACGTGTCATTTCAGCAAAAATATTACATTTCCGTGAATGTAGTATATCAAGCACAGTATGAATATAATATCATTGTAATATAACAGATTTTAACCGAAAACTATTAAAAACGAGTAACATCTCTTGAACATTGAAGGTTAAAGTCTTTGTTTTCGTCATGTATTTTATCCTATTTTACATTGAAAAACATCACGTTTCAGCAAAACTACTATTTATTTTGAGAATATATTCATTCAGGCACAGTTTAGGTAAAATATACATATGTGCTGTAACATTTTTTAATTGAAAACGATTCGAAAACACGTACCTCTAGCCCTATTCAAGGAGAAGACTGGGAGGAGCTGTTTGGTGCTTAAGACGATGATACAAGGAAATGATTTTGATGGATTTTTGAGGCACTGAAAAACCTGGCCTATAGTATGGACCTCCATGCAGTGGCTGCTGATGGCTTCCGGGTATGGCAGGGACAAGATTGAGGGAGCTAATTGAAGAGCACGACACTGAGCTGACCAGGAGGATCTACAGGGTTAGACTCATGAGCAAGGAAAGAAGAGGAAGCGAAGGGGAAAGAGTATGAGGAAGAGCACCAAGAAATAACGTTGGAGGGTTGGGGAGATGATATACCAGGAACTCGTGAGGCACTGAAAACCTGGCTATAGTATGGACTGCCCTCCATGGTGCGTGCCCTGAAATTCATGCGAAGATGGATGACATTTTTCTCCATACAAAACATCATGGAAGAAATGAAAAAGGAGCGACAACTCCCCATCACCATGTTCTTTGATCACCAGAAGGAGAGATTTAACACTGTAGGGGGGTATCGAGATAATCTTGTCTGCTCAGGATGGAAGGAAACTCTAATACTGGTTTCTTCATAATATATAAGTTATATGATAGACAGTCTGGTGCTGGAGATGCCGTCTAATGGTGGGAGCTGCTCGGTAGAAGACATTAAATTGTGATGGCAGCGTGTTGAAGAGAGGGATAGATGTGCAGGAGCTTCGTTAGAAGGTGTTGCCTGTTGCTGTGCCTCCCCTGGTTGAAATAAATGTTAACAGCGTGGAGCTTGCTGGAGGAGGTGTTGCTTGTTGCCTGGGGAAGATGGGCAGAATGGTGGTTAGTGAGGAAGCTCAGAGAAGGACAGCTGGTGGGTCGCCATGCTCGCTGGCGGGAGCAGGGACCGCCAGGCAGGCGAGGAAGAGGAAGGCAAGCCAGCGGTGGGAGGAGGGAGGTGTTGCTTGTTCAAGAAGAATGAATTAGATGAATCTCAATGGAGAGACAGAGCTTATGCCTGCAGCAGCCGCCAGTCCTCTACCTGAATCATGTTGGAAAAACCCAGAAAGTTGCGGTGACTAGTTTCATTGCTATAACCTTGGTAACATCTGAGACAGCTCTCCTTTGGTTACTAGGCAACATGCGGTGGAATGTGGTGGCAGATGGTGGCTGTGGTTACGCAGTTGTAAGCAGTTAGCAGGAGACGTCACTACAACACCATCAATCACTGGCAGTGAGGAAGCAGCTGAATCCACAGTCGCCCCCACTTCACCACCTGTTATGGAATTGGTGATGATAGGCCTGATGATCCCGCCCTGTTGTTGCGAGGAGAGGTAGGTAATGTAAAAGTGAAAATTCTTATCTCTTTTTATTAGCTCTTGCCATGTTTATTGTTTATAAAATACAGCACAGTACCAGTTCAGTACAGTACTGTACATAGGAAGTGGGTGCAGTTATTCACAAAGCATTTTGTGTTTGTTGTCACAGCAGTAGTGGGCCAGTGCGGAGGCGGGAGGGAGCGAGTTGGGTTTGAGTGGTGAGTGACCTTGTGCCGGGCGCCCAGGAGCAGGGACGAGTGGAGATGCTGGCGGTACATTCACGAATTGTATTAATTGTTTTATATTATTTTGCATTTATTAAATACTGTACATAGAAATGTAATATTTTGCTGAAATGATGTCGTGTTACAGTGGAAGATGGGACAAAATTGCTGTGACTTTCTCTCTTTCTTTCGTTCAAAGATGGTGCACTTAATAAACACTTTTCGAATGGTTTTCGGTGTGGGATTATAAGGCTAATGATAGGATAGAATATTATTGTAATACGAAATGCAGTACAGTACAACAGTTTTTTAACTGAAAACCATTCCGAAAAAGTGATTGCGGTAAAATCTTTTGAACAACATAAAAAAGTCATTGTTTTCTGATTTTATCCACTTTCCACTGTACAGTAATATGTACGTCATTCAGCAAAAATATTTACATTTCCATATTTATTTCTGTGAGAATATATTCATTCAGTACAGTTAAGGCAAAATATACTTGTGATGTACTTAATATTTTAAATAAAATACGGTATATTAGTTTTCTTTTGTATCAAATTTAATTAACAAAGTTTAATGTTTCAAATGTAATGAACAAAAATTTATGTACAAACATCTATAAGTCCCAACTTTAAAAATGAATATATATTGCATACCATACCATGGGTTTTGGCTCCTTTAATTTGCTATAAATGACGCAAGAGATCTTAACCTGGCGACTGTTACCGACACTCTACAGCTGATGGTGCGTTGGTGCGTCATTCCATTGTTTACTGGTAGTTACTGGTAAATATTTTTCAGCCTAACGAAACTATTACCCCGTTTAGAGGTCGACCCTAATTTTTTGCCGATAATTTGGTCTTAAAACTCGAACTACACATAGGTATATACGGTAAGCCATGAGGCCAGGGATATTTTAGGGGCCAGGGATATTTTAGGGGCCAACAATAGTACGGATTTTAACATTCACTGGTATCTCTGTTACCTAACCCGCGAATGTTAAGGGCCGATACATATATATATATATATATATATATATATATATATATATATATATATATATATATATATATATATATATATATATATATATATATATATATATATATATATATATATATATATATATATATATATATATATATATATATATATATATATGCAAGTAAATCACTGTGGGTGTGTGCATGATCTGGGTATATGCTGATAACCACAAGGAAAGAAGAAAGAGAAAACAGAGTTCCCCTTTTCATTGTAATTCACATCTTCCAGGGTGAGTACAAACTAGTCTGTACTCACCCTGAAGATAATTATATATATATATATATATATATATATATATATATATATATATATATATATATATATATATATATATATATATATATATATATATATATATATATATTCAGAAATTCAGTGTATTTTCAAAAGCCCTGACTTTCTCTCGATAGGGAGTGTTGCCCCTAGCTTGCACACTATGCTCAGGGATAAGCGGCATTCTTCATGGAGTTGACGCACCACCTCTATCTTCCTCACGTCATCATCATCTACCATCTCGTCGGTAGTCCTCCAGGATCCCTTATCACCTCCAGGATGTCATCATTGGTGGTCTCGGAGAAGCCTATGGCTGTAACACTCTGCTTTTGGCTTCTCTGGCAAGGTCCACTGCTACTGCAACAGTCTGAACCTCACCAGTCACAGATTGACTCTGCCCTAACGGCCGGAATACACTTACCTTACATGTCTCCATGCGTGACGAACTGTTTTTCTGAACAGCTGATCCCATGCCTCCACCAAGAATTCCACAGCTTTCTTGATGTTGAATATTCTCAGGAGAATTGTTTAAAAGTACTTGTTGCTCTCTGCCAACTGTTGATCTCGTAATCCTTCAACTCTTGCTATCGGTGGTGGTGTCACTCAGGTTGCAACTCTTCCTGAAATCATTGGTGTAGTCGTTTTGGGAGCTTGAAAATTTTGGTAGAGAATGCAGCTTTTTACGTACAGTTAACTCTTCTTGGTCCATGGGCTGTAATTTGACATAGTGTTGGGGAAGGAGAGGAGCCACTTTGCGTTGGAGTGACGATCTAACAGTAGGGGCAGGTGTGCTGGTGTCAGCAGCAGCAAAATCTTGAATAGCACATTCAGCGCTCACGCCAATTTCTTCACATCGGGAACAGAGCAGTCATCAAACTGAGAGGACAGTGTAGAGAACATCCACGCCTTACGTACGGTCAGCCAGTGGATTTTAGCTTTGGTCATGTCCATGCTCTTGTAGGCGTGCGGCTTGCATTATATGTGGATCTGCGATAACTTTGGCTTACAGGTACCGGAGGCATTGGTGGTAAACAGGACGGTGATGTGCTCCTGCAACTTCCGGCCCCGAATCTTGCTGGCATTCTGCACAGCAGAAGGTCTTGGAAGGTAGCTTTCCAAAAAAGACCAGATTCGTCCCATGTTAAACACCTGGTCGTGGTGTACTGTCCTTCTCCATAATCTCACGTAAAAACGGAGAAATTCCTAAGCATGTGTACTAGCTTCTTCACCACCAATGTTGATATTGGTGATCTTGTTCTCCTCTTCTTAAACCTCTGTAACCACCCAGAGGAAGCATTAAAGGGTTTTGGGCTCTTTAATTCCCATCTTTGTGACACTGCAGCGCACGGTTCACGTGCATGTACTCCTTAACAGGCGTGTCCACCGTCATGTTCACGTCGCCTTGACACTTTAGAAATAGCTCACAAAGTAATTTTTCGTCTTGAGAAGCACCTGGTTGTGTAAATATGATCATAAACACCTGTAGACTTTGTGATTTCATCGCTCCCGCTATCTTCGCTTCCATCCTTCTTAATTGTCCTCATAAATGGGCTTCGTTAACTTTCCATGCTGGCGCGAGATCAACCTGTCTTGTTCCTTTCTCCAACTCTTGTATGATCTTATACTTAATTTCGCAGCTTAAGGAACATCGTGTCTTCTTTGGCTTAGCCGAAAGCCCCAGGGCGGCTGGGTCAGGTAAGAAGGTTTCTCTCTGGGGCGGTGGTCGGCGGAAGCCATTTACAGAACTGTGGATGCCTGCGATTACCGCGGTGTGGCCTGGAGGATGAAACTGCTGTGGCTAGGTCAAGCGTCGTCTTTCCTCCCTCCTCCTGCAGCAGGTGGACACGTCTTTATTGGCACATACGAATCTGCTTCAGCAGCGGGAGGGTAAGATTCTGGCCCCAGTACAGTCCGATACGTCATGACGTCACTGATAGCAACAAAGACACACCTGCGCAGCCTACTGCGGCGCTTACAACATGGCGGGAGGTTTGGATCCAAAAATGGTGCGGTGCGAGATGACCGCCAGCCGCTCTCGCGTGGGGTTATCTTGCCCGAATGTGGCATTCCTGGTTTAAGTACCTTTCAAATGCGGAATGTGGAATATCATGAGGTTGACTGTATATATATATATATATATATATATATATATATATATATATATATATATATATATATATATATATATATATAGTCAACCTCACTGTAGATCCCATTCAGTGCCTGCATGAGATGCTCACATTCCGTGATAGTACCCCTTTATCTTAATTAATAATTTTTTATTTGGCTCATAAAATTCATACAAATTATCCGGCCAGAATATAATTTTACATTGCTGGAATTCTTACAATCTGATGATAGTCATTTTTGAACATAAATATCATAGATTTTGCATTAGACATATACAAATTTTAGATACAGTCAACCCTCACTACCTTGGTCATTCCTGCATTTAGCGGTGCCTTGCCAGAACTCATTCTCATTACGCAGTGAGTGAACCCCATTCGCTGAGTGTCGGCCAGCAGCGGCGTATTTTTAGATTAGCCCCACCATACCTGCCTGCCTGTGCTCCTCGCCTCTCCTCCTCCTCCCCTCCCCGCCCAGGCAACCCCAGTAAGGTTGCGCAGTGTGTGTCTTTGTTGCATTATCTGACGTCCTGCTGGCCGTGTCGGACCCTGTGATTAGCCATGCATCCCCCTAACCCCCTCTGCTACTAGCTGTAATTGCTTTAAAAGTATTATGGCGTGTCCACCGGAGAGGGAGGGAGGGAGGAAAAGATGATCCTTGACCTAGCAGCGCCAGTTTCACCCCTCCGCATGAGCCGTGTAAGTGCATCCATTGTTCTCTAAAATGGCTTCCGTCGGACCACCACCCGAGAAGAAACCTTTCCTTACCTGGACCCAGCGGCACTAAGCCAAAGAAGACACATTTGACGTTCCTTAAACTCACGAGGTGAAGTATATACCATCATCCAAGAGTTGGAGAAAAATTAGAGCAGGTTGATTTATTTCCTTCTTCAGTGTGAATGAATCTACGATTCAGGCAATAAGAAGGATGCAGCAAGATAAAGGCACATGAAGATCACAAAGTCTACAGGTGCTTCTATGATCAAGTATTTTCACAACCAGGTGCTTCTCAAGACAGAAAAAATTACTTGTGAGGTGCTTGGTCGTCAGGCGCGACGGAACATGGCGGTCGACCACAGCGCTCTGTTAAGGACTCATGCGTGAACTGTACATTGCAGTGGCACGAAGATAGAAATTCTAGAGCCCAAACCTTCAATGCTTCCTCTGGGTGGTTACAGAGGTTTAGATCCAGAACAAGATCACCAATATAAACATTGGTGGTGAAGAAGACAGTGCTGACCGTGCTGCGGCTAGAATTTCCTCGTTCTTGTTGAGATGGAAGGACAGTGCACCGACGACCAGGTGTTTAGCATGGACAGATCTGGTCTTTTCTGCGACTTCACAGCTGTAGTCGCCAAATTTCGCCCGAAATGCCAGCAAATTTGAGACCGGAAGATGCAGAAGGAACATCGCCGTCTGTTTACCTGTGCCTCCGGTACTGCCAGTAAGCTCAAGTTATGGGTGATCGATGTCCAACCGCGCAAACGCTGCGCCTACAAAGCCATGGACATGACCAAGCTAAATGTCCGCCTATTTGACCCGCACGTAAAGGCGTGGATGTTCTCACTGTGTCCCTCCTGGTTTGATGACTGTTTTGATAAAATGTAAAGTTACCAGGCAACAGAATGTGCCATTCAAGATTTTTTGTTTAACTGCTGGACCTTGCGCAGGACCTCGCCCCTACTGTTAGATCGTCACCCAACGTAAGTGGTCCTCCCTTCCTCCCAACACTACATCTATATTACAGCCCATGGACCAAGTTAATCTGTAATGTAAGCTGCAGCTATACGAAAAATTCAAACTCCTGAACGACTACACCAACACCGGGGAAGAGTTCTCAACCTAGGTAACCCACCACCGATATACAGAAGCGGAAGAAATGAGGATCAACAGTTGGCACAAGCTTAAAAAAATACTGTTCCAAACAATTCTGGAAGTATTTAACATCAAAGAAAGCTGTGTGAACTTCTTGGTGGAATCATGGGATCAGCTGTCTATTACTGTTAGTCACGCATGGAGACATGTGTTGCATGGAATACCAGGTGAGAGGGAGAGTCAATCTGTGACTGGTGAGGTTCAGACTGTTGCAGTAACGTCAGACCTTGCCAGAGAAGCTGCGCAGACTATTGCAGTTCCAGGCTTCTCCGAGACCACCAACGACGACATCTGGAGGTGATAATGGAACCTGATGTGACTACCGAGGAGATGGTAGATGATGATGATGACGACGTCATTGAAGAGGCAGGTGCGTCATCCCAAGAAGAACAACACTTATCCATAGTAATGTTAGGGGTGCCATCAGGTGTATCGAGAAAGCCAAGCTCCTCCTTTCCGACGACCTGACGCGCAAACAGGTATGAAATCTTCACTACCCAGCTGTTTGCAGACTATGGAGCCCTACATCAAGGTGTATCACGCGACAACATCAGCACCAGCCGTCAGCAAAGCATAGCCAGATTTCTTCGCCCACAACCCACAGCATACAAGCCAGTGATAGTGACAGTGAAGATGACTTTGAGGTTGTCAGGGAAGCCCTGACAACTGTAAGTAACAGTGATGGTGATTCACCTGAGGGCCAGTAATCTGCCCTCTGCCTCGGGAATAGCCTCATCGTGTGCCAGGCCCATCTCTTCTCTGCCGTGGGTGTTCATAACTTTTAGTTTTCCTAACCTAACCTTCCTTCCCTATGTTAACCTTTATTTTTCCCTAACCCTAACCTCTTCTATATTACTTGTTTTCATACCATCATAAAGTTAAGATAATTTTTACTACAACTATAGTTGTGTAATAAATCAAAAATTGATTTGAAATTAGAAGCCCAGGACTCTATTTCAGATGTCCCATATCGTATGTTGTTATTCACTTCGCGTTCCTCACTTTCTAGCGAGACCCTGCGGAGTTACATTAACAGCGTAAGTGAGGAGTTGACATAATATAATGGTTTTACTCTGAGTAAATACCGGTATATTATCTTTTATTACTAAAATATATGACATTTATATTCAAAATATTCTGGTCTTACAAGAATCCAGCAATGTCAATTATATTATCTAACTTTAGTCTGATTTATTATTTATTACTAAAAAGGTAAACAGTCTGGTATTCCCACACATTATCTGGTAAGGAGGGACGGCGACCGACCTAATAATGTGAAGAATATTTTTTATTAACTGAAGATATTTGTTTAGCTCATAAAATTCATACAAATTACCCGGCAGAATAATTTACATTGCTGGAATTCTTACAATTTGATGATCATTTTGAATATAAACATCATATATTTTGCATTAGACATAAAATTTTAGATATAATGTTTCCTCTGAGTAAATATGTTATCTTTTGTGCAAAATATATGACATTTATATTCAAAATATTCCTGGTTTTACAAAGGAATCATGTGTCAATTATATTATCTAACTTTAATCTGAGGTATTATTTAATACTAAATGTTAAACAGACACCCTCTTGAAAGGGAGGGTTGGTGGGGGTTGGGGTGAGGTTGGGACGGACTGACCATCTGGCTGGTTGGAGGAGGCAAGGTGGGAAGTACTTTGATTGACAGATAGTGTCAGAAATATTTTTATTAACTGAAGATATTTGTTTAGCTCATAAAATTCATACAATTCCGGCAGAATATATTTCATTGCTGGAATTACAATTTGATGATCATTTTGAATATAAACATCATAGATTTTGCATTAACATACAAATTTTAGATGTAATGTTTTACTCTGAGTAAATATGTTATCTTTTGTGAAAATATATGACATTTATATTAAAATATTCCTGGTCTTACAAGGATTCCAGCAATGTCAATTATATTATCCTAACTTTAGTTTGAGGTATTATTTATTGCTATACCTAGTTTTTCCCCAAAATTTCTCAGAGGAAGAGCCAGCGAGGTGTAGTGTGAGAAGAGGGGAGAGTCAATCCATTATTTGAATGGACATTAACTTGGCGACTGTATTTCTCTATTTCTCTTAAGTTTTAATTGTGTGCATGTACCATCATAAAATTAAGATGTTATTTCTAGAACATAGGTATTGTGTTGGAAAAAGTGGAGTTTGGGGGTCAACTGGTCTCTATTTCATTTAATCCCATATGTTATGTTATTCACTTTCGCATTTCTCTTTTCCGTGGTACCCTGTAGGTACATTAACGCGTAAAGTGAGGGAGTTATTTAACTATATATATATATATATATATATATATATATATATATATATATATATATATATATATATATATATATATATATATATATATATATATATATATATATATATATATATATATATATATATATATATATATATATATATATATATATATATATATATATATATATATATATATATATATATATATATATATATATATATATATATACAGTCCAACCTCGCTTTACACGGTCCCCATTCACGTTTCACGTTTGGTGCCTGCGAAACCGGAATGCTCACATTCCGAAGTGAGCTGTAACCCTACGCGGAGGCTGGCGGTCATCTCGCGCGCCATTTTTGGATCCAAACCTCCGCCATCTCTCCCGCCCTATCCGCCATCCGCCATGTTGTGTAGCAGTGCGAGTAGGTTCGCCAGTGTGTGTGTGTCTTTGTTGCGATATCAGTGATGTCATATGCGTTTGGACTGTAATTGGGCCATGCATCCTTATCCCTCGCTCCTAGCTGTGATTGGTTTAGTAATATGACGTGTCCACCAGCGGGAGGGAGGGAGGAGGGAGGAAAACGGCCTGACCTAGCAGTTTCATCCCTCCAGGCCATACCGTGTATCGTGCATCCATTGTTCTGTAAAATGGCTTCCGCAGGACCGCCCCCAGAGAAACCTTTTTCCTTACCTGGACCCAGCCGCCCTAAGCCAAAGAAGACACGACGTTCTTAAGCTACAGAAATTAAGTATAAGATCATACAAGAGTTGGAGAAAGGAACAAGACAGGTTGATCTCGCGCGCCAGCATGGTGTTAACAGAGTCTATGATCCAGGAAAATTAAGAAGGATGCAGCCAAGATAAAGGCACGTGAACATCACAAAGTCTACAGGTGCTTCTATGATCAAGTATTTCCACAAGCAGGTGCTTCTCAAGACAGCAATACGTAACTTGCTTCTAG
>NW_024746061.1:0-12724 GCF_018991925.1 Homarus americanus
TAGGGGAAGGATTGCGAAAATATCGGAGGAGGATTGGGATGAGATTATGGAAGGACGAGGAAGGATTGGTGGAGGATTGGGAGATTAGTGGAGGATTGGAGGAAGGAACAGAGGCAGATGGATTGTGAAGGATTGTTGGAAGGATTGGGAGGATTGGTGAGGAATGGTGAGGAGTAGAAGGATTGTAAGGATTGGTGAAGGATTGGTGAAGGATTATGAAGGATTGGTGGAAGGATTGGTAAGGATGGTGGAGGACTGGGTGATTGTGAAGGATTGGAAGGACAGGGAAGGATTGGTGGATGATTGGTGAAGGACTGGAGGATTAGAAGATTGGTGAAGGACAGAAGGACAGGGAAGGATTGGTGAAGGATGGTGGAAGGATTGGTGAAGGATTGGTGGAGGATTGGTGGGAGGACAGGAGGATTGGTGAAGGATTGGTGAAAGATTGGTGAAGGAGTGGTGGAGGATTGGGATAGGATTGGTGAAGGATTGGTGGGAGGTTTAAGGAGGATTGGTGAAGGATTGGTGGAGGAATGAAGGATTGGTATAGGATTGGAAAGGATGGTGGAGGATTTGTGAAGGATTGGTTGGAGGAATGATAGGATTGGTGGAAGGATTTGGAAGGGATTGGTGAAGGATTGGTGGAAGATTGTGGAGGATTGGGATAGGGATTGAGAGGATTGGTGGAAGGATTGGTGAAGGATTGGTGGAGTGAATGGTGGAGGACAGGAAGGATTGGTGTAGGATTGGTGAAGGATAGGAGGATTGGTGAAGGACAGGAAGAAAAGGATTGGTGAGGATTGGTGAGGATGGTAAAGGATTGGTGAAGGATTGGTGGAAGGACTGGAAGGATTGGTGACTGTTGGTAAGGACGGGAGGAGGATGGGATAGATGGAAGGATTGGTGAAGGATTGGTGAAGGATTGGTGGAAGGATTGGTGAAGGATTGGTGGAGGATTGGTGGAAGACAGGAGGATTGGTGAAGGATTGGTGAAGATTGGTGAAGGAAGTGGAGGATTGGGAGAAGAGTGAAGGATTGGTGAAGGATTGGTGGAAGGATTGTGAAGGATTGGTGAAGGATTGGTGGAGGATTGGGGATAGGATGAAGAGGATTGGTGAAGGATCGGAGATTAAGGATTGGTGGAGGAATGGGATAGATTGGTAAGGATTTGGAAGGATTGGTGAAGGATTGGTGGAGGATTTGGAGGATTGGGATGGAATAAGAGGATGATGAAGGATTGGTGAAGGATTGGTGGGAAGGATTGGTGAAGGGTTGGTGAAGGATTGGTGAAGGATTGGTAAAGGATTGGTGAAGGATTGGTGAGTGAATGTAGGATTGAAGGAAAGGGAGGATTGGGATAGGATTGGTGAAGGATTGGTGGAGAGAGGATTGGTGGAAGGATTGGTGGAAGGATGGTGAGATTGGGACAGGATTGGTGGAGGATTGGTGGAAGGATTGGTGGAAGGATTGGTGAGCACAGAGAGATTGGTGAAGGACAAGAAGATGGTGGAGTGACGGTGGAAGGATTGGTGGAGAGGATTGGGAAGGATTGGTGAAGGATTGGTGGAAGGATTGTGGAGTGCTGGTGGAGGATTGGTGGAGGATTGGTGGAAGGATTGATGGAAGGATTGTGAAGGATTGGTGGAGAATTGGTAAAGATTGTTTTAGACTGTGGGATATGATTGGTGGAGGATTGGTGAAGGATTGGTGAGGATTTGTGAAGGATTGGTGGAGGAAATTGATATAGATTGGTGGAAGGATTGGGAAGGACAGAAGGATTGGAGATAGGAAGAAGGATAGAAGGACTGGAGGATTGGGACAGATTGGTGAATGACAGGTGATTGGAAACATGAGGAGAAGATGGAGGGAGGATTGGTGAAGGATTGGTGAGATGATAGGATTGGGAGGAGGATTGGTGGGAAGGATTGGTGATGATGAGACAGATTGTGGAAGGATTTAGAGGAGATTGGGACAGATGAGGAGGATTGGTGGAAGTGAAGGAAGGATTGGGATGAAGTGATTGGTGAAGGATGGTGAAGGATTGTTGAAGGATTGGTGAAGGATTGGTGGAAGGATTGGTGAGTTTGGGGACAGGATTGGGTAGGATTAGTGAAGGATTGGCAGAGGATTGGGTAGATGATTGATGAAGGATTGGTGAAGGATTGGTGAAGGATTAGTTGAGGATTGGTGAAGATTACATGATTGGAGAAGGATTGTTGAAGGATTGGTGAAGATGGTGGAGGAGATTGGTGGAAGATCAGAGGATTGGTGGAGGATTGGTGAGTGATTGGTGAAGGATTGGTGAAGGATTGGGGTGGAGATGGTAAAGGATTATGAAGGATTGGTGAAGGATTGGTGGAGGATTGGTGAAGGATTGTGAAGGATTGGTGGAAGGATTGGTGAAGATTGGTGGAGGATTGGGATAGGATTGGTGAAGGATTGGTGAAGGATTGTGAAGACAGGAAGGATTGGTGGAAATAAGGATTGGTGGAAGGATTGGTGAAGGACAGGTGGGAAGATTGGTGAAGGATTGATGAAGGATTGGTGGAGGACAAGGAGATGGTGGAGGATTGGGGACAGGGATTGGTGGAAGGATTGGTGAAGGATGGTGAAGGATTGGTGGAAGGATTGGTGAGGATTGGTGGGGATATGATGATTGGTGAAGATTGGTGAAGACAGTGGAGGATTTGATAGATTGGTGAAGGATTGATGGAGGATTGGTGGAAGATTATGAAGGATTGGTGGAAGGATTGCGAAGGATTGGAAGATTGGTAAAGGATTGGTGAAGGATTGATGAAGGATTGGTGAGGAGATAGATTGGTGTGGAGGATGGGAGAGGGATTGGTGGAAGGATTTGGTGAAGATTGGTGAAGGATTGGTGAAGGATTGGTGGAAGGATTGGTGGGAAGGATTGGTGAAGGATTGGGATAGGGATGGTGAATTTGGAAGGATTGGTGAAGGATTAGAAGGATTAGGAGGATTGGGATAGAAGGAAGATTGGTGAAGGATGGAAGAGTATTGAAGGGACAGAAGGATGGTGGAAGGATTGGTGAAGGATTGGTGGAGGAATGGTGAGACAGGAAGGAATGAAGAATGGTGAAGGATTGTTAGAAGGAGGATTGTGAAGATTGTTGAGAGATTGGTGAAGGATTTTGGAAGGATTGGTGAAGGATTGGTGAGGATTGGCGAGGATTGTTGAGATGGGGATAGATTGGTGGAGTGATTGGTGGAAGGATTGTGGAAGGATTGGGGAAGGTTTAAGAATAAGGAAGCATTGGTAGAAGGATTGGTGAAGGATTGAAGGAAGATTGGTGAAGGATTGGGATAGGATTGGTGAAGGATTGATGAAGGATTGGTGGAATATTAGTGAAGGATTGGTGGAGGATTGGTGGAGGACAGAAGGATTGGTGAAGGCTTGGTGAAGGATTGAGAAGGATTGGTGGAGGATTGGTGAAGGATTGGTGAAGGATTGGTGAAGGATTGGTGGAGGATTGGGATAGGATTGGTTGAGGATTGGAGAACAATTGGTGGAGGTTTGGTGGAAGGGTTGGTGAAGGATTGGTGAAGGATTGGTGGAGGATTGGGATAGGATTGGTGAAGGATTGGTGGAAGGATTGGTGAAGGATTGGTAAAGATTGAAGGAGGTTTGGATAGGATTGGTGAAGGATTGGTGGAGGAGATTGATGAAGGATTGGTGGATTGGTGGAGGATTGGTGAAAGATTGGTGGAGGATTGGTGAGATTGGGACAGATTGGTGGAGGATTGGTAGGATTGGTGGAGGATTGAGGGAAGGATTGGTGAAGGATTGGTGGAAGGTTTGGTGCAAGTTTGGGATAGGATTGGTGAAGGATTGGTGGAGGATTGATAAAGGATTGTGAAGGATTGGTGAAGGCTTGGTGAAGAATTGGTGAAGGATTGGTGGAGGATTGGTGAAGGATTGGTGAGGATTGGGAAGGATTGGTAGGATTGGTGATGATTAAATGATTGGTGAGGATTGGTGAGGATTGGTGAGGATTGGTGAAGGATTGATGGAAGGATTATGAAGGATTGGTGGAGAATTGGATAAGGATTGTTTAGGATTGGGAATGATTGGTGAGGATTGGTGGAAGGATTGGTGGAGGATTGGTGGAAGGATTGGTGAAGGATTGGTGAAGGATTAAAGATTGGTGGGGGGTTTGGGATAGGATTAGAAGGATTGATGAAGGATTGGTGGAAGATTGGTGAAGGATTGGTGGAAGGATTGGTGGAAGGATTGGTGAAGGATTGGTGGAAGGATTGGTGAAGGATTGGTGAAGAATTGGTGGAGGATTGGGATAGGATTGGTGAGGATTGGGATAGGATTGGTGGAAGGATTGGTGGAAGGATTGGTGAAGGATTGGTGAAGAATTGGTGGAAGGATTGGTGGAAGGATTGGTGAAGGATTGGGATAGGATTGGTGGAGTTTTGGGATAGGATTGGTGAAGTATTGGTGAAGGATTGGTGGAGGATTGGGATAGGATTGGTGAAGGATTGTTGGAAGGATTGGTGAAATATTGGAGGAGGATTGGGACAGGAATGGATGAAGGATTGTGGAAGGGATTGGCAATGGTGAGGGATTGGTGGAGGATTGGGATAGGATTGGAGAAGGATTGGTGGAAGGATTGGTTAAGAATTGGTGGAAGGATTGGTGGAAGGATTGGTGGATGTTGGTAGGATTGGTGGAGGATTGGGGAAGGATTGGTGAAGGATTGGTGAAGGATTGGTGGAAGGATTGGTGAAGGATTGGTGGAAGGATTGGTGAAGGATTGGTGGAGGATTGGTGGAGGATTGGTGGAGGATTGGTGAAGGATTGGTGGAAAGATTGGTGAAGGAGTGGAGGAGGATTGGGATAGGATTGGTGAAGGATTGGTGAAACATTGGTGGAAGGATTGGTGAAGGATTGGTGGAAGGATTGGTGGTTTGGGATAGGATTGGTGGAAGGATTGGTGGAAGGATTGGTGGAGAGTTTGTGGAGTTGGTGGAGGAATGGGGTCAGTTGGTGGAAGGGGTTGGGATGGGATTGGTGGAAGGATTGGGATAAGTTGGTGGAAGGATTGGAAAAGATTGGTGGAAGAAGTTAGTGGAAGGATTGGTGAAAGGGTTGGTGAAGTTGATTGGAAGGATTGGTAAAGGATTGGTGAAGGAATGGTGGAGGATTGGTGGAGGATTGGGATGGGATTGGTTGAGGGAGTTGGGATAGGAATGGTGGAAGGTTAGTGAGGTTGGTGGAGGATTGGGATGGGATTGGTGGAAGGATTTGGTGGATGAGTTAGAGATGGGATTGGTGGAAGGATTGGTGGAGTTGGGATAGGATTGTTGGAGAGTTGGTGGAAGGATTAGTGGAAGGATTGATGGAAGGTTTGGTGGAAGGATTGGTGGAAGAGTTATTTGAAGAAGTTGGTGAAAGATTGGTGGAAGGATTGGTGGAGGTTTAGGATAGGATTGGTGGAAAGATTGGTGAAGATTGGTGGAGGATTGGTGAAGGATTGGTGAAAGTGGTGAGGATTGGTGGAAGGATTGGTTAGGATTGGTGAAGGATTGGTTGGAGTTAGGTGAGAGTTAATTGGAAGAGTTTTGGAAGAGTTGGTGAAGGATTGGTTGAGGGATTGGTGGAGAGTTGTTGGAGTTGGGATAGAAGTTGGTGAAGAGTTGATTTGGAAGGATTGGTGGAAGGATTGGGATGGGTTGGTAGACGATTGGTGGAAGGATTGGTGGAAGGATTGGTGGAAGTTGGTTGAAGGATTGGTGGAGGTTGGGATGGGATTGGTGAGAGGTTAGTGGAAGGTTGGTGGAATGTGGAGGATTGGGATGGGATTGGTTGAGATTGGTGGAACAGTGGAGGTTTGAGGTGGAAGGTTGAGTGAGATTAGTGAAGTTGGTGGAAAGTTAGGAAAAGTTGGTGGAAGGATTGGTGGAAAAGTTGGTGAAGGATTGGTGAAAGATTGGTGGAGGTTTGGGATGGGATTAGTGGAAGGATTGGTGGAGGATTGAGTGGAAGGATTGGTGGATTGTTGGAGGATTGGTGAAGGATTGGTGGAAGGATTGGTGGGGATTGGTGGAGGATTAGGTGGAGGATTGGTGGAAGGATTGGTGAAGGATTGGTGGAGTTGGTGGAGTTAGGATGGGATTGGTGGAGAGTTGTTGGTAGGTTGGTGGAGAGTTGGTGGAAGGATTGGTGGAAGGATTAATTTGGAAGGTTGGAACAAGTTTGGGATGGGATTGGTGGGAAGGATTGGTGGGGATTGATGGAAGGATTGGTGGAAGGATTGGTGGAAGGATTGGTGGGGTGGTGGAAGGATTGGTGGAAGATTAGTGAAAGTTGGTGGAGGATTGGTGAAAGGATTGGTGGAAGGATTGGTGGAGAGTTGGTGGAGGATTGGTTGGGATTGAATTGGAGAATTGGTGGAAGGATTGGGATGGGGTTAGTGGAGTTGGTGGAAGAGTTGAATTCAGGAGGTAATTTGGAAGGATTGGTGGGGGAGTGGGATGGGATTGGTGGAAGAGTTGGTGGAAGGATTGGTGAAAGATTGAGGAGTGATTGGAGATAGGATTGGGGAAGGATTGGTGGAGGATTGGTGGAAGGATTGGTGAAGGATTGGTGAAGGATTGTGGAGGATTGGGATAGGGGATTGGTGAAGGATTGGTGGAAGGATTGGTAAGGATTAGGAAGGATTGGGGTGAAGGATTGGTGGAAGGATTGGTGAAGGATAGTGGTATGATTGGTGGAGGTTTGGGGAAGGATTGGAAAGAATGGTGAGTGATTGATGAAGGATTGGTGATGAAGAATTGGTGAAGATTGGGGAAGGATTGGTGAAGACGGTGAGTGATTGGTGAGAGATTGGGAAGGATTGTGAAGGATTGGTGGAGGATTGGTGAGGATTGGAAGGATTGGTGGAGGATTGGTGGTGAGGATTGGTGGAGGATTGGTGAAGGATTGGAAGGATTGGTGAAGGATTGGTGGAGGATTGGGGGAGAAAGGATTGGTGAAGGATTGGTGATGATTGATGAAGGATTGGTGAAGGATTGGTGAAGGATTAGTGAAGGATTGGTGAAGGATTGGTGGAGGATTGGTGAAGGATTGGTGGAAGGATTGGTGAAGGATTGGTGGAGGATTGGTGGAGGATGGTGGAGGATTGGTGAAGGATTGGTGGAAGGATTGGTGAAGGATTGTGGAGAATTGGTGGAGGATTGGTGGAGTGATGGGATAGGATTGGTGGAGGATTGGTGAAGGATTGGTGATGATTGAGAGATTGTGGAGGTTAGGATAGGATTGGTGAAGGATTGATGAAGGATTGGAAGATTGTGAAGGATTGTAATGATGTGAAGGATTGGTGGAAGATTGGTAGATGATTGAAGGATTGGTGAGGATTGGTGATGATTGGGACAGATTGGTGGAGGATTGGGGATAGGATTGGTGAAGGATTGGTGGAAGGATTGGATGATTGGTGAAGAATTGGTGGAAGGATTGGTTGGAAGGATTGGATGATTGGGGAAGGATTGGTGGAGGTAGATAGATTGGTATATTGGAAGGATTGTGGAGGAGGAAGGATTGTGAAGGATTGTGGAAGGATTTGGAAATTTGGAGGAGGATTGGGATAGGATTGGTGGAAGGATTGGTGAGGTTTGGTGGAAGGATTGGTGAAGGATTGGTGAAGGATTGGTGGAGGATCAGATAGATTGGTGAAGGATTGGTGAAAGGTTGGTGAAGGATTGGTGAAGGATTGGTGGAGGATCAGATAGGATTGGTGAAGGATTGGTGGAAGGATTGAGGAAAGATTGGTGGGAAGGATTGGTGGAGGATTGGGGATAGATTGGTGAGGATTGGAGGATGATGAAGGATTGGTGATTGGTGATGAAACGGTGAATGATCAAGTGGAAGGACTGGACAAGATTGGTGGAGGATTGGTGGAGGACTGGTGAAGGATTGGAGAAGGATTGGTGGAGGATTGGTGGAGGATTGCAGATGAGATTGGTGGAGTGATTGGTGGAAGGATTGGTGGAGGATTGATGGGAAGGATTGGTAAAGATTGGTGGGAAGGATTGGTAGTTTGGGATAGGATTGGTGAAGGATTGGTGGAGATTGGTGAAGGATTGGTGAAGGATTGGTAGGGATTGGTGAAGGATTGGTGAAGGATTGGTGGAGGATTGGTGAAGGATTGGTGAAGGATTGGAAAGGATTGGTGAATTGGTGATTGGTGGAGGATTGGTGAAGGATTGGTGGAAGGATTGGTGAAGGAAGGAAGGAAGGAGGAGGAGGAGGAGGAGGGAGGGGAGAGGGTGGCTGTAGGAGGGGTGGAGGAAGGAAGGAAGGAGGAGGAGGGAGGGAGGGAGGAGGGGGAGGTGAGGTGGCTGCAGGAGGGGGTGAGGAAGGAAGGAAGGAAGGTAGGGAGGAGGCGAGGGTGGCTGTAGGAGGTGAGGAAGGAAGGGGGAGAGGAGGGAGGGAGGGAGGAGGAGGAGGTGAGGGTATGAGGAGGGGGTGAGGAAGGAAGGAAGGAGGGGAGGAGGGGAGGGGAGGGGAGGGAGGAGGGAGGGGAGGGGAGGGAGCAAGGAGGGCTGTAGGAGGGGGTGAGGAAGGAAGGAAGGAGGAGGGAGGGAGGGGAGGAGGGGAGGGGAGGTGAGGGGAGGGTGGCTGTAGGAGGGGGGGAGGAAGGAAGGAAGGAAGGTAGGGGAGGAGGCAGGGGTGGCTGTAGGGAGGGGTGAGGAAGGAAGGAAGGAGGGAGGGGAGGAGGGAGGAGGGAGGAGGTGAGGGTGGCTGTAGGGAGGGGTGAGGAAGGAAGGAAGGAAGGTAGGGAGGGGAGGCGAGGGGTGGCTGTAGAGGGGTGAGGAAGGAAGGAAGGAGGAGGGAGGAGGGAGGAGGTGAGGTGGCTGTAGGAGGGGTGAGGAGGAAGGAAGGAAGGTAGGGGAGGAGCGAGGGTGGCTGTAGGAGGGGGTGAGGAAGGAAGGAAGGAGGGGAGGGAGGAGGAGGGAGGTGAGGTGGCGTAGGAGGGGTGAGGAAGGAAGGAAGGGAGGGAGGAGGGAGGAGGGGAAGGCTGTAGGAGGGGTGAGGAAGGAAGGAAGGAGGGAGGGAGGGGAGGTGAGGGTGGCTGTAGGGAGGGGTGAGGAAGGAAGGAAGAGAGGGAGGAGGGGAGGGAGGTGAGGGTGGCTGTAGGAGGGGTGAGGAAGGAAGGGTGAGGGAGAGAAGGACGAGGGAGAGAGGGAGAGAAGGGGACCATCACCTGGCAAGCATACTATAATTTTGACGTAGAGTGCAGTGTATTTATATCTGTGTGTGTGTGTGTGTGTGTGTGTGTGTGTGTGTGTGTGTGTGTGTGTGTGTGTGTGTGTGTGTGTGTGTGTGTGTGTGTGTGTGTTTTGCTTACCTGTGAATTAATATATATATTTTTTATTCTAGTTCCGGAAGGTGAGTAGACTGAACACCTAAAATAAGATGAATATATGCATGGTGATAAGTGAGTCAGAGGAACCCGGAAGAATTTTATGCTAGAAATGAAATTATATTCCAGCCTTAAATAACTTGTTTTACAGTCATGTGTTTGTGCTAAAAAATTATATATATATATATATATATATATATATATATATATATATATATATATATATATATATATATATATATATATATATATATATATATATACTTCATTTTTAGTCCATATAACACGCGGACTTTGAACATATAATCAACGACCTCACCAACCAGGACTCGAACCCTCGACCTACTGTGTGGGACCAGGGAACGGCGCCATCAGCTCGATGAACAGGCTTTGTGTGAAATATAACATAGTCTAGAACTGCTTTTAGTGTCTTTGTGTCATGGTTGGTAGCATTCCCTGGTCCCACACAGTAGGTCGAGGGTTCGAGTCCTGGCTGGTGAGGCTTTTGATTACACTGGGGAACACACTTTCGGTTGCATGAGTTCTGACACTTGATTCTGGTAGATTTGAGGTCACAAATTCTGAAAATGGCATTTGTTTGTGCAGATCAGGTCTAGTTTTGATATTTCTGGATTAGTCACCGCGATGGGAGCTCCAGGTTATGATCCGAAAGAGTGGCGGCTCTTTATAGATAGCTCTAAGCAGAGTCTGAAGTGTGTTTTATTACATATAGGCAACATCTTTGGCGCAATACCCATAGGACACTCAGTACACCTGAAAGAAAAATATGAACACATCAAAACGGTTTTGGAGCTACTCAAATATGAAGAACACAAATGGATCATCTGTGTTGATCTAAAAATGGTCAATTTTTTGCTAGGACAGCAAGGTGGGTATACAAAATTTCTTTGCTTTATCTGCCTCTGGGACAGCAGAGCCAAAGACAGACACTGGATTCAGAAGGAATGGCCAGTTAGGGAAAGCCTCAATGTTGGGGAAAAGAACATCATTTATGAACCCCTAGTGGAACGTGAAAAAATTGTTTTCCCGCCCCTTCACATCAAGCTGGGCCTTATGAAACAGTTTGTCAAGGCGCTCGATACTGACAGTGACTGTTTTAAGTATCTGTGTGAAGTGTTCCCTGGTTTAACGCTAGAAAAACTCAAAGCAGGTATTTTCGACGGCCCTCAAATTAGGACGCTGATTAAAGACCAAGCCTTCACTCAATCCATGACTGATGTTGAGAGAAATGCATGGGGAGCATTCGTTTCTGTTGTAAGGAACTTTCTTGGAAACAGGAAATCAGAGGACTATAAAAAGCTCGTTGAATCTTTGATGGAAAGTTTCCATGTGTTAGGTTGCAACATGAGCATTAAGATGCATTTCCTGAACAGTCATCTTGAACTGTTTCCGGCAAACTTGGGGGACGTGAGTGATGAGCAAGGTGAACGCTTTCACCAGGATATCAAAGTCATGGAAGACAGGTATCAAGGTCGCTGGGATATTCACATGATGGCGGACTATTGCTGGAGCATTCAGCGAGACTGCACTGAGAGGCGATATTCAAGACAGTCCATTAAACGCAAGTTTGTGCCTGAATAAATCTGGCATAGTTCACAAAAGCAACTGATGAATCCAAAATATGCTTGTCAAGGTAAATAAAAGTAATTAAAATTAATTCTACGTGTTTGGTAATTCCTCTCTGTGTGCTGGTTTAGATTTTTAGCAGTAGTATATGGTAGTCTAACTATATATAGTAGTAAATGGTAGGTAACTCACCGCAACAAAACTAGACCCGATAGAAAAAAACCGGTGCCATATTTGAAATCAGTGACCTCAATTTACCCAGAAACAGGTTTCAAAATGTATGCAACTGACAAAAAGTTATATGTTCAAAGTCCGCGTGTTATATGGACTAAAAATGAAGTATATATATATATATATATATATATATATATATATATATATATATATATATATATATATATATATATATATATATATATATATATTTCATGTAGATCCACAATGAAAACGTGGATAAGATAATCTTGATAAAATCATACGGGAAAAGGGAAAGACGAAAGCTAAGGTGTCCGTTGTTTCCTTCGTGTGATTTTATATATATATATATATATATATATATATATATATATATATATATATATATATATATATATATATATATATATATATATATGTATGCTGTATACATATATATGTATAGTATTATATAATGTGTGTATATGTATAAGGTTAGTATATAGGGATGCTCAAAACAGTAGTGATGATGATTATGGTTTATTATTATTATTATTATTATTATTATTATTATTATTATTATTATTATTATTATTATTATTATTATTATTATTATTATTATCATTATTATTATTATTATTATTATTATTATTATTATTATTATTATTATTATTATTGTTCCAGTCAAATCAATAAAACAATGCCTTAAATGCTAGAAATTAGTTTAGAAAGCCAACCACAAAGGTTTCTCTATGTGGCTCAAAACACAACAATAAACCTTAGGAAGACAAATGACTATCGTTCCCCTCAGGCTTGGGTAGAATAACAAGCGACACCTGGACCGGCTCTCTGTTTATTGTGGTCACTTCGTCTATACTTTATCACGGTCACTTCGTCTATAGTTTTCCTGTTGATACCAGTAATTAAAATATTATTATCGTCACTTCACTTATAGTTTATTGTTTGGTTAGTGCAGAATGGCGGGAACAGGAAGAGACAGTACGGAAATTATCATTATTATTATTATTATTATTATTATATTATTATTATTATTATTATTATTATAACGTATAACGATATAATATTATTTTAAAGTGTATCATTATATTAATTATTTTAATCAATTCACTCGCTAAAACATTCAAAGTATTTAAACAATATACCAATCTAAAAAAATAGCATCCATTTTAATAATTGTATTTCTATAGTCATAGCTCTTGATATATATCTTAAATAGCTAATATGTCAGAGTTCATGATAACGGGGGGCATAAAAATATCAATAGCATTTAATTACGAGGAGAGAAAGTGTGTGCATGTGTGTGTGTGTGTGTGTGTGTGTGTCCGCCGCCCCACCTAAGGCAAGACACACTCACTACTGATACTCTTCCTCTCACCTGTGTCTGTCTGTCTGTCTGTCTGTCTGTCATTGTGATGTACTGTAAGCCTGTGTATATGTCTGTCTGTTTGTGATGTAATTTGTGTGTGTGTGTGTGTGTGTGTGTGTAATAATAATAATAATAATTAACGGTTTATTGAAACAGCTTACAGCAGAAGGCTGAAAATATACAG
>NW_024746062.1:0-26505 GCF_018991925.1 Homarus americanus
AGTGCAGTTGCCGAGTTGTCTGGTCTTCTCGGACTATTCATTGAAACTGGGTCATACAACTCGTTAACTTAGGGTGTCGTTGTGGTGTTGGCGACAGATTCTAACACCTTAAACAAATTCACGCCTAGGTGGCCCTAGGGCCGGCCATCCTCGTACACGAAGGGCAACCATTATTGTTACGTGTATAATATTACCATCACTACCACAACCAGCATTATCACTACTATTGTCATCTTCTCAACTATCATCATTCCTTCCCTCTTACTCCTCCTGCCTCCATATTTTAATAATAATCGTCTCAATTATTATTATCATCATTATTTTTATTATTATTATTATTACCGTATTATTATTATTATTATTATTATTAACAATACAACATGTGGCTGGAACAACAGTAGAAATTAGAAATAAGATAAAAAGTTGTATTAAATTTACAATTAAAACACAAACAAGAACCACAGGTACAAGTCGATCAGTTTTTTATCATATGAGAGAGAGAGAGAGAGAGAGAGAGAGAGACCCACCGTTAATAAAGGAACCTTGAGCATCACTCCTATACATTACTGACGAAGAAAAAGTAATAATAACTTTTAGAAAATTCAGAGACCCGCAGACCCACGAACACACAAGACCCGAGCCATTTTTCACCACACACTGAAGGACCATGACATTACCAACCTGGGGGGTCTTGTGTCTGTCTGTCTATTTGATATATTCATCTGTCTAAGTGTATGTCCATTTCATTATATATTTATTCGTGTATTTATCTCTGTCTGTCTGCCTGTTTGGTCGTTTATCAAAATTATCAAACAGCAGGTGGAGTGGGGAGGGAGGGAGGGGGGGGGGGGATGATTCGCAGTTTCGCCACCTAGTCCATTAAGTTAACCTAACATTAAACTAATGTAACCTAACATAACGCAAAGCTAACCTAACCAAACCAAACCAAACATTAACCTGCCCAATCTTTATAACACTTATCCTAATATTAACCGGATATCATAAAGTTAAGGAGCCATCCCTTGTTTCAACCTAACCAAACCTAACCTAATTAAAACCTAATCTAACCCAATTTAATCCAATTTAACTTAACGTAACGTAACCTAACCTAACTCAATCTAACTTAAACTAGCCTAACCCCCCCGTTTAGAGTTAAGGTACTTAATCACCAAGCGAAATATGCGGGGACTCCTAGTCTTCAAGAGATCCCTAACACAACCTAACATCATCATCATCTACTTAATTAATAAAACCTAACTTAACCTAAACTAACCTAACCCTCGGAAGGAGTTAGAAAGGGCTGCGTGCTATCTCCAGGACTGCATAATCACCGATCAAAAATTTATAATGAGAAAAGTTATAAGAAACGATGAAGGACTAAAAGTTAATGGTAACGTAGTATCAAATATTCGATATGCAGATGATACTGGTCTGAACTCGGGATAGTGAAGAGACGGTATTAAACTATGATGAACAAGACTAGTAACCAAGACGGTGAATAATGTGGCTTAGGGTTAATGCTGTATATAAAGACGGGAATAATGGTTATTTTTAATGTCAAACCAAATCCTAAAAGATGATGACAGAGAACTTAACCCAGCTGTTATAACCTTTAACGATGGTTTAAGCTATAAATCTTTAAGGACATTGGTTTAAACAATAACATTCGAAGGACGATAATTAAAGCTAAAAATCCTCAAGAGGTTAGTTATTGCATCATCCTGAATGGTGGAAACTATTGTGTATTTTGTAAGTAAACATTATGTGTGATGGTCGACCTACGTGCCCCGCCAGCAGGGAAGACAGCAGTAATGTACGACACAGTGGTAGGTAAGAAACATTGTCTTGGGTCGTAAGGTAAGGGCGACGACACCTGCCACAAGTCACACGCCCATCCGAGGACAGGATGTAATGTGTGTGTGTCCGGAGAATGGTGGGTGGGGCGCACAGACACGTGTAAGGAGCTTGTAAATGGATCTTTGGCTACGTGTGTGGTGGCCGCAGTGGACACGGGGAAGGGGAGGGAGTGTGGAGACCAGCCGACCTTCACTAATTACGTTAAGAATATATGTGAGAATCTATCGACAAAGTAATAGTCTGTCGGTGGAGTGAGTAAGTAAGTAAATGTGTGTGTGATCGGCTGGTGTCGTCGGTGCACCCAAGGCACAGTCAGGGGTCTACCATAAAACACACTGCCAGTACTGGTAATGAGCAGCGTTTGGCCTTCTCCTCACAGTCATAAAACTCCTTCGCCAGACGTACGGTCGCCTTTGACACACAAAAATGCAATCATTCATTAAAACGTAATTGGCTATAAACTTTTGAGTGTAAAATACCCATTTATTGTGAACTTAACAAATTGGTAAATCAGGTGTGTTTATGTAAGCTTGGGTCAGTGGTGTTAAATTTACTGCTGACTAATTATATTATTTTTAAACCAGTATTTATATGTTATTATTACAGCTAAAGTTAAGTCGTTATCATATTTAAAGGTCATCATCATTATCACCATTCATCATCATCATCATGTAAAGGTATTAATAAAAATGAAAAAATACGTAACGTATACCAGAACTAAAACGTTTGCCGGATATATGAACTAAACCGTCTGCCGGATATATGAACTAAAACATTTGCCGGATATATGAACTAAAATATTTGCCGGATATATGAACTAAAATATTTGCCGGATATATGAACTAAAATATTTACCGGATATATGAACTAAAACATTGGCCGGATATATGAACTAAAACATTTGCCGGATATATGAACTAAACCGTTTGCCGGAAATATGAACTAAAACATGTGCCGGATATATGAACTAAAACATTTGCCGGATATATGAACTAAAACATTTGCCGGATATATGAACTAAAATATTTGCCGGATGTATGAACGAAAACATTTGCCGGATATATGAACTAAAACGTTTGCCGGATATATAAACTAAACCGTCTGCCGGATATATGAACTAAAACATGTGCCGGATATATGAACTAAAACATTTGCCGGATATATGAACTAAAACATTTGCCGGATATATGAACTAAAATATTTGCCGGATATATGAACGAAAACATTTGCCGGATATATGAACTAAAACGTTTGCCGGATATATAAACTAAACCGTCTGCCGGATATATGAACTAAAACATTTGCCGGATATATGAACTAAAACGTTTGCCGGATATATAAACTAAACCATCTGCCGGATATATGAACTAAACCGTCTGCCGGATATATGAACTAAAACGTTTGCCGGATATATGAACTAAACCGTTTGCCGGAGATATATAAAAAACCCTAACTACAGAACCAGTTAAGTGACGTGCCGTGTTATGGACTCTTCCGGAACTGTGATTACAATAATTATTCTCACACGACGCAGTGACGTCACGCGGACAATGGCGGAGAACAGCTGACGTCGACTGTTATTACTGTATAACTGTATACGTGTAATACCATTGAGAAGAGAAGAGAGAAATCATTAACAACAGGTACCAAACAAAACTCACTAGACCATTACATGTTCCCGCCGCCTATACAGTAGAGCAACATAGGTAATTATAATTACCCGGACTTATAAGGCAATTCATTTGATATATTTCCCAGTTTGACCAGTGGCTGTCCAGTAGTCTCTTAAAGTATAAACATGCTCAGGATTCAAAGTGTACTTGTATCTGTCCTCTTAAGTGTACTCGTATCTGCCCTGTTAAGTGTACTTGTATCTGACCTGTTAAGTGTACTTGTATCTGTCCTCTTAAGTGTACTCGTATCTGTCATGTTAAGTGTACTTGTATCGGTCCTGTTAAGTGTACTTGTATCTGTCCTCTTAAGTGTACTTGTATCTGTCCTCTTAAGTGTACTCGTATCTGTCCTGTTAAGTGTACTTGTATCTGTCCTCTTAAGTGTACTCGTATCTGTCCTCTTAAGTGTACTCGTATCTCTCCTGTTAAGTGTACTTGTATCTGTCCTCTTAAGTGTATTTGTATCTGTCCTCTTAAGTGTACTCGTATCTGTCCTGTTAAGTGTACTTGTATCTGTCCTCTTAAGTATACTCGTATCTGTCCTGTTAAGTGTACTCGTATCTGTCCTGTTAAGTGTACTTGTATCTGTCCTGTTAAGTGTACTTGTATCTGTCCTCTTAAGTGTACTTGTATCTGTCCTCTTAAGTGTACTCGTATCTGTCCTGTTAAGTGTACATGTATCTGTCCTGTTAAGTGTAATTGCATCTGTCCTGTTAAGTGTACTTGCATCTGTCCTGTTAAGTGTACTTGTATCTGTCCTGTTAAGTGTACTTGTATCTGTCCTCTTAAGTGTACTCGTATCTGTCCTGTTAAGTGTACTTGTATCTGTCCTCTTAAGTGTACTCCTATCTGTCCTGTTAAGTGTACCTATATCTACCCTGTTAAGTGTACTTGTATCTGTCCTGTTAAGTGTACTTGCATCTGTCCTGTTAAGTGTACTTGTATCTGTCTTGTTAAGTGTACCTGTATCTGTCATCTTAAGTGGACTTGTATCTGTCCTGTTAAGTGTACTTGTATCTGTAGTGTTAAGTGTACCTATATCTGTCCTGTTAAGTGTACTTGTATCTGTCCTGTTAAGTGTACTTGTATCCGCCCTGTTAAGTGTACTTGTATCTGTCCTCTTAAGTGTACTTGTATCTGTCCTGTTAAGTGTACCTGTATCTACCCTGTTAAGTGTACTTATATGCCCTGTTAAGTGTACCTGTATCTGTCCTGTTAAGTGTACCTGTATCTGTCCTGTAAGTGTACTTGTATCTGTCCTGTTAAGTGTACCTGTATCTGTCCTGTAAGTGTACTTGTATCTGCCGTGTTAAGTGTACTTGTATCTGTCCTGTAAGTGTACTTGTATCTGTCCTGTTAAGTGTACCTGTATCTTTCTTGTTAAGTGTACCTGTATCTGTCCTGTTAAGTGTACTTGTATCTGTCCTGTTAAGTGTACTTGTAACTGTCTTGTTAGGTGTACCTGTATCTGCCCTGTTAAGTGTACTTGTATCTGTCCTGTTAAGTGTACCTGTATCTGTCCTGTTAAGTGTACCTGTATCTGTCCTGTTAAGTGTACCTGTATCTGTCCTGTTAAGTGTACTTGTATCTGTCCTGTTAAGGTGTACCTGTATCTGTGCTGTTAAGTGTACCTGTATCTGTCCTGTTAAGTGTACCTGTATCTGTCTGTTAAGTGTACTTGTATCTGTCCTGTTAAGTGTACTTGTATCTGTCCTATTAAGTGTACCTGTATCTGTCCTGTTAAGTGTACTTGTATCTGTCCTGTTAAGTGTACCTGTATCTGTCCTGTTAAGTGTACCTGCATCTGTCTTGTTAAGTGTACTTGTATCTGTCCTGTTAAGTGTATTGCATTTGTCCTGTTAAGTGTACTTGTATCTGTCCTCTTAAGTGTACCTGTATCTGTCCTTTTAAGTGTACCTGTATCTGTCCTGTTAAGTGTACCTGTATCTGTCCTGTTAAGTGTACCTGTATCTGTCCTGTTAAGTGTACCTGTATCTGTCCTTTTAAGTGTACCTGTATCTGTCCTGTTAATTGTACCTGTATCTGTCCTGTTAAGTGTACTTTGCATCTGTCCTGTTAAGTGTACTTGTATCTGTCTGTTAAGTGTACTTGTATCTGTCCTCTTAAATTAATGCCTTATCCTGTCCTCTTAAGTGTACTCGTATCTGTCCTGTGGGAGTGTACTTGTATCTGTCTGTTAAGTGTAATTGCATCAGTCCTGTTAAGTGTACCTGTATCTGCCATGTTAAGTGTACCTGTATCTGTCCTGTTAAGTGTACTTGTATCTGTCCTGTTAAGTGTACCTGTATCTGTCTTGTTAAGTGTACCTGTATCTGTCCTGTTAAGTGTACTTGCATCTGCCCTGTAAAGTGTACCTGTATCTGCCCTGTTAAGTGTACTTGTATCTGTCCTGTTAAGTGTACTTGTATCTGTCCTGTTAAGTGTACTTGTATCTGTACTGTTAAGTGTACCTGTATCTGTCTTGTTAAGTGTACCTGTATCTGTCCTGTTAAGTGTACCTGTATCTGTCCTGTTAAGTGTACTTGTATCTGTCCTGTTAAGTGTACCTGTATCTGTCCTGTTAAGTGTGCCTGTATCTGTCCTGTTAAGTGTACTTGTATCTGTCCTGTTAAGTGTACCTGTATCTGTCCTGTTAAGTGTACTTCTATCTGTCCTGTTAAGTGTACCTGTATCTGTCCTGTTAAGTGTACTTGTGTCTGTCCTGTTAAGTGTACCTGTATCTGTCCTGTTAAGTGTACCTGCATCTGTTCTGTTAAGTGTACTTGTATTTGTCCTGTTAAGTGTACTTGTATCTCTGTCCTGTGGGGTGTGCTTGTATCTGTCCTGTTAAGTGTACCTGTATCTTTCTTTGTTAGGATGTACCTGTATCTGTCCTGTTAAAGATGTACTTGTATCTGTCCTGTTAAAGTGTACTTGTATCTGTCCTGTTAAGTGTACTTGTATCTGTCCTGTTAAGTGAACCTGTATCTGTCCTGTTAGGTGTACCTGTATCTGTCCTGTTAAGTGTACTTGTATCTGTCCTGTTAAGTGTACTTGTATCTGTCCTGTTAAGTGTTGCTGTATCTGTCCTGTTAAGTGTACCTGTATCTGTCCTGTTAAGTGTACTTGTATCTGTCCTGTTAAGTGTACTTGTATCTGTCCTGTTAAGTGTACCTGTATCTGTCCTGTTAAGTGTACCTGTATCTGTCATGTTAAGTGTAGCTGTATCTGTCCTGCTAAGTGTACCTGTATCTGTCCTGTTAAGTGTACCTGTATCTGTCCTGTTAAGTGCACTTGTATCTGTCCTGTTAAGTGTACCTGTATCTGTCCTGTTATGTGTACCCGTGTCTGTCCTGTTAAGTGTACTTTTATCTGTCTTAAGTGTACTTGTACCTGTCCTGTTAAGTGTACTTGTATCTGTCTTAAGTGTACTTGTATCTGTCCTGTTAAGTGCACCTGTATCTGTCCTGTTAAGTGTACCTGTATCTGTCCTGTTAAGTGTACCTGTATCTGTCCTGTTAAGTGTACCTGTATATGTCCTGTTAAGTGTACTTGTGTCTGTCCTGTTAAGTGTACTTGTATCTGTCCTGTTAAGTGCACCTGTATCTGTCCTGTTAAGTGCACCTGTATCTTTCTTGCTAAGTGTACCTGTATCTGTCCTGTTAAGCGTACCTGTATCTGTCCTGTTAAGCGTACCTGTATCTGTCCTGTAAAGTGCACTTGTATCTGTCCTGTTAAGTGTACTTGTATCTGCCCTGTTAAGTATAGTTGTGTCTGTCCTGCTAAGTGTACCTGTATCTGTCCTGTTAAGTGTACCTGTATCTGTCCTGTTAAGTGTAGCTGTATCTGTCCTGTTAAGTGTAGCTGTATCTGTCCTGTTAAGTGTTGCTGTATCTGTCCTGCTAAGTGTACCTGTATCTGTCCTGTTAAGTGTACCTGTATCTGTCCTGTTAAGTGGACGTGTATCTGTCCTGCTAAGTGTACCTGTATCTGTCCTGTTAAGTGGACGTGTATCTGTCCTGCTAAGTGTACCTGTATCTGTCCTGCTAAGTGTACCTGTATCTGTCCTGTTAAGTGTACCTTTATGTGTCTTGTTAAGTGTACCTGTATCTGTCCTGTTAAGTGTACTTGTATCTGTCCTGTTAAGTGTACCTGTATCTGTCCTGTTAAGTGTACTTGTATCTGTCTTGTTAAGTGTACCTATATCTGTCCTGTTAAGTGTACCTGTATGTGTCCTGTTAAGTGTACCTGTATCTGCCCTGTTAAGTGTACCTGTATCTGCCCTGTTAAGTGTACTTGTATCTGTCCTGTTAAGTGTACCTGTAGCTCTTCTATGTACCTGTGTACCTATGCCTGTACCTGTGTGCCTATACCTGTACCTGTGTGCCTATGCCTGTACCTGTGTACCTATACGTGTACCTGTGTGCCTATGCCTGTACCTGTGTACCTATACCTGTACCTGTGTGCCTATGCCTGTACCTGTGTACCTATACCTGTACCTGTGTGCCTATGCCTGTACCTGTGTACCTATACCTGTACCTGTGTGCCTATTCCTGTACCTGCATTTGTACCTGTGTCCCTATACCTGTACCAGTGTGTCTATACCTGTACCCGTGTGCCTGTTCCTGTACCCGTGTACCTGTACCCGTGTGCCAATGCCTATACCTGTACCCGTGTGCCTATACCTGTACCTGTACCCGTGTGCCTGTACCTGTACCCGTAATCCTGTACCTGTTCTCCGATGTGCCTATACCTGTACCTGTGCCCGTGTTACTTATATACCTGTACGCCTATACCTGTACCTGTGTGCCTATACCTGTACCTGTACCCGTGTGCCTATACCTGTACCCGTGTGCCTGTACCTGTGCCCGTGTGCCTATACCTGTACCCGTGTGCCTATACCTGTACCCTTGTGCCTGTACCTGTACCCGTGTGCCTATACCTGTACCCGTGTCTATACCTGTACCCATGTACCTATACCTGTACCCGTGTGCCTGTACCTGTACCCGTGTGCCTGTACCTGTACCCGTGTGCCTATACCTGTATTGTCAGATCCAAAGAAGCCAAAAATACCCAGAGACGACACTGACAGCCAAGACGGGTGTATACGCAGAAAATCCCCCGTCCACATATGTCCCTGTCAACCGAGCGGGAGAATTAGAGGTAACATAATGACCTCATAACTACTCCGAGACGACCATCCAAACTGCTCATTAGCATACTGGGCTGAGGGGAAAAAGGCCAGAGGGGAGACGCTCATGAGTATCCCCTCCCATCCTCGACAACCTTCCCCTTATTCTCTTAATGTCTACTTCCCTTCACACAGTCTACCCCTTTAACCAGTCACCCTTATACAGGTACTTCTATTTCCCCTCCCTCGGGATTGTTTCTGCGGTCACTTCCCCTTCCTCAGGACATACTTCTGCTGTCACTTCCCCATCCTCAGGACATACTTCTGCTGTCACTTCCCCATCCTCAGGACATACTTCTGCTGTCACTTCCCCTTCCTCAGGACATACTTCTGCTGTCACTTCCCCATCCTCAGGACATACTTCTGCTGCCACTTCCCCTTCTTCAGGACCTACTTCCGCTATTACTTCCTTTGGACAAACTTCTGCTACGACTTCCTCAGGATACACTTCTGCTGCCACTTCCCCTCCCTCGGATACAAGTCACCATGAGTCCCGGAGCTGACACTGATATCCACCACTTCCGACAGCCAAGAAGCACCTCAGCCTAACCACGCGCTGGACGGTACTTGTCGCTCCCCTTATGGTGGTCCTGTGTCTGTCTCTCTTGTTTTCTATCATTAATCTGTTTGTCTGTCTGTGTATTGTTGACTAAGTACATGTGTGTGTGTGTGTGTGTGTGTGTGTGTGTGTGTGTGTGTGTGTGTGTGTGTGTGTGTGTGTGTGTGTGTGAGTAGTGAGTAGTGAGTGAGTAGTGAGTGAGAGTGAGTGGGTGGAGTGGGTGAGTAGTGGTGAGTGAGTGAGTGAGTGAGTGAGTGAGTTAGTGTGAGTGTAGTGTGTGTGTGAGTGTGTGTGTGTGTGTGTGTGTGTGTGTTGTGTGTAGTGAGTGTGGTGAGTGTGTGTGTGTGTGTGTGTGTGTTGTGTGTGTGTTGTGTGTGTTCGTGTGTGTGTGTGTGTGTGTGTGTGTGTGTGTTGTGTGTGTGTGTTTGTGTGTGTGTGTGATATACTCTCTCTCTCCTTCTATAACCTCCCAAAGACATCATTTCCAAAACCCAGTACACTCATCATGTAGGATCCCGGACGCAGTAACAAGTTCCGCCTCACAATAAAAGTTTTCTCGTTGCCCTTACACTGGGGACTGGCAGTAACCCCTCCTCCGCGGCTCCTCCCCCTGGCCCTCCTACCCGGTCCCTCCACCCCTCCTCCCCCGGCCCCATCCTACAATCCAGATTTCTCAGTCGTTTAACAGATACACAGAGAACTCTACGAGATGTAATAAAACTAAAACTACTCTTACGGAAGGGAGGTTTTAGGGGTCCAGCATCTGACTGTTGAGCTATGAAGGCGATATGTATATTGGGGTGTGTCATATGGGCAATTTTTTTTTTTTTTTTTTAGTTTTGAAAAATCGGCCCGCCGTTATGTAGTTCTATGTGCAGAATGTGATATCTTCAGATTTGAAAGTTTTCATTTTTGCTAGGTAAATTTAACTTGAAATCTTGTAATTCAGTATTCACCCTTTTGCCAACACCATAAATAGCTTATTTAAATGAAATAAATGTATCGGGTTAATTTAATGGGATATGAAAATGATCCCAGAATAATTAGAAACAGATAGTCTTGACATTTATTAAATTTAATATTCCTTTGCAACAAAATCATCAAATACAAGGAGGAAACCGGTTTTACTACTACGACCCGGTGTTTGCTGCACCATAGAGAGAACATGTCTTTCTTGGCCTTCTGTTTCTACTCATCACCTCCCCTGCGACCACCTGAGCTCTGATGTAGCCTTCCTCCTCTCCCTGGCTGTACCCGCGTGACTGCTGGCCTCGCTCACTTGCTGTACACAACGCTCTATACTCTGGGTGTGCGAGGGCCAGGCAGGGGCATGCATGGGGTTGTCCAGGAAAGCTCTGACTTGAACATTGGTGAGGCTGCAGGTAAGAGGGGGCTCACTGCCAGCCTGGATGTTATCCAGATCTATGAGATCAGTGAGGGTCTTGGCACCTAGATTGACTTCAGGAGTCTTCCTGACCCTGAAGGAATCGTCACCAACTAATTCGTCATGCCCAGATCCTCTCATAAGTCTCATATCCAAGATCTTTTTGACTGCCACTCTTCTCTCCTCCTCATCCCTACTGCAGAGCATTGTCTGCAGAACTGCCTCGGGATGAGCATACCAGGAAGATCTCCTCACAGTCTGCTCCACAATCTGAACAACCTTCCTTGGCTGACTCCTCAGGAGCTCAAGCTGGAAGAGAACATGCCTCGGACCTTAGGAGAACGATGACTTGACCTTGGTGTTGAACCAATTTGGCGAGTAGACACTCACGATGAATTGGACAATAAGTCTCAGGTTGTGAAGCTGGTTCCCTTTTCAGTTTATGATGGGCGACCCAAATTCTGCAGAACCTGAGAGCTGGGTGGCAGGCCACCTAGAATGTGAGACTGGACCTATCTCTGCAGGAGTGGCAAAAAAGTCTATCAGGCATGACCCCAGTTTTGATGGCACTGCCAAATCGTAACAACCGCCAGTACTGGTCAGTGCTCAGGTCGTCAATGACCGGTATGTGCAAGCTCAACGAGTGGAGGCAGCAGGATTTTTTTCAAAGCTCCGGATTTATTTCTAACTCGGTGGCAGAGTCCAGCATCTTGCCAAGAGGACCAGACCATCTGTTGTTTGAAAGAGTCTTGCCATCCAGCTCCTGGATCAGATGTCTGAGTGGCAACTCGTTGGTGTGGAGGTCACAAACAATCCAGACCAGCTTCCTCCCAATCTTCCGCTCTATCCACTGTATGACCCCCCCCTTGCCACCCTGTGTTCGTGTTGGTGCTGTCCCCTCCAATGGCCTGCAGGGTCTGGTCTACGTTCCTCTCTCTGAGCCAGTTCACAATGTTATCTGCCACTATCTCAGCTGGTTTCCTGATGTCATCTTTCTCTGGAGAGAAATGCCACAAATACTTCCCTCCCGGTTCACTGCAGCAGGAGTAGTGTTCCTCCTTCACCATGGCAGGGAACAACTTGTCAGAATCTCCAACTTTCATGAACACTTTAGTGTCATCCCTTCTCCCATCAAAGAACAAACAATTGATTCCATTTTCTCTTATCCCCTTATCAAGCTCCTCTTCTATGTTACTGACAAGTTTCTCCTGAGCTCTCCTTACTTTGTTATGATCTATCACCAGGTGAACATCATCAGGTGTTATCAAACCACCGTCAACAGGCAGCTGTTGCTATCTCTGCAGTTTCTCTGAGACCAGTGTGGTGTCACATGCTGGCCAGAGCTATGCTCGGGATATCTTTCCTATTTCGAATCTTATGCCTGGAAGGTTTGGGATCATTATTTTCTGGGTTGGGGACAAAGTCACCATTCTCCTGGTCAGCACTCGGATCAGCCATGGGGAAGTCATTAAACTCTGAATCAGCTTGACTCCAATCATCGGCCTTTTTTACCTCACTCTGGGCAGCCTATAAGTCTCTTTTCCTCGGCAACTCTTCTCCTCTTCTGTCTCTCTGTGGCAGCCTCCTGTCTCTTGGACTCCGGAATATCTTGGCTAGAAATCATGGGAGCCCCTATACTGCCAGTCTTCTCTCTCTGTGCTTTGACAAATGCCAGTTCGATCACAGGAATCTTCAGTTCACGCTTGCAAATACAGGAGATGTGGGCCTCGGATTTACAGTCACAATCGCATCCAAACTCAGGACAGAGAACAATTGGGCAATTGCAAGTAATTATGTCAAATAACTGGTCCAGTTGCTTGGCAAAGCTGTCCTTAACTGCAAGTTTTCCTCTCCCAAGAGAGATATCTCTTGCCTTTTCCCCAACTTGGCCTAGCAGTCTCTCACTGTCTTCTTCTGACTTGTTATGACTGGAAGCAGACTGAGCGTTAGCCAAGAGTGTACTGTGCCAAGACAGCTTTGGTCATATCATAGCAATATCTTTGTTTATGTAAAGTTCTTTGGGTTCTTTTCACTGATTTGCCTGATTAAAACACCGTGTCTCAAAGCATCTCTCTCAATAGCAAACGCTCCGACTTCAGGAGCTCTCCCAGACCCAAGATAGTGACTGAGATATGGCTGGATTTTTTGGTTCCTCGTCCTGACACAAGCAGCCATCGCAAATATTATCAACTTACTCTAAATGCATCAGAATCTGAAACAGAAAAAAATATTGTTAGTTGGTTTGTTAAAGAATGAAGTCAGAAAGCAATGTTCACTATTTAATTGTAATGCACTAATGCAGCTGTACGTTAGATTTTCGATAAATTTCACGCTAAAATTTACCGAGCAAAAGGTTGCAAAATATTGAAACTGAAATTATTTTCTGTTTATATACACTAAAATCTACCAAAAAAGTGATGGGCCATTAGTTTTAGCTGATCTTCCCTCCTATGACACACCCTACTACTACAATGTCTTTACGATATTACTACAGCATCTTAACTACTACTACTACAGCATCTTAACTACTACTACTACAGCATCTTAACTACTACTACTACAACATCTTTACTATATTACTACAGCATCTTAACTACTACAACGTCATTACTATATTACTATAGCATCTTAACTACTACTACTACAATATCTTAACTACTACTACTACAATGTCTTTACTATATTACTACAGCATCTTAACTACTACTACTACAACATCTTAACGTGGCCTCCAGCCTCCCCCAATAGCCACACCTTCGCCACCATTTATTTACCTTAATATTAAATATCCTAATACATAAGAAACTATCCTATCTGTGTTAAATTAGTTGAGCCGCAGATCCATGCGGCATTCGGTGACTGTAGCCTCATAGTCGATATCTGCAGCAGTTGTCGGAGTAGGGGCAGAAGCTCTCGTTCCCCTGAGGCAGAGCAAAGCCGACCGAAGGAGAGAGAAGGACAGTCGACATCTCATCCAGGCTGTGACATAGCTTCTGGGCTGCTGCTTCTGTTCGGAGATCAGCTCCGCGAGTCTGGCGTAGAAACATCTTGCACTTGGGCCCATCCCACCAGAGGTTGTGAACACTAGAGGAGTGAAGCTGCCTTGATCCTATTTGAATTCTCTCCCCATATGCGCCTACTGTCGTTCTCGTTCCTCTATCGCCAGCATCGAGGAAACTAGGTTACCCGGTGACAAAGCGTGCGGATAAAATCGTGTCGAAGAAAAGCTCGCGTCGCGTCCAGAATCCTCGAGCTTTTGGCCTTCGTCCACACAGGCTTCATTAGATGTGTTTAGAGATCCTGTGTTGGAAGATCTCGCCATCCAGTGGAAGGAGGTCGGTTCCTACCATGACGTCCGGCAGATTTCCTTCAACATATTTGCTGTGAGATCCGCTTACCTCGTCATGCCTCATGCATATGAAGCCCCCCTTCTTGCAGACCATGGCGTGATCGCAATCATAGGAAGAGCCACACACGCATTGGGAGGGCAAACCATCTACTGGCCAACCGTACCTTAGAGCAATGGCATCTGTAAATTCTTGTTTGTTAAGGCTGAAGCCATTTGCCCTTATCGGTAACGTAGTTAACCAGTTCGAGGCGCCCACCTCCTGCGCTATAGCTACTTTTTTGTCAAATTTTCTGGAACCAGCAGCAATAGTTGCTGCAACATGTCATTTTGGCAGTGCTGCCGATCTGTTGTAATGGACCTACGGATCTTATTAACTTCGCTGGTGTCCACTTCCCCTGTTGCATTCTGGGCTATTATGTGGTCAGTGAGGGCTGCCGTAAGCTTAAGTGAATTTTGATGTTCAGAGTCAGCAATCTCCTCTGGATTAGTTAGTCCCATCCCTCCCAGTCTTGGTGGAAGTGCAAGAAGTGTTCTTTCTGCTCGGGTTAAGTCAGGGTGTTTCACTAGTTTGGGAATGAGCTTGACACTGATTGCTTCTTCCAAAGGGTGGAGGAGGGGTCGGATCTCAGGGATGGTACGCATCAGGTAGTTCCAACGATGCTTGACTCCATGTGTGAATGCTGCAAAGGCCGCGTGTGGCTCTGTGTTAGCAATCTCCGATAGAGCATGGATTTCGCTAACCCACTCATTCACCTTTCCCCCTACGTACTGGGTCTTGAAATCCGTAGTGCCCTATTACTGCGCCTAGATGTCTTTGGCCGTCCTTAGTTATTTTGACCTCACTTTCGCCGAAAACCTCCACAGCCCGATCATAATGATCTGGCTTCACGATGAGGAAGGATTTGCTGGCGTTACGGTGGTACCCTATATGTGGACCTCGCGATGTTACCAGGTCCCACCACTTTTTGATGTCCTCCACTTTTCCTGCTCCTGTGAGGTCATCAGCATATGCCACTTGTTTGACCCCAGTTGTTTCATACTTTATTTCTTGTTGGAGCACTGATAGGCCTATTGAATACATTGCCATTGCAACGGGGTCCCCCTGTGTTGTTCCCTCGGTCGAGCCTTGTTGTTTACTATGTAGAGGTCTGAAGGATTCCTATACGAATTTTCAACATACATCGCAAAGCTAGGACACTTGATCTTGATGTTGTGCAGTGCAGCCTTGCGGTTAAGTATGTTGAATGCGTTTGAAGCATCCACCAGAAGAACGGCCTCACAATCACGCTGCTCAAATATCAATCTCATGGCGTGAATGGCCGCCTCCCCACCAGCCTGGTGGCCAGCACACACTTGTAGGTTCCCTGCTGCTGCCCTGACATCATCCTTTACCACCTCCATTATGCACTTTCCGATGATCCGCCTCAGCACTTCCCCCACCCCTATAGGTCTACATCCTGGTTTCTTTTCCAGAGGAATAAGGCAGCAGGCCGTCAGAGCCTGGAGGTGATGGCAGCAAGAGGATGCAAGCTTTCTTGCAAGGGTGGCAATGGCAATGCAGAGTTCGCTTGCTACAGGGCCAAACTTGTTAGTGCTGAGGATGACTCTCCAACCGTTTGCATCCAGACCTGAAGGGCCGGCTCCTCCTCGAGTCTTCAGTGCCTTTTTCCACACCATCTCTCCTGTTATTTTCTCGAACAGGACAACATTTGGTGGGATATAGTCACCCTGGAGCCTGATGCCTTCATCTTCACTTGCAGGGGGATGTTTCTCTTTCAATAGTTTTAATGTCGCACTGTTTATTGGCATCACTCCACCGGAGGATTCATGTGTTAGAGATCTTACCGCGAGAGACACTTTTCCCACACGCATTTTGTTTCCAAATTTTCTTGCCACGTCATCGGTGTTTTGCTTTCCGTCACCCGTAGATTTTTGTCTCTCCTGCAGTGTTCTTGCTTCACATAGGAGATCATCTAGGGCCCCAGTCCGCCACATTGTCGATCTTCTCTTCATTGCTGCCACATTTTCTTTGTGCTTAGCCTTTGTGTGTGTCCTCTGACAAAATAGATGTGGTATTATTGCCAGTATTTGAAGAGCTAGGGGGGCGAGGAAGCGGTCCTGAGTGTAATCAATCATGAAGAAAGTCATCTCCCGAATCATTTCTTTGGTGGCCGCACACTTGGGTGGTTCAAATAAGTTAGCGGGCGACCACTTGACAATTTCTGAGTAGGTTTCTTTGACCCATACGCCTGCATTTTCCATCGACATGCCTTTCCACTGAGGCGGCAATCTCTCATTCTCCTCCTGGACACCTGCTACTGAGGGAGCAGCATTTATTAGTACTACATTTTCGGGTTGAGTAGACTCACTGCTATCATTTGGGATATCATCGGGTGGTTGGGTCCCGGCGATATCCACTGTGGCCGCCTGTGTCGGCTCCCTGCCACGTGGGTTCCGACACTGGTCTAGCTTCCTGCAATCCACACATGATCGATTGTTTCTCGCACAAAAACAATTTGTGCAGTTTTGGTTCGGGCTAGCACAGACGCAGCAAAGACTGTTGCCAGGCATAGTGACCCCAACAACGGGCGTGAATATTTCCGCCTCCGACCTCTGTGGTACCGGACGAAGAACTAGATCTTATGCGTATGAGCACAGGGGCCGACAGCCTGGCCTTCAGTATCCGAGTAGTAGGGCATATGCGCGCGCGTGTGGTTGTGGGCACCCATGTGAGCGATAATCACGCGAGTAATCACTGGGATTGTCACACCTAACACTTGTTTATATATCCTTGGCAGAAATAACCACTATTTCTATGGTCGCACTGAAGTAAGATTAGTTATACATACTCACTTGGTCGGCTGTCACTACATGAAGTGACCGTTACTTGTGGGAGGCAACCGCAAGCGTAGAACGCTTGGCCCCATAGGGGCGAGAGTTTCGATGCCACCCTTGCTGGGGTAGGCTATCATTTTACTGGCATGACGCCCAGCAACTCCAGAGGTAATGTGTTACTTGTTAAAGTAAGACCTGAGGGTCCAGTGATGACTTGTGAATAATAGTTACGGAATCTCATGTATCAAGGTAATGATATCCCAATTGTCTAATAAAGTAATGAGTATTTGGAGGTGTTGAATGAGGTAATAAGCTCTTGAAGTGTTTGATGATTTAATAAGTTAATTGCGGTTCTGTTTAGCCTGAGTGAATCTAAGATGCATCTTCTCCACTATCTGTGTTAATAAATATTGAATTAGTAATCTGAGTATCACCACTCTGCTCCATCTAAACATTGGTTCCCAGAAAATAATACTTACTCACGTGCCTAGACATCTACCACACTACCCAAAAACTTTCCATGAGTTAGGTAATATAATGAAAAGTCTGGGTGGTGGCAGCTACCCTTTGTAAGTATAAAAAGTGTTGTACAAAGAATAACATGGTTCCCCAGACTAACCCATGTATAAGAATAGACATATAACAAAGTAAACTTCAGAAAGGTAAGAACATTGAAACTGAGAATATATATATATGAAAGGAAATGAAAAGAAAGAACATTGACTTGGAAAACATAAGCAGAGAAGCATAAGAGTTGCTTATATAAGAATATAAGGTATATAGAGATAAAGAACATATAAGAATAGCTGGATGGTAAATTATTGAAAAGAGAAAACTCGGCCCATTACTACTACTACTACTACTTCTTTTTTTTTTTTTTTTTTTTTTTTTAACAACGTGGCCTCCAGCCTCCCCCAATAGCCACACCTTCGCCACCATTTATTTACCTTAATATTAAATATCCTAATACATAAGCAACTATCCTATCTGTGTTAAATTGGATTGGTACTTGAATCCATGCGGCGTTAGTGTTTTAATAGCCTCATAATTAGATATCTGCAGCAGTTGTCGGAAGTGAGGGCAGAAGCTCTCGTTCCCCTGAAGGCAGAAACCTGCAAAAGCCGACCGAAGGAGAGAAGGACAGTCGACATCTCATCCAGGCTGTAACATAACTTCTGGGCTGCTGCTTCTGTTCGGAGATCAGCTCCGCGAGTCTGGCGTAGAAACATCTTGCACTTAGGCCCATCCCACCCGATGTTGTGAACACTAGAGGAGTGAAGCTGCCTTGATCAACATTTTGTATTCTCTCCCCGTATGCCCTTCTCTTGTCGTTCTCGTTCCTCCTATGCGCAGCATCGAGAGCTAGGTTACGGTGACAAACGGCCATGGGATCAAAAATCCTGATGTCGAAGAAAGCTCGCTGTCCCCGCATCCAGAATCCTTGAGCACTGACGTCCACACGGGCTTCGTTAGAAGTGTTTGAAGTCCTATGTTGGAAGATCTCGCCATCCAGTGGAAGGAGGGTCGGTTCTACCATGACGTCCCGGCAGATTTCCTTCAATATATTTGCTGTGAGATCCCTTACCTCGTCATGCCTCATGCATATGAAGCCCCCCTTCTTGCAGACCATGGCGTGATCGCCATCATAGGGAGAGCCACACACGCATTGGGAGGGCAAACCATCTACTGGCCAACCGTACCTTAGAGCAATGGCATCTGTAAATTCTTGTTTGTTAAGGCTGAAACCATTTGCCCTTATCGGTAACGTAGTTAACCAGTTCGAGGCGCCCACCTCCTGCGCTATAGCAACTTTTTTTGTCAAATTTTCTGGAACCAGCAGCAATAGTTGCTGCAACGTGTCATTTTGGCAGTGCTGCCGATCTGTTGTAATGGACCTACGGATCTTATTAACTTCGCTGGTGTCCACTTCCCCTGTTGCATTCTGGGCTATTATGTGGTCAGTGAGGGCTGCCGTGAGCTTAAGTGAATTTTGATGTTCAGAGTCAGCAATCTCCTCTGGATTAGTTAGTCCCATCCCTCCCAGTCTTGGTGGAAGTGCAAGAAGTGTTCTTTCTGCTAGGGTTAAGTCAGGGTGTTTCACTAGTTTGGGAATGAACTTGACACTGATAGCTTCTTCCAGAGGGTGGAGGAGGGGTCCGATCTCAGGGATGGTATGCATCAGGTAGTTCCAGCGATGCTTGGCTCCATGGGTGAATGCTGCAAAGGCCGCATGTGGCTCTGTGTTAGCAATCTCAAACAGAGCTTGGATTTCGCTAACCCACTCATTCACCTTTCCCGCTACGTACTCGGTCTTGAAGTCCGTAGTGCCAATTACTGCGCCTAGATGTCTTTGGCCGTCCTTAGTTATTTTGACCTCACTTTCGCCGAAAACCTCCACAGCCCGACCATAATGATCTGGCTTCACGATGAGGAAGGATTTGCTGGCGTTAGGGTGGTACCCTATATGTGGACCTCGCGATGTTACCAGGTCCCACCACTTTTTGATGTCCTCCACTTTTCCTGCTCCTGTGAGGTCATCAGCATATGCCACTTGTTTGACCCCAGTTGTTTCATACTTTATTTCTTGTTGGAGCACTGATAGGCCTATTGCATACATTGCCATTGCAACGGGGTCCCCCTGTGTTGTTCCCTCGGTTGACTGTAAGATGGTATCACCTCTTAGAGCCTTGTTGTTTACTATGTAGAGGTCTGATGGATTCCTATACGAATTTTCAACATACATCGCAAAGCTTGGACACTTGATCTTGATGTTGTGCAGTGCAGCCTTGCGGTTAAGTATGTTGAATGCTTTTGAAGCATCCACCAGGAGAACGGCCTCACAATCACGCTGCTCGAATATCAATCTCATGGCGTGAATGGCAGCCTCCCCACCAGCCTGGTGGCCAGCACACACTTGTAGGTTCCCTGCTGCTGCCCTGACATCATCCTTTACCACCTCCATTATGCACTTTCCGATGATCCGCCTCAGCACTTCCCCCACCCCTATAGGTCTACATCCTGGTTTCTTTTCCAGAGGAATAAGGCGGCAGGCCGTCAGGGCCTGGAGGTGATGGCAGCGAGAGGATGCAAGCTTTCTTGCAAGGGCGGCAATGGCAGTGCAGAGATCGCTTGCTACAGGGCCAAACTTGTTTGTGCTGAGGATGACTCTCCAACCGTTTGCATCCAGACCTGAAGGGCCGGCTCCTCCTCGAGTCTTCAGTGCCTTTTTCCACACCATCTCTCCTGTTATTTTCTCGAACAGGACAGCATTTGGTGGGATATAGTCACCATGGAGCCTGATGCCTTCAACTTCACTTGCAGGGGGATGTTTCTCTTTCAATAGTTTTAATGTCTCTCTGTTTATTGGCATCACCCCACCGGATGATTCCTGAGTGAGAGATCTTACCGCGAGAGACACTTTTCCCACACGCATTTTGTTTCCAAATTTTCTTGCTACGTCATCGGTGTTTTGCTTTCCGTCACCCGTAGATTTTAGTCTCTCCTGCAGTATTCTTGCTTCATATTGGAGATCATCTAGGGCCCCAGTCCGCCACATTGTCAATCTTCTCTTCATTGCTGCAACATTTTCTTTGTGCTTAGCCTTTGTGTGTGTCCTCTGGCAAAATAGATGTGGTATTATTGCCAGTATTTGAAGAGCTAGGGGGGCGAGGAAGCGGTCCTGAGTGTAATCAGTCATGAAGAAAGTCATCTCCCGAATCATTTCTTTGGTGGCCGCACACTTGGGTGGTTCAAATAAGTTAGCGGGCGACCACTTGACAATTTCTGAGTAGGTATCTTTGACCCATACGCCTGCATTTTCCATCGACATACCTTTCCACTGAGGCGGCTATCTCTCATTCTCCTCCTGGACACCTGCTACTGAGGGAGCAGCATTTATTAGTACTACATTTTCGGGTTGAGTAGACTCACTGCTATCATTTCGGATATCATCGGGTGGTTGGGTCCCGGCGATATCCACTGTGGCCGCCTGTGTCGGCTCCCTGCCACGTGGGTTCCGACACTGGTCTAGCTTCCTGCAATCCACACATGATCGATTGTTTCTCGCACAAAAACAATTTGTGCAGTTTTGGTTCGGGCTAGCACAGACGCAGCAAAGACTGTTGCCAGGCATAGTGACCAGCAACTTGGGCGACAGATATTTCCGCCTCCGACCTCTGCTATTGGGCCCATACGGACGAAGGAACTAGATCTTATGCGTATGAGGCACTGGGGTGACAGCCTGGCCTTCGGTGTCCGAGTAGTAAGGGCATACGCACGCGTGTGGTTGTGTCGGGCACCCCCCATGTGGGCGATAATCCACACATGAGAATAATCCACTGGGAGCAAGAATTGTCACACCTAACACTTGATTATGTCACTTTGGTAGAGATAGCCACCATTTCTATGGTCTCGCTGATGTAACATTAGTTATATATACTCACTGGGTCAGCCGACACTACATGGAGTGGCCGTTACTTGAGGCACTTGGCCCCATAGGGGCGAGAGTCGCGATGCCACCCTTGCTAGGGTAGGCCTATCGACACACTGGCACTGACACTTGGCAACTCCAGAGGTAATGTGTTACTTGTTAAAGTAAGACCTGAGGGTCCAGTGATGACTTGTGAATAATAGTTACGGAATCTCATGTATCAAGGTAATGATATCCCAATTGTCTAATAAAGTAATGAGTATTTGGAGGTGTTGAATGAGGTAATAAGCTCTTGAAGTGTTTGATGATTTAATAAGTTAATTGCGGTTCTGTTTAGCCTGAGTGAATCTAAGATGCATCTTCTCCACTATCTGTGTTAATAAATATTGAATTAGTAATCTGAGTATCACCACTCTGCTCCTTCTAAACATTGGTTCCCAGAAAATAATACTTATTCACGTGCCTAGACATCTACCACACTACCCAACAACTTTCCATGAGTTAGGTTATATAATGAAAAGTCTGGGTGGTGGCAGCTACCCTTTGTAAGTATAAAAAGTGTTGTACAAAGAATAACATGGTTCCACAGACTAACCCATGTATAAGAATAGACATATAACAAAGTAAACTTCAGAAAGGTAAGAACATTGAAACTGAGAATATATATATATGAAAGGAAAAGAAAAGAAAGAACATTGACTTGGAAAACATAAGCAGAGAAGCATAAGAGTTGCTTATATAAGAATACAAGGTATATAGAGATAAAGAACATATAAGAATAGCTGGATGGTAAATTATTGAAAAGAGAAAACTCGGCCCGTTACTACTACTACTACTACTACTACTTTTTTTTTTAACGTGGCTAGCCTCTATGTACCTTCATACCATTTATTTACCTTAATATTAAATATCCTAATACATAGAAGCTATCCTATCTGTGTTAAATTAGTTGAGCCGCAGATCTATGCGGCATTCAGTGACTGTAGCCTCATAGTCAATATCTGCAGCAGTTGTCGGAGTAGGGGCAGAAGCTCTCGTTCCCCTGAGGCAGAGCAAAGCCGACCGAAGGAGAGAGAAGGACAGTCGACATCTCATCCAGGCTGTGACATAACTTCTGGGCTGCTGCTTCTGTTCGGAGATCAGCTCCGCGAGTCTGGCGTAGAAACCTCTTGCACTTGGGCCCATCCCACCAGAGGTTGTGAACACTAGAGGAGTGAAGCTGCCTTGATCAACATTTTGAATTCTCTCCCCATATGCCCTTCTCTTGTCGTTCTCGTTCCTCCTATGCGCAGCATCGAGAGCTAGGTTACGGTGACAAACGGCCATGGGATCAAAAATCCTGATGTCGAAGAAAGCTCGCTGTCCCCGCGTCCAGAATCCTCGAGCACTGACATCCACACGGGCTTCGTTAGATGTGTTTGAAGTCCTGTGTTGGAGGATCTCGCCATCCAGTGGAAGGAGGGTCGGTTCTACCATGACGTCCCGGCAGATTTCCTTCAACATATTTGCTGTGAGATCCCTTACCTCGTCATGCCTCATGCATATGAAGCCCCCCTTCTTGCAAACCATGGCGTGATCGCCATCATAGGAATAGCCACACACGCATTGGGAGGGCAAACCATCTACTGGCCAACCGTAGCTTAGAGCAATGGCATCTGTAAATTCTTGTTTGTTAAGGCTGAAACCATTTGCCCTTATCGGTAACGTAGTTAACCAGTTCGAGGCGCCCACCTCCTGCGCTATCGCTACTTTTTTTGTCAAATTTTCTGGAACCTGCAGCAATAGTTGCTGCAACATGTCATTTTGGCAGTGCTGCCGATCTGTTGTAATGGACCTACGGATCTTATTTACTTCGCTGGTGTCCACTTCCCTGTTGCATTCTGGGCTATTATGTGGTCAGTGAGGGCTGCCGTGAGCTAAAGTGAATTTTGATGTTCAGAGTCAGCAATCTCCTCTGGATTAGTTAGTCCCATCCCTCCCAGTCTTGGTGGAAGTGCAAGAAGTGTTCTTTCTGCTAGGGTTAAGTCGTGGTGTTTCACTAGTTTGGGAATGAACTTGACACTGATTGCTTCTTCCAAGGGGTGGAGGAGAGGTCGGATCTCAGGGATGGTACGCATCAGGTAGTTCCAACGATGCTTGACTCCATGTGTGAATGCTGCAAAGGCCGCATGTGGCTCTGTGTTTGCAATCTCCGATAGAGCATGGACTTCGCTAACCCACTCATTCACCTTTCCCCCTACGTACTGGGTCTTGAAGTCCGTAGTGCCAATTACTGCGCCTAGATGTCTTTGGCCGTCCTTAGTAATTTTGACCTCACTTTCGCCGAAAACCTCCAAAGCCCGATCAAAATGATCTGCCTTCACGATGAGGAAGGATTTGCTGGCGTTAGGGTGGTACCCTATTTGTGGACCTCGCGATGTTACCAGGTCCCACCACTTTTTGATGTCCTCCACTTTTCCTGCTCCTGTGAGGTCATCAGCATATGCCACTTGTTTGACCCCAGATGTTTCATACTTTATTTCTTGTTGGAGCACTGATAGGCCTATTGCATACATTGCCATTGCAACGGGGTCCCCCTGTGTTGTTCCCTCGGTCGACTGTAGGATGGTATCACCTCGTAGAGCCTTGTTGTTTACTAGGTAGAGGTCTGAAGGATTCCTGTACGAATTTTCAACATACATCGCAAAGCTAGGACACTTGATCTTGATGTTGTGCAGTGCCGCCTTGCGGTTAAGTATGTTGAATGCGTTTGAAGCATCCACCAGGAGAACGGCCTCACAATCACGCTGCTCAAATATCAATCTCATGGCGTGAATGGCCGCCTCCCCACCAGCCTGGTGGCCAGCACACACCTGCAGGTTCCCTGCTGCTGCCCTGACATCATCCTTTACCACCTCCATTATGCATTTTCCGATGATCCGCCTCAGCACTTCCCCCACCCCTATAGGCCTACATCCTGGATTTTTGTCCAGGGGAATGAGGCAGCAGGCCGTCAGGGCCTGGAGGTGTTCACGAGGATGCTAGCTTTCTTGCAAGGACGGCAATGGCAGTGCAGAGATCACTTGCTACGGGGCCAAACTTGTTAGTGCTGAGGATGACTTTCCAACCGTTTGTTTCCAGACCTTAAGGGCCAGCCCCTCCCTGAGTCGTCAGTGCCTTTTTCACACCATCCCTCTTGTTTTTTTCTCGAACAGGACAGCATTTGGTGGGATATAGTCACCCTGGAACCTGATGCCTTCGTCTTCACTTGCAGGGGGATGTTTTTTTCAGTTGTTTTAATGTCTCTCTGTTTATTGGCATCACCCCACCGGAGGATTCCTCTGTGAGAGATCTTACCGTCAGAGACACTTTTCCCACACGCATCTTGTTTCCAAACTTTCTTGCAACGTCATCGGTGTTTTGCTTTCCGTCACCTGTAAATTTTAGTCTCTCCTGGAGTGTTCTTGCTTCACATAGGAGATCATCAAGGGCCCCAGTCTGCCACATTGTCAATCTTCTCTTCATTGCTGCCACATATTCTTTGTGCTTGGTCTTTGTGTGTGTCCTCTGACAGAATAGATGTGGTATTATTGCCAGTATTTGAAGAGCTTAAGGGGCGAGGAAGCGGTCCTGAGTGTACTCAGCTATGAGGCGAATCATCTGAATCATTTCTCTGGTGGCCGCACACTTGGGTGGTTCAAACAGGTTAGCGGGCGACCACCTGACAATTTCTGAGTAAGTTTCTTTAACCCATATGTCCGCATTTTTCATCGACATGCCATTCCACTGTGGTGGCTGTCTGCCATTCACCTCGTGGACATCTGCTACTATTGGAGCAGCGTTTATTGGTACTACATTGTCAGGTTGAGTAGACTCACTGTATCAAACACATTGAAAGAGAGAGAGAGAGAGAGAGAGAGAGAGAGAGAGAGAGAGAGAGAGAGAGAGAGAGAGAGAGGCAGAGACGTTAGATCACATACACTAAGAGAGAGAGAGAGAGAGACTGACTCAAACACACACCAAGAGAGAGAGAGAGAGAGAGAGAGAGAGAGAATGAATCAAACATACACTAAGAGAGAGAGAGAGAGAGAGACTGATCAAACATACACTAAGAGAGAGAGAGAGAGAGAGAGAGAGAGAGAGAGAGAGAGAGAGAGAGAGAGAGACTGGATCAAACATACACTAAGAGAAAGAGAGAGAGAGAGAGAGAGAGAGAGAGAGAGGAGATTGATCAAACATACACTACAGAGAGAGAGAGAGAGAGAGAGAGAGAGAGGAGAGAGAGAGTTATGAGAAACTTAATGAGAAATTTGTAAAGAAAGTTAGTATTACTAGACCCCAAGCTGCTGGGACACCAAGTTGTTGGGGGAGGATTAAATCTAGCAGGAGGAGGGGAAGACTCAGGAGGAGGAGGAAGACAAGAGGGGAGGGGAGGAGGAAGACAAGAGAGGAGGAGAGGGAGGGAAGGCTAGGGGAGGAGGAGGAGGAGGAGGAGGAGGGGAAGACAAAGGAGGCCGAAGAGGGGAAGGGAAGGCTAGGGAGGAGGAGGAGGAGGAGGGGAAGAAGGTTGAGGGGAAGAGGGGGTGGGGGTTAGGGGAGGAGGAGGAGGAGGAAGACAAGAGGAGGAGAGGGGGGAGGGAAGGCTGGGGAGGAGGGAGGGAGGAGGAGGGAAGACAAGGCTGAGGAAGAGGGGAAGGGAAGGCTAGGGAGGAGGAGGAGGAGGAGGAAGACATGGTTGAGGAAGAGGGGGGAAGGAAGAAGGAGGAGGAGGAGAGGAAGACAAGGTTGAGTGAAGAGGGGGAAGGAAGGCCAGGGGAGAGGAGGAGGAGGAGGAGGGGGCTATTACGGCTGAGGAAGAGGGGGGAAGGGGAAGGTTAGGGAGGAGGAGGAGGAGGAAGAAGACAAGAGGAGGAGGAGGGGGGGAGGGAAGGCTAGGGAGGAGGAGGAGGAGGAGGAGGGGAAGACAAGGATAACCAAAACAAACCTTATCTAACATTACCTGACCTGACCTTTGACCTTGAGGTTTATTTACCAGTGAGGCTTTTATTCTTGTCTATGAATCATCTTGTTACTATGTGTATTAATATTTTTCTATTTCTCATTAACCTTCTTGATAATAATTATATTGTTCTATCAAATGTGTTACTGTATTATTATTATTATTATTATTATTATTATTATTATTATTATTATTATTATTATTATTAATATTATTATTATTATTATTATTATTATTATTATTATTATTA
>NW_024746063.1:0-20051 GCF_018991925.1 Homarus americanus
TTGCATCTATCTCTGAGCGTATACTGGTTGACTGTAATGACATAAGAGATATGCTGGTATGCTTCTAAGGGAATATGTTAACATACTCTAATAATAATTTGAAATGAGGTTAGTTATACTTTAGATTCAGGGGATATACTGATATGATATGAATTAACCTAGAAGTATACTGATATGTTCTCAAGGCATTCAGGGATCTGTTAGTATGCTTCGACATACTTTCGGAACAAGGTAAACTGGACCTTCAGAAGATAGGGTGATATGCTGACATATTCTGATGGATCTAAGAGAGAGTGGAAGACTATGAGAGCTAGTTAATATACTCAGGTATGTTGATATCCCTTCATGGCACTTGGGATATATGGTAATATACTCCGATGTGTCTCTTTGGATATACTGATATGCCACTAATGGGTCCCCAGAAAGCAGGAGACAAGTTGATCTGCTTCGAGGACACTAATCTGTATAATGATACGTTCCCTGACTGTTAAGAAGTATACTGGTATATTTCAAATGTTGCTTAGCATTATAGTATACTTTGGGCTGTTCTGAACATATTTCACAGCTGATTTTCAGAAATATATGCTGCTGTCACTGGCTTGTTTATTCCGGAGACATTGATTATACTTTGAGTATGTTGATATGCTTTGTTACCAGTCAATGAATATGCTGATATGTTCTGACACTTCTCAGTGATTACCCTGATATACTTAGATACCTGACAGTATTTATTGGAGTATAGTGTCCTATACTCTGATGTCATTCTAGTGATATGCTGATGAGCTGACATACTGCTTTATGTAACTGTGATATATTGAATCATATACATCCATTCCTCACGCTTAATATATATGATATTCTAAACAATGCTGATATTATTTATGTTATACCCTGATTATATACTAACATACTACAGTGTCATTTATAGTGTATGATAGCATACATTGGGGGGTATACTTTGAGGTTATTTAGAGAATATGATGGCAAACGGTGATACACTCTGATGCCATATTTGGTATAAACAGATATATTGATATAATTTATATAATATACCGATAGATATAACTAAATATCTGTGAAGTAAATCCTGTACTTTTTGATATACCATTCAGGGTGGAGGTATGCTACTTTACCACGATAGCACCCGTCTCTCAGCGCTCATATACCCTGATGGCACACTTAACATCCTGGCGCCGGTCGTGGGGTATACTGATATGCTAAAGTCTTCTTCATCTTCTAATATCTCGACTTCAGCTTCGTAAACTGTGATTACTTAAACGTATTTAACGCTCGTTTACGTAACTTTTTTGTAGAATAAATGAATGTATATCCGGGGTTCTTCTGTTTCTTTGTCCATCTGATGTTTGCGTCCATGTTGAGGAGAACCACTTAGCAGGGCTCACATTTTCCCATAATGTGTTACCTCAAGTTCCATAATTTGCACTTAGTGAAGCCACGATATCCCGTGTTATGTTGCCCGTCTTACTTCCTTCTGGGTTATGTGTCTTAAGTTGGTGAAAAAATTAAATTAAGTATAATTAAATTAAGTATAAATTGAGTATAACAAAGTCCCCTGATCGAGTATAACAAAGTCCCCTGATTGAGTATAACAAATTTCCATGATCGAGTATAATAAAGTCCCCTGATAGCGTATAACAAAGTCCCGTGGTCGAGTATAAGAAAGTCCCCTAATCGAGTATAACAAAGGCCCCTCATTGAATATAACAAAGTCCATTGGTCAAGTATAAAAAAGTCCCCTGCTCGAGTATAACAAAGTCCCCAGATCGAGTATAACAAAGGCCCCTCATCCAGTATAACAAAGTCCATTGGTCAAGCATAAAAAAGTCCCCTTGTCGAGTATAACAAAGTCTCTCAGCGAGTATAAGAAAGTCCCCTGATCGAGTATAACAAAGCCCCGTGGATGAGTATAACAAAGTGCCATGATCGAGTATAAGAAAGTTCTTGATCGAGTATAACAAAGTCCCCTGGTCCAATATAACAAAGACCCTCATCGAGTATATCATATCCCCTGATCGAGTATAAGAAAGTCTCCTGGCCCAGTATAACAAAGTCCCCTAATCGAGTATAACAAAGCCCGCTTGACGAGTATAACAAAGTCCCCTGACCGAGTAAAACAAAGCCCCCAGGACGAGTATAACAAACTCGCCTGATCGAGTATAACAAAGTCCCTTGGTCGAGTATAACAAAGTCCCCTGGTCCAGTATAACAAAGTCCCCTGATCGAGTATAACATATCCCCTGATCGAGTATAACAACGTCTCCTGGCCCAGTATAACAAAGTCCCCAGATCGAGCATAACAAAGTCCCCTGATCGATTACAACAATGTCCCCTGGTCGAGTATAACAGAGTCCCCTTATCGAGTATAACAAATTCCCCTGATCCTATTATAACAAAGTCCACTAGACGAGTAGAACAAAGTCCCCTGAACCGAGTATAACAAAGTCCCCTGATCGAGTATAACATATCCCCTGATCGAGTATAACAAAGTCCCTGGTGGAGTATAACAAAGTCCCCTGGTCGAGTATAACAAATTCACCTGAACCGAGTATAACAAAGTCCCCTGATCGAGTATAACATATCCCCTGATCGAGTATGACAAAGTCCCTGGTGGAGTATAACAAAGTCCCCTGGTCGAGTATAACAAAGTTTTCGAATCGAGTATAACAAAGGCGCCTGGTCAAGTATAACAAAGGCCCCTCATCGAGTATAACAAAGTCCATTGGTCAAGTATAAAAAAGTCCCCTGGTCGAGTATAACAAAGTCCCCTGATCCTAGTATAACAAAGCCCACTGGACGAGTATAACAAAGACCCCTGAAACCGAGTATAACAAAGTCCCCTGATCGAGTATAACAAAGTCCCCTCATTGAGTATAATAAAGTCCCCTGATCGAGTATAACAAAGTCCTCTGGTTGAGTATAACAAAGTCCCTGATCGAGTATAAAAAAGTCCCTTGATCGCATATAACAAAGTCCCCTGAACTGAGTATAACAAAGTCCCCTGACCGAGTATACCATAGCCCCTGATCGAGTATAACAAAGTCCCAGTTGGAGTATAACAAAGTCCCCTGGTCGAGTATAAAAAAGTTTTCTAATCGAGTATAACATATCCCCTGATCGAGTATAACAAAGCCTCCTCATCGAGTATAATAAAGTCCCCTGATCGAGTATGCGCAATGTCCCCTGGTCGAGTATAACAAAGTCCCCTAATCAAGTATAACAAAGTCCCCTCATCGAGTATAACAAAGCTGCCTAATCGAGTATAACAAAGTCCCCTGTTCGAGCTCCACCAAAGTCCCCTTATCGAGTATAACAAATTCCCTTATCGAGTATAACAAAGTCCCTATCGAGTATAACAAAGTCCGTGATTGGAGTATAACAAAGCACTGTTCGAGTATAACAAACTCCCCATCGAGTATAACAAAAGTCCCTTGATCGAGTATAACAAAGTCCCCTGGTCGAGTATAACAAAGTCCCCTAATCAAGTATAACAAAGTCCTCTCATCGAGTATAACAAAGCCGCCTAATCGAGTATAACAAAGTCCCCTGGACGAGTATAACAAAGTTTTATAATCGAGTATAACAAAGGCCCCTGGTCAAGTATAACAAAGTCCTCTAATCGAGCACAACAAAATTCCCCTGATCGAGTATAACAAAGTCCCCAAATCAAGTATAACAATGTCCCCTAATCGAGTATAACATATCCCTGACCGAGTATAACAAAGTCCTCTGGTCGAGGATAACAAAGTCCCCTGATCGAGTATAACAAAGTCTCCTGGTCGAGTATAACAAACTCCCCTGGTCGAGTATAACAAAGCCCCCTCATCGAGTATAACAAAGACCCCTCATCGAGTATAACAAAGTCACCTGATTGAGTATAACAAAGTCCCCTGATCGAGTATAACAAAGTCCCCTGATTGAGTATAACAAATTTCCATGATCGAGTATAATAAAGTCCCCTGATAGCGTATAACAAAGTCCCGTGGTCGAGTATAAAAAAGTCCCCTAATCGAGTATAACAAAGGCCCCTCATTGAATATAACAAAGTCCATTGTTCAAGTATAAAAAAGTCCCCTGGTCGAGTATAATAAAGTCCCCAGATCGAGTATAACAAAGGCCCCTCATCCAGTATAACAAAGTCCATTGGTCAAGTATAAAAAAGTCCCCTTGTCGAGTATAACAAAGTCCCTCAGCGAGTATAAGAAAGTCCCCTGATCGAGTATAACAAAGCCCCGTGGATGAGTATAACAAAGTGCCATGATCGAGTATAAGAAAGTTCTTGATCGAGTATAACAAAGTCCCCTGGTCCAATATAACAAAGACCCTCATCGAGTATATCATATCCCCTGATATAGTATAACAAAGTCTCCTGGCACAGTATAACAAAGTCCCCTAATCGAGTATAACAAAGCCCGCTTGACGAGTATAACAAAGTCCCCTGACCGAGTTTAACAAAGCCCCTAGGACAAGTATAACAAACTCCCCTGATCGAGTATAACAAAGTCCCCTGGTCGAGTATAACAAAGTCCCCTGGTCCAGTATAACAAAGTCCCCTGATCGAGTATAACATATCCCCTGATCGAGTATAACAACGTCTCCTGGGCCAGTATAACAAAGTCCCCAGATCGAGCATAACAAAGTCCCCTGATCGATTACAACAATATCCCCTGGTCGAGTATAACAAAGTCCCCTTATCGAGTATAACAAAGTCCCCTGATCCTATTATAACAAAGTCCACTAGACGAGTAGAACAAAGTCCCCTGAACCGAGTATAACAAAGTCCCCTGATCGAGTATAACATATCCCCTGATCGAGTATAACAAAGTCCCTGGTGGAGTATAACAAAGTCCCCTGGTCGAGTATAACAAAGTTTTTTAATCGAGAATAACAAAGGCCCCTCATCGAGTATAACAAAGTCCATTGGTCAAGTATAAAAAAGTCCCCTGGTCGAGTATAACAAAGATACCCTGATCGAGTATAACAAAGTACCCTGGTCGAGTATAGCAAAGTCCTCTCACCGAGTATAACAAAGCCTCCTCATCGAGTATAACAAAGTCCCCTGATTGAGTATAACAAAGCCGCCTAATCGAGTATAACAAAGTCCCCTGGCCCAGTTTAACAAAGTCCCCATATCGAGCATAACAAAGTCCCCAGATTGATTATTACAAAGTCCCTGGTCGAGTATAGCAAAAGGCCCTGATCGAGTAAGACAAAGTCTCCTAATCGAGTATAAGAAAGTCCCCTGATCGAGTATAACAAAGACCCCTGGACGAGTATAACAAAGTCCCCTGATCGAGTATAACAAAGTCCCCTGGTCCAGTATAACAAAGTCCCCTGATCGAGTATAACACATCCCCTGATCGAGCATAACAAAGTCTCCTGGCCCAGTATAACAAAGACCCCAGATCGAGCATAACAAAGTCCCCTGATCGATTATAACAAAGTCCCCTGACCGAGTAAAACAAAGGACTCTGGTCGAGTATAACAAAGTCCCCTGGTCGAGAATAATAAAGTCCCCTGATATTAGAATAACAAATCCTCTGGTCGAGTATAAAAAAGTCCCCTGATCGAGTATAACAAAGTCCCCTGCTCGAGTATAACAAAGTTCCCTGATCGAGTATAACAAAGGCCCCTCATCGAGTATAACAAAGCCCCTTCATCGAGTATAACAAAGGCACCTAATCGAGTAAAACTAAGTCCCCTGATTGAGTATAACAAAGTCCCCTGGTCGAGTATAACAAAGTCCTCTGGTTGAGTATAAAAAAATCCCCTGATCGGGTATAACATATCCCCTGATCGAGTATAACAAAGTACTCTGGTCGAGTAAAAAAAAGTCCCCTGATCGAGTATAACAAAGGTCCCTCATCGAGTACAACAAACGCCATTGGTCAAGTATAAAATCGTCCCCTGGTCGAGTATAACAAAGTCCCCTGGTCGAGTATAGCAAAGTCCCCTGATCGAGTATAACAAAGCCTCCTGATCGAGTATAACAAAGTCCCCTGATCGAGTATAATAAAGCCCCCTGCTCAAGTATAAGAAAGTCCCCTGGTCGAGTATAACAAAGTCCCCTGTTCGAGTCTAACAAAGTCCTCTTATCGAGTATAACAAATTCCCCTTATCGCGTATAACAAAGTCCCCTTATCGAGTATAACAAAGTTCGTTGATCGAGTATAACAAAGTATCCTGGCCCAGTATAACAAAGTCCCCAGATCGAGCATAACAAAGTCCCCTGATCGATTACAACAAAGTCCCCTGGTCGAGTATAACAAAGGGCCCTGATCGAGTAAGACAAAGTCCCCTGATCGAGTATAACAAAGTCCCCTGATCCTAGTATAACAAAGCCACTAGACGAATATAACAAATTCACCTGAACCGAGTATAACAAAGTCCCCTGATCGAGTATAACATATCCCCTGATCGATTATAACAAAGTCCCTGGTGGAGTATAACAAAGTCCCCTGGTCGAGTATAACAAAGTTTTCTAATCGAGTATAACAAAGGCCCCTGGTCAAGTATAACAAAGGCCCCTCATCGAGTATAACAAAGTCCATTGGTCAAGTATAAAAAAGTCCCCTGGTCGAGTATAACAAAGTCCCCTGATCGAGTATACCAAAGTCCCTTGGTCGAGTATAGCAAAGTCCCCTGATCGAGTATAAGAAAGTCCCCTGATCGAGTATAACAAAGTCCCCTGATTGAGTATAACAAAGGCCCGTAATCGAGTCTAAAAATGGCCCCTAATCGAGTATAACAAAGTCCCCTGATCTAGTATAACAAAGTCCCCTCATCGGTGTATAACAAAGGCCTCTCATCGAGTATAATAAAGTCCCCTGATTGAGTATAACAAAGCCGCCTAATCAAATATACCAAAGTCCCCTGATCGAGAATAACAAAGTCCCCTGTTCGAGTCTAAGAAAGTCCCCTTATCGAGTTTAACAAATTCCCCTTATCGAGTATAACAAAGTCCCCTTATCGAGTATAACAAAGTCTGGTGATCGAGTATAACAAAGTCCCCTGATCGAGTATTTCAAAGTCCCCTGATCCTAGTATAACAAAGCCCACTGGACGAGTATAACAAAGACCCCTGAACCGAGTATAACAAAGTCCCCTGATCGAGTATAACATATCCCCTGATCGAGTATAACAAAGTCCTCTGATCGAGTATAACATATCCCCGGATCGAATATACCAAAGTCCTCTGCTCGAGTATAACAAAGTCCCTGGTCGAGTATAGCAAAACGCCCTGATCGAGTAAGACAAAGTCCCCTGATCGAGTATAAGAAAGTCCCCTGTTCGATTATAACAAAGTCCCCTGATTGAGTATAACAAAGGCCCCTGATCGAGTCTAAATAAGGCCCCTAATCGAGTATAACAAAGTCCCCTGATCTAGTATAACAAAGGCCCCTCATCGAGTATAACAAAGGCGCCTCATCGAGTATAACAAAGTCCCCTGATTGAGTATAACAAAGCCGCCTATTCGAGTATAAGAAAGTCCCCTGGTCGAGTATAAGAAAGAAGCCCTGTTCGAGTCTAACAAAGTCCCCTTTTCGAGTATAAAAAATTCCCCTTATCGAGTATAACAAAGTCCCCTTATCGAGTATAACAAATTCTGGTGATCGAGTATAACAAAGGCCCCTGGTCGAGTATAACAAAGTCCCTCATCGAGTATAAAAAAAGTCCCCTGATCGAGTTTAACAAAGTCCACTGATCGAGTATAAAAATGTCCCATGGTCCAGTATAACAAAGTCCGCTGATCGAGTATAATAAAGTCCCTTGGCCCAGTATAACAAAGTCCCCATATCGAGCATAACAAAGTCCCCTGATCGATTACAACAAAGTCCCCTGGTCGAGTATAGCAAAGGGCCCTGATCGAGTAAGACAAAGTCCCCTGATCGAGTATAAAAAATTCCTCTTATCGAGTATAACAAAGTCCCCTTATCGAGTATAACAAAGTCCCCTGATCGAGTATAACAAAGGCCCCTAGTCGAGTATAACAAAGTCTCCTGGTCCAGTATAACAAAGTCCCCTGATCAAGTATAACATATCCCCTCTTCGACGATAACAATGTCTCCTGGCGCAGTATAACAACGTCCCCATATGGAGCTTAACAAAGACCCCGATCGATTATAACAAAGTCCCCTGGTCGAGTATAACAAAGGGCCCTCATCGAGTAAGACAAAGTCCTCTGATCGAGTATAACAAAGTCCCCTGAGCCTAGTATAACAAAGCCCACTGGACGAGTATAACAAAGTCCCCTGAACCGAGCATAACAAAGTCCCCTGATCGAGTATAACATATCCCCTGATCGAGTATAACAAAGTCCCTTGTGGAGTATAAGAAAGTCCCCTGGTCGAGTATAACAATGTTTTCTAATCGAGTATAACAAAGGCCCCTGGTCGAGTATAACAAAGTCCTCTGGTCGAGTATTACAAAGTCCCCTGATCGAGTCTAACAAAGTCCCCTAATCAAGTATAACAATGTCCCCTGATCGAGTATAACATATCCCCTGTTCGAATATACCAAAGTCCCCTTATCGAGTATAACAAAGTCCGGTGATCGAGTATAACAAAGGCCCCTGTTCGAGAATAACAAACTCCCCTGATCGAGTATAACAAAAGTCCCTTGATCGACTATAACAAAGTCCCCTGGTCGAGTATAACAAAGTCCCCTAATCAATTATACCAAAGTCCCCTCATCGAGTATAACAAAGCCGCCTAATCGAGTATAAAAAAGTCCCCTGGTCGAGTATAACAAAGTCCCCTGTTCGAGTCTAACAAAGTCCCCCTTATCGAGTATGCAAAATTCCCCTTTTTGAGTATAACAAAGTCCCCTTATCGAGTATAACAAAGTCCGGTGATCGTGTATAACAAAGGCCCCTATTCGAGTATACAAATTCCACTGATCGAGTATAACAAAGTCCCCTGGTCAAGTATAATCAAAGTCCCCTGATCGAGTATAACAAAAGCCTCTGGTCGAGTTTAGCAAAGTCCTCTGATCGAGTATATCAAAATTCCCCTGATCGAGTATAACAAAGTCCCCTTATCAAGTATAACAAAGTCCCCTGATCGAGTATAACAAAGTCCCCTGGTCGAGTATAACAAAGTTTTCTAATCGAGTATAACAAAGGCCTCTGGTCTAGTTTAGCAAAGTCCTCTGATCGAGTATAACAAAATTCCCCTGATCGAGTATAACAAAGTCCCCTAATCAAGTATAACAAAGTCCCCTGATCGAGTATAACAAAAGCCCCTCATCGAGTATAGCAAAGTCCATTGTTCAAATATTGGAAAGTCCACTGATCGAGTATGACAAAGTCCCCTTATCCAGTATAACAAAGTCTGGTGATCGAGTATAACAAAGTCCCCTGATAGAGTATAACAAAGCCCCCTGATCCTAGTATAACAAAGCCCACTGGACGAGTATAACAAAGATCCCTGAACCGAGTATAACAAAGTCCCCTGATCGAGTATAACATATCCCCTGATCGAGTCTAACAAAGTCCTCTGATCGAGTATAACCTATCCCCGGATCGAATATACCAAAGTCCTCTGCTCGAGTATAACAAAGTCCCTGGTCGAGTATAGCAAAAGGCCTGATCGAGTAAGACAAAGTCCCCTGATCGAGTATAAGAAAGTCCCCTGATCGATTATAACAAAGTCCCCTGATTGAGTATAACAAAGTCCCCTTATCGAGTATAACAAAGTCTGGTGATCGAGTATAACAAAGTCCCCTGATAGAGTATAACAAAGCCCCCTGATCCTAGTATAACAAAGCCCACTGGACGAGTATAACAAAGATCCCTGAACCGAGTATAACAAAGTCCCCTGATCGAGTATAACATATCCCCTGATCGAGTCTAACAAAGTCCTCTGATCGAGTATAACGTATCCCCGGATCGAATATACCAAAGTCCTCTGCTCGAGTATAACAAAGTCCCTGGTCGAGTATAGCAAAAGGCCTGATCGAGTAAGACAAAGTCCCCTGATCGAGTATAAGAAAGTCCCCTGATCGATTATAACAAAGTCCCCTGATTGAGTATAACAAAGTCCCCTGATCGAGTCTAAATAAGGCCCCTAATCGAGTATAACAAAGTCCCCTGATCTAGTATATCAAAGGCCCCTCATCGAGTATAACAAAGGCGCCTCATCGAGTATAACAAAGTCCCCTGATTGAGTATAACAAAGCCGCCTATTCGAGTATAACAAAGTCCCCTGGTCGAGTATAAGAAAGTCCCCTGTTCGAGTCTAACAAAGTCCCTTTTTCGAGTATAACAAATTCCCCTTATCGAGTATAACAAAGTCCACTTATCGAGTATAACAAAGTCTGGAGATCGAGTATAACAAAGGCCCCTGGTCGAGTATAACAAAGTCCCTCATCGAGTATAACAAAAGTCCCCTGATCGAGTTTAACAAAGTCCACTGATCGAGAATAAAAAAGTCCCATGGTCCAGTATAACAAAGTCCGCTGATCGAGTATAATAAAGTCCCTTGGCCCAGTATAACAAAGTCCCCATATCGAGCATAACAAAGTCCCCTGATCGATTACAACAAAGTCCCCTGGTCGAGTATAGCAAAGGGCCCTGATCGAGTAAGACAAAGTCCCCTGATCGAATATAACAAATTCCTCTTATCGAGTATAACAAAGTCCCCTTATCGAGTATAACAAAGTCCCCTTATCGAGTATAACATATCCCCTCTTCGACGATAACAATGTCTCCTGGCGCAGTATAACAACGTCCCCAGATCGAGCTTAACAAAGTCCCCTGATCGATTATAACAAAGTCCCCTGGTCGAGTATAACAAAGGGCCCTCATTGAGTAAGACAAAGTCCCCTGATCGAGTATAACAAAGTCCCCTGAGCCTAGTATAACAAAGCCCACTGGACGAGTATAACAAAGTCCCCTGAACCGAGCATAACAAAGTCCCCTGATCGAGTATAACATATCCCCTGATCGAGTATAACAATGTTTTCTAATCGATTATAACAAAGTCCTCTGGTCGAGTATTACAAAGTCCCCTGATCGAGTATAACAAAGTCCCCTGGTCGAGTATAACAAAGCCCCCTCTTCGAGTATAACAAAGGCCCCTAATCGAGTATAACAAAGTCCCCTAATTGAGTATAACAAAGTCCCCTGATCGAGTATAACAAAATCCTCTGGTTGAGTATAACAAAGTCCCTGATCGAGTATAAAAAAGTACCCTGATCGCATATAACAAAGTCCCTTGGTCGAGTATAACAAAGTCCCCTGATCGAGTATAACAAAGGCCCCTCATTGAGTATAACAAAGTCAAAGGTCAAGTATAAAAAAGTCCCCTGTTCGAGTATAACAAAGTCCCCTGATCGAGTAATCAAAGTCCTCTGGTCGAGTATAAAAAAGTCCCCTGTTAGAGTACAACAAAGTCCCCTGCTCGAATATAACAAAGTCCCCATATCGAGCATAACAAAGTCCCCTGATCGATTACAACAAAGTCCCCTGGTCGAGTATAGCAAAGGGCCCTGATCGAGTAAGACAAAGTCCCCTGATCGAGTATAACAAATTCCTCTTATCGAGTATAACAAAGTCCCCATATCGAGTATAACAAAGTCCCCTGATCGAGTATAACAAAAGCCCCTTGTCGAGTATAACAAAGTCTCCTGGTCCAGTATAACAAAGTCCCCTGATCGAGTATAACAAATCCCCTCTTCGACGATAACAATGTCTCCTGGCGCAGTATAACAACGTCTCCAGATCGAGCTTAACAAAGTCCCCTGATTGATTATAACAAAGTCCCCTGGTCGAGTATAACAAAGGGCCCTCATCGAGTAAGACAAAGTCCCTGATCCAGGTATAACAAAGTCCCTGAGCCTAGTATAAACGAAGCCCACTGGGCCGAGAGCATAACAAAGTCCCCTGAGCGAGGCATAACAAAGTCCCTGGTGGAGTATAAAAGTCCCTGGTCGAGGTATAACAATGTTTTCTAATCGAGTATAACAAAGGCCCCTGGTCGAGTATAACAAAGTCCTCTGGTCGAGTATTACAAAGTCCCCTGATCGAGTATAACAAAGTCCCCTGGTCGAGTATAACAAAGGGCCCTCATCGAGAAAGACAAAGTCCCCTGATCGAGTATAACAAAGTCCCCTGAGCCTAGTATAACAAAGCCCACTGGACGAGTATAACAAAGTCCCCTGAACCGAGCATAACAAAGTCCCTGGTGGAGTATAACACAGTCCCCTGGTCGAGTATAACAATGTTTTCTAATCGAGTATAACAAAGGCCCCTCATCGAGTATAACAAAGGCCCCTAATCGAGTATAACAAAGTCCCCTAATTGAGTATAACAAAGTCCCCTGATCGAGTATAACAAAATCCTCTGGTTGAGTATAACAAAGTCCCTGATCGAGTATAAAAAAGTACCCTGATCGCATATAACAAAGTCCCTTGGTCGAGTATGACAAAGTCCCCTGATCGAGTATAACAAAGGCCCCTCATTCAGTATAACAAAGTCCAAGGTCAAGTATAAAAAAGTCCCCTGGTCGAGTATAACAAAGTCCCCTGATCGAGTATAACAAAGTCCTCTGGTCGAGTATAAAAAAGTCCCCTGATAGAGTGTAACAAAGTCCCCTGCTCGAATATAACAAAGTCCCCAGATCGAGTATAACAAAGGCCCCTCATCGAGTATAACAAAGTCCATTGGTCAAGTATAAAAAAGTCCCCTGCTCCAGTATAATAAAGTCCCTTGATCGAGTATAACAAAGCCCCCTGGTCGAGTATAGCAAAGTCCCCTGATCGAGTATAACAAAGCCCCCCCTCGCCGAGGTATAAAGTCCCCTGATCGAACAACGGCCCCTGCTCGAGTATAGAAGTCCCTGATCAAGGAGTACATATCAAGTCCCCCCTGACCGAGCATAACAAAGGCCCCTGATCGAGTCCAAAAAAGGCCCCTCATCGAATATAACAAAGTCCCCTGATCTAGTATAACAAAGGCCCCAGATTGTGTATGACAAAGGCCCTTATCGAGTATAACAAAGTCCCCTCATCGAGTATAACAAAGCCGCCTAATCGAGTATAACAAAGTCCCCTGGTCGAGTATAACAAAGTCCACTGTTCGAGTCTACCAAAGTCCCCTTATCGAGTATAAAAAATTCCCCTTATCGAGAATAACAAAGTCCCCTTATCGAGTATAACAAAGACGGTGATCAGTATAACAAAGGTCACTCCGATCCAGTATAACAAAATTCCCTGGTCAGGTATAACAAAGTCCCCTAGTCGAATAAAACAAAGCCCCCTCATCGGAGTATTACAAGGCCCTCATCGAGTATAACAAAGTCCATTGGTCAAGTATAAAAAAGTCCCCTGGTCGAGTATAACAAATTCCCCTGATCGAGTATAACAAAGTCTCCTGATCTAGTATAACAAAGGCCCCAGATCGAGTATAACAAAGGCCCCTCATCGAATATAATAAAGTCCCCTGATCGAGTATAACAAAGCCGCCTAATCGAGTATAACAAGTCCCTTGGTCGAGTATAACAAAGTCCCCTGATCGAGTATAACAAAGCCCCCTGGGCGAGTATAACAAAGTCCCCTGATCGAGTATAACAAAGTCCCTGATCGAGTATAACAAAGTCCCCTGGTCCAATATAACAAAGACCCTGATCGAGTATAACTTTTCCCCTGATCGAGTATAACAAAGTCACCTAGCAAGTATAACAAAGTCCCTTGATCGAGTATAACAAAGTCCCCTGGTCCAATATAACAAAGACACTGATCGAGTATAACATATCCCCTCATCGAGTATAACAACGTCTCCTGGCACAGTATAACAAAGTCCCCAGATCGAGCATAATAAAGTCCCCTGATCGATTATAACAAAGTCCCCTGGTCGAGTATAACAAAGGGCTCTCATCGAGTAAGACAAAGTCCCTTGATCGAGAATAACAAAGTCCCCTGATCCTAGTATAAGAAAGCCACTGGACGAGTATAACAAAGACCCCTCAACCGAGTATAACAAAATCTCCTGATCGATTATAACATATCCCCTCATCGAGTATAACAAAGTCCCTGGTGGAGTATAACAAAGTCCCCTGGTCGAGTATAACAAAGTTTTCTAATCGAGTATAACAAAGGCCCCTGGTCGAGTATAACAAAGTCCTCCGATCGAGTATTACAAAGTCCCCTGATCGAGTATAAGAAAGTCCCCTAATCAAGTATAACGAAGTCCCCTGATCGAGTATAACATATCCCCTGATCGAATATACCAAAGTCCTCTGCTCGAGTATAACAAATTTCCCTGGTCGAGTATAACAAAGCCCCCTCATCGAGTATAACAAAGGCCCCTAATCGAGTATAACAAAGTCCCATGATTGAGTTTAACAAAGTCCCCTGATCGAGTATAACAAAGTCTTCTGGTTGAGTATAACAAAGTCCCTGATCAGTATAAAAAAGTTCCCTTGATCGCATATAACAAAGTCCCCTAATCGAGTATAACAAAGTTTTCTGGTCGAGTATAAAAAAGTCCCCTCATGGAGTATAACAAAGTCCCCTGCTCGAGTATAACAAAGTCCCCAAATCGAGTATAACAAAGGCCCCTCATCGAGTATAACAAAGTCCACTGGTCGAGTAGTATAAGTATAAAAAAGTCCCCTGGTCGAGTATAGCAAAGTCCCCTGATCGAGTATAACAAAGCCTCCTCATCGAGTATAACACAGTCCCCTGATCGAGTATAATGAAGCCCCCTGATCGAGTATAACAAAGTCCCCTGATCGAGTATAACAAAGGCCCCTGATCGAGTCTGAAAAAGGCCCCTAATCGAGTATAACAAAGTCCTCTGATCTAGTATAACAAACGCCCCTGATCGAGTATAACAAAGGCACCTCATCGAGTATAACAAAGTCCCCTGGTCGAGTATAACAAAGTCCCCTTATCGAGTATAACAAATTCCTCTTATCTAGTATAACAAACGCCCCTGATCGAGTATAACAAAGCCGCCTAATCGAGTATAACAAAGTCCCCTGGTCGAGTATAACAAAGTCCCCTTCTCGAGTCTAACAAATTCCCCTTATCGAGTACAAGAAAGTCCCCTTATAGAGTATAACAAAGTGTGGTGATCGACTATAACAAAGGCCCCTGGTCGAGTATAACAAAGTCCCTCATCGAGTATAACAAAAGTCCCCTGATCGAGTTTAACAAAGTTCGCTGATCGAGTATAAAAAAGTCCCCTGGCCCATTATAACAAAGTCCCCATATCGAGCATAACAAAGTCCCCTGATCGATTATAACATAGTCCCTGACCGAGTATAACAAAGGCCTCTGGTCGAGTATAACAAAGTCCCCTGGTCGAGAATAACAAATTCCCCTGATCCTAGTAAACAAAGCCCCCTGTACGAGTATAACAAAGTTCCCTGATCGAGTATAACAAAGTCCCCTGATCGAGTATAACAAAGTCCCCTGGTCCAGTATAACAAAGTCCCCTGATCGAGTATAACACATCCCCTGATCGATTATAACAAAGTCTCCAGGCGAAGTATAACAAAGTCCCGAGATGGAGCATAAAAAAGTCCCCTGATCGATTATAAGAAAGTCCCCTGACCGAGTATAACAAAGGCCTCTGGTCGAGTATAACAAAGTCCCCTGGTCGAGAATAACAAAGTCCCCGGGTCCAGTATAACAAAGTCCCCTGATCGAGTATAACATAATCCCTGTTCGAGTATAACAACGTCTCCTGGCCCAGTATAACAAAGACCCCAGATCGAGCATAACAAAGTCCCCTGATCGATTACAAAAAAGTCCCCTGGTCGAGTATAACAAAGGGCCCTGATCAAGTAAGACAAAGTCCCCTGATCGAGTATAACAAAGTCCCCTGATCCTAGTATAACAATGCCCGCTAGACGAGTATAACAAAGTCCTCTGAACCGAGTATAAAATAGTCCCCTAGTCGAGTATAACAAAGTCTCCTGATCGAGTATACCAAAGTCCCCTGGTTGAGTATAGCAAAGTCCCCTGATCGAGTATAACAAAGCCTCCTGATCGAGTATAACAAAGTCCCCTGATCGAGTATAACAGAGCCCCCTGCGCGAGTATAAGAAAGTCCCCTGATCGAGTATAACAAAGCCTCCTGAGCGAGTATAACAAAGTCGCCTGATCGAGTATAACAAAGTCTCCTGGCCCAGTATAACAAAGTCCCCAGATCGAGCATAAAAAAGTCCCCTGATCGATTATAACAAAGTCCCCTGGTCGAGTATAACAAAGGGCCCTCATCGAGTAAGACAAAGTCCCCTGTTCGAGTATAACGAAGTCCCCTGATCCTAGTATAACAAAGCCTACTAGACGAGTATAACAAAGTCCCCTGAACCGAGTATAACAAAGTCCCCTGATCGAGTATAACATATCCCCTGATCCACTATAACAAAGTCCCTGGTGGAGTATAACAAAGTCCCCTGGTCGAATATAACAAAGTTTTCTAATCGAGTATAACAAAGGCCCCTGGTCAAGTATAACAAAGGCACCTCATCGAGTATAACAAAGTCCATTGGTCAATTATAAAAAAGTCCCGTGGTCGAGTATAACAAATTCCCCTGATCGAGTATAACAAAGTCCCCTGGTCGAGTATAGCAAAGTCCCATGATCGAGTATAACAAAGGCCTCTGTTCGAGTATAACAAAATCCCCTGGTCGAGAATAACAAAGTCCCCTGATATTAGTATAACAAAGTCCTCTGGTCGAGTATAAAAAAGTCCCCTAATCAAGTATAACAAAGTCCCCTGCTCGAGTATAACAAAGTCCCCTGATCGAGTATAACAAATGCCCCTCATCGAGTATAACAAAAGCCCCTCATTGAGTATAGCAAAGTCCATTGGTCAAATATAGGAAAGTCCACTGATCGAGTATGACAAAGTCCCCTGATTAATTAAAAAAAAGTCCCCTGGTCGAGTATAACAAAGTTCCCTGATCGAGTATAACAAAGTCCCCTGGTCGAGTATAAGAAAGCCCCCTCATCGAGTTTAACAAAGGCCCCTAATCGAGTAAAACATAGTCTCCTGATTGAGTATAACAAAGTCCCCTGATCGAGTATAACAAAGTCCTCTTGTTGAGTATAACAAAGTCCCCTGATCGGGTATAACAAATCCCCTTAATCGAGTATAACAAAGTACTCTGGTCAAGTATAAAAAAGTCCCCTGATCGAGTATAACAATGGCCCCTCATCGAGTACAACAAAGTCCATTGGTCAAGTATAAAATAGTCCTCTGGTCGAGTATAACAAAGTCTCCTGATCGAGTATACCAAAGTCCCGTGGTCGAGTATAGCAAAGTCCCCTGATCAAGTATAACAAAGCCTCCTGATCGAGTATAACAAAGTCCCCTGATCGAGTATAACAAAGCCCCTTGTCGAGTATAAGAAAGTCCCCTGATCGAGTATAAGAAAGCCTCCTAAGCGAGTATAACAAAGTCCCCTGATCGAGTATAACAAAGTCTCCTGGCCCAGTATAACAAAGTCCCCAGATCGAGCATAACAAAGTCCCCTGATCGATTACAACAAAGTCCCCTGGTCGAGTATAACAAAGGGCCCTGATCGAGTAAGACAAAGTCCCCTGTTCGAGTATAACGAAGTCCCCTGATCCTAGTATAACAAAGCCCACTAGACGAGTATAACAAAGTCCCCTGAACCGAGTATAACAAAGTCCCCTGATCGAGTATAACTTATCCCCTGATCGACTATAACAAAGTCCCTGGTGGAGTATAACAAAGTCCCCTGGTCGAGTATAACAAAGTTTTTTCATCGAGTATAACAAAGGCCCCTGGTCAAGTGTAACAAAGGCCCCTGGTCAGGTATAACAAAGGCCCCTCATCGAGTATAACAAAGCTCATTGGTCAAGTATAAAAAAGTCCCGTGGTCGAGTATAACAAATTCCCCTGATCGAGTATAACAAAGTCCCCTGGTCGAGTATAGCAAAGTCCCATGATCGAGTATAACAAAGCCTCCTGATCGAGTATAACAAAGTCCCCTGATCGAGTATAACAAAGCCCCCTGCGCGAGTATAAGAAAGTCCCCTGATCGAGTATAACAAAGCCTCCTGAGCGAGTATAACAAAGTCCCCTGATCGAGTATAACAAAGTCTCCTGGCCCAGTATAACAAAGTCCCCAGATCGAGCATAACAAAGTCCCCTGATCGATTACAACAAAGTCCCCTGGTCGAGTATAACAATGGGCCCTGATCGAGTAAGACAAAGTCCCCTGTTCGAGTATAACGAAGTCCCCTGATCCTAGTATAACAAAGCCCACTAGACGAGTATAACAAAGTCCCCTGAACCGAGTATAACAAAGTCCCCTGATCGAGAATAACATATCCCCTGATCGACTATAACAAAGTCCCTGGTGGAGTATAACAAAGTCCCCTGGTCGAGTATAACAAAGTTTTCTAATCGAGTATAACAAAGGCCCCTGGTCAAGTATAACAAAGGCCCCTCATCGAGTATAACAAATTTCATTGGTCAAGTATAAAAAAGTCCCGTGGTCGAGTATAACAAATTCCCCTGATCGAGTATAACAACGTCCCCTGGTCGAGTATAGCAAAGTCCTATGATCGAGTATAACAAAGGCCTCTGGTCGAGTATAACAAAATCCCCTGCTTGAGAATAACAAAGTCCCCTGATATTAGTATAACAAAGTCCTCTTGTCGAGTATAAAAAAGTCCCCTGATCGAGTATAACAAAGTCCCTTGCTCGAGTATAACAAAGTCCCCTGATCGAGTATAACAAAGGCCCCTCATCGAGTATAACAAAAGCCCCTCATTGAGTATAGCAAAGTCCATTGGTCAAATATAGGAAAGTCCACTGATCGGGTATGACAAAGTCCCCTGATTAATTATAAAAAAGTCCCCTGGTCAAGTATAACAAAGTTCACTGATCGAGTCTAACAAAGTCCCCTGGTCGAGTATAAGAAAGCCCCTCATCGAGTATAACAAAGGCCCCTAATCGAGTAAAACATAGTCTCCTGATTGAGTATAACAAAGTCCCCTGATCGAGTATAACAAAGTCCTCTTGTTGAGTATAACAAAGTCCCCTGGTCGGGTATAACAAATCCCCTTAATCGAGTATAAAAAAGTACTCTGGTCAAGTATAAAAAAGTCCCCTGATCGAGTATAACAATGGCCCCTCATCGAGTACAACAAAGTCCATTGGTCAAGTATAAAATAGTCCTCTGGTCGAGTATAACAAAGTCTCCTGATCGAGCATACCAAAGTCCCGTGGTCGACTATAGCAAAGTCCCCTGATCGAGTATAACAAAGCCTCCTGATCGAGTATAACAAAGTCCCCTGATCGAGTATAACAAAGCCCCTTGCTCGAGTATAAGAAAGTCCCCTGATCGAGTATAAGAAAGCGTCCTAAGCGAGTATAACAAAGTCCCCTGATCGAGCATAATAAAGTCCCCTGATCGATTATAACAAAGTCCCCTGGTCGAGTATAACAAAGGGCTCTCATCGAGTAAGACAAAGTCCCTTGATCGAGTATAACAAAGTCCCCTGATCCTAGTATAAGAAAGCCACTGGACGAGTATAACAAAGACCCCTCAACCGAGTATAACAAAATCTCCTGATCGATTATAACATATCCCCTCATTGAGTATAACAAAGTCCCTGGTGGAGTATAACAAAGTCCCCTGGTCGAGTATAACAAAGTTTTCTAATCGAGTATAACAAAGGCCCCTGGTCGAGTATAACAAAGTCCTCCGATCGAGTATTACAAAGTCCCCTGATCGAGTATAAGAAAGTCCCCTAATCAAGTATAACGAAGTCCCCTGATCGAGTATAACATATCCCCTGATCGAATATACCAAAGTCCTCTGCTCGAGTATAACAAATTTCCCTGGTCGAGTATAACAAAGCCCCCTCATCGAGTATAACAAAGGCCCCTAATCGAGTATAACAAAGTCCCATGATTGAGTTTAACAAAGTCACCTGATCGAGTATAACAAAGTCCTCTGGTTGAGTATAACAAAGTCCCTGATCGAGTATAAAAAAGTTCCCTTGATCGCATATAACAAAGTCCCCTGTTCGAGTATAACAAA